>NW_021319004.1:5424029-5436209 GCF_001605985.2 Dendrobium catenatum | reverse complement strand
GGAGGCCAGAAGATTGGATACCATAACGATGCAAGAGAGGAGAGTGGTCTAAGTGCGTCGAGCTGACTCGTGGCTGGCTCGGACTCAACTAGATAAGTGGCTCGTGAGCTGAATTATAAGCTAATGAGTCAAGCATGAGCCAGACTCTACTAATTAACTAGTGAGCTCGGTCGTTTAAAATATATTAATATAAATTACACTTTAAATATATTAACATTCATTATTTAATGGATAAAGTTGTTAAAAATATTTAAAAATCATATCTCGCTTTTTTATATTTAATAATTTTTTTAAATTTTTCTTCTAATTTGTCATTCATTATATCATTTTATTTAATAATGATTTAAATAATTAATTTTTGTCTCTCTTTCATTACAAACAAGCGAGCTATTGAGGAGGCTAGACTTTAGAATAAAACCTTGTGCTCAACGGCTCAAGATGAACTCAATTTAATTAAACAAGCTCAAGTTTAAATCAGGAATGGCTCGAACTCGACTTGACTCGTTTACGCCCTACGAGGAGACCAATGCATAAGAAAGTAGTTTAAAATTGTAAAGATTGAGCACGGGAAAACTACATAGGGGATAGCGTTCTCTTAGATATTCTAAAATAAATTAATCATAATAAAAATGTTTAGATCATCACCGTTGAAAGCTAGAGAAAAAAAATACTGAAAAATAAAAATAATGAAGTTTAGATCATCACTTGATGCTTCCATGTTCTTCATTGTTTTAAGAGACTGTTGATTAGTTGACTATAGACAACTTGTACTTTTTAGCAAGTGGAACAAGATTTTGCCGGTTAAAACTCAATGAAAGTACAAGTTGTTATTGGTCAACTACTCAAACAATTTTTTAATTGAGTTTAACAGGTTGTTGATTAGCTGATTATAAATACTAATTTTTGGTATGCAGCTCTTTTGTATTGTTGATTGAGAACTTTAGTTATCAATTAAAAGAATTTGATTTGAACACTACAGGAAAAACGCGTCAAATACCGGGCGTTTAGGAAGGCAAACCGGTTGTTTTAAAATTATACCGGCGGTTTTTGTTTGAACCGCCAGAAATATTGGTGTAGGAAACTTTTACCGGCGCTTATTACCGGCGGTTGATTTAGGCGGCGGTTTTCCGGCGGTGGATGCCGCCGGTGACTACCAGATTTGTACGGCGTTCTCCGGCCTTTTATATGATTTTTCTTCCCTCGCATTATTTTTTTCCCCTATAAATTTTAGAAAAAAATATCTTCTCATGTGACTGTCTGATAGAAAATTATGCTTTTAAATTTTCTTCTAAATTTTTTCAGTATAAATCATTTGTGGCCCCCATCTTGAAATTCTATTTGGATATTTTCTCTTGTCCTTACAACTCAATTTTTATTTTATTTAATTGTGCTAAGGATCTCAATTTTGTTAAAAAAAATTTAATAATTGCTTATTTATATAATATATTTTAATTGGTTATTTATATATTATAATTATTTAAAAATAAATTTAATAATTTTAAAATTCACCATCATTAATTTTTATCAAGATATTATGATATAAAATTAAAAAAAAAAAACATAGAGAGGGGAGAAGGTGACAGCTGGTGTTGAGCAAATTCAATAGATTATGACTAACGTAGAAAAATAGGGTGCATGAGATAAGGCTATGATTATGATCGTTCTAATTTGACTTTTTTAGCGGCGCATAAAAGTAAAATGTAGGAAATTTAAAAAAGTCCAGATAAATTCTCATATTTCCATTTGAACCTATTCATACAAATTCTATGACAGTTATATTTTTAAAGTTTTAATTGTAACACGTTTTAAATGAAATTTTATTCATCTGGGTTTAGTTTGAGCTATAGACCGACATTAGATATTTCAGATTTTAATTAGGATTTTATTGTTATATATTATAATAAAGTTTTATATATTTGTTTGTTATATCACTTTGTGCTTTATAATCATTAATATATTACCCTATGTTATCAACCTCCTTAATTATAAACATTCAAATTATTGAGAATAGGGATGTAAATGAGTCGAGTTGAGTTGAACCAAGTCGAACTCAAGTGAACCCTAAGTTGAGCTTGATTAATTGATCAAGCTTTAGCTCATTCTCCGTTGGTTGGTTGAGCCCTTTCCTCTGTTTGTTTGTAGATGGTTAGGTTTGTTGTGGTTGGAAGGTTGTTGTTGTGGATTCCTTGCCTTTTCCCTATTGTTGTTTTCCTGCTTCTATTGCCTTATTGTTTATCTAGGTGCTTGCCGGGAACTTGATGTTGGAGGTTCTCTTGGGGTTGTGGGCTGTGTTCAGATGTTCATGTAGATTTTAATGTCTCTCCTACCTTGTGCTAGTTTTTCTCAGTTGGGCTACTTGTTGACTCTTTGTGGTTTTCTTGTTTTTATTTGTGTTTGTTTTATTGTTGTATTAGTTGGATCATAGGCTTATTAGGTTTTGCTTCAAATGCTTTATTTTTAGATAGCTATTGATCCCTTAAGTACTTATAAAGATTTTATTTTTATTAACATGTAGGCCCCTCCATGAATTTTAGCAAAAGAAAAAAACCATTAGCTCAAGACTAATTCTATGATTTTGAGTAGACTCATGAGCTAGCTTATAATAAAAAAGATAAATTAATTATGATTCAAATAATTATTATAATAAAACAATAAAAAATTAAAAAATAAAAAATAAATAACAAATAGTCCTTCAAATAAAAAAGTGATATATAATATTTAATATTTTTTATAGGTAAACTCTTGAATTCTAATATAATTTATTGTTTTATTTTAATAAATTTTAAATGAGCTAATTTGAGAACTAACGAGTTGAGCCAAGACTGGCTCAAACTAGGCTTGTTAGCTTATCAAGCCTAGCTTACAAGTCATTTATCGACCCAAGCTCGAGCCAACTCACGAGTTGATTTGATTCACTTGCACTCCTAATTGGAGATTTAGAAATCATTATATTAGAACTTTTTTTAACTATATTTTTAAGAATTAGAATAAATTAACTCATACAAAGTTAAAATCTAATACCAAAACCTTATCATAAAGAAATAAGAATGACAAGAAGATATATTCATCATTGAATATAATAGTATAAATGCATAATATACACAAATAAATACATTATTTTGCGATAATATATTATTTGGATAATATTTATTGCCATATACTTAATTAGTATCTATGCTCTCACACTTGTGACATCCAATTAGTTCCATGACACATCACATTAAATTTGAAGTTGAATTCATATTTATTTATATTTACTCAAACTCAACTACTCCCATCGCATTTACTTTTGATTTGAATTCAAATCCCTTCACCCATTCTTCAACTCCTTAATAAATAATAGCTAATCTACAGTTTTCAAAGATCCTCCATCATTTATTGTTTACAAAGGGAATTTTTATTAGGTAAGGACACCTGATATAGCTCTACATCCGGACGTCAATAAAATATCGTCATGTGCTCTTATTCTTTACCCCACGGCCCGACGACCCGGCCCGGACTGGAACCCGGTATTGCTATATATTAGCTGATTTGTGCAGACCAGTGTATTGCTAGGTATTGCTCGGTATTGCTCGGTAATGAGAAATATCATTCTGTCAAGGTCAATACCTAACAATACCGAGCAATACCCCGGTTTTGCTAAGTATTGCTCGGTATTCTTGGTATTGGTCTTGAAAGAGAGATATTTCTCGCTATTGCCAAGCAATACCGAGCAATACCTAACAATACCTAGCAATACACGAACATAGCAATACCGGATTCCGGCCTGGGTCCGGACGTCGGGTCGCGCGGTAAAGAGCAAGAGCATGTGGCGACATTTTATTGGGGTCCGGATGTAGAGCTACGTCAGGTGTCCTGACCTAATAAAAGTTCCTACAAATGGCATCTCCAACCGAAAAACTCATTTTCCAGAGAGATTATTCAGTGCGATCTCTGAACACGTTCAGACATCAATCCAGGCCCACCACATGGGTGACGTGGCGCACCCGGATTGGCGTCCAGGCACCGCACAAAATAATTTTTCATTTTACACTTTAAAATACAATAACACTCCAAAATACAGTAATTTATCTCCAAGACTCCAACAGATTGAACTCCATTTCTTAACAAAAAAAAATTGTATATATTCTTTCTCATTTTTTTATATTTATTTTCTATAACAAAATTGGCATCAGTGAACAGTGCGACGTAAATATTGGAGTTGCACTGTTCACCTCCAAAATTTTGACATATAATTTAGCATTTGAATGGAGTAAATGGCGGATGAAATATCACCGTTGGTTGAAGATGAACTAACATGATTTCTTTGCCGCTTCCAGTCACCTCAATCAATTCCCTAGCTTTCTTCTCGTCCTCAAAGTGTTCCTGGTTTGGGATCTTCTCAGCTGCCACATAAATTCTCCCAAGAGTCCTCTTCTGAGCTTCCAAATTAGCTTGATTGATAGCTACATCACCGAGGTGATTGATCTCCTAATCAACTCATTTTAGGAGAAAGATTGTGCTGTTTTTCTTCAATAGCTCGCCAATTGTGAGTTGTTTAGTCCCCCCTCATTTCATGAGAGGGAGGGAGAATTACGCAAGACCTCAGATTTTTTTTTCTCTTTCTAGATTTTCACATGAAATATTATTGTGACCCTATGATTGCTTGTGAAGCATCGTTTGAAGTTAATACAAGCTTTCTTAACTAATTGGTAATAATAGACATATCAATCACAGAAAGAGTGCAATAATAGCTCTACTGTTGCAGGAGCTATTACTTATGTTCAAACATAAGGTGGTTTGATAAGTATTTTTCTATTTTGGTTGGATTACATCAAGGATCAGCCTTAAGCCCATATCTTTTTGCTTTAGTCATGGATGTTTTCACTAGACATTTGCATGAGGATGTACCTTTGTGTATGTTTTTTGCTGATGATATTCTTCTTGTTGATAAGACAAGAGAGGGAGTTGAAGGTAAACTTAAATTATGAAAGTCAATCTTCGAGTTTAAAGTTTTTTGCTCGAGTACATCTAAAACAGAATATATATAGAGTGTAATTTTAGTAGTAATGGATCTAATGCGGGGATTGTGACTTTGGGCGATCTAGTCATTAATAAGTATACATGTTTTAGATATCTTGGATCTATTGGTCAGAGTGATGGTGAAATAGATGGGGATATTATCAGTAGAATTCAAGTTGGATGGTTGAAGTGAACGAATGCATCGGGCTTGTTGTGTGATAGAAAAGTCCCCCTCAAACTTAAGGGAAAATTCTATAAGATGGTGGTGAGACCTGCAATGCTTTATGGTGCCAAATGTTGGCCATTAAAAGAGAAGCATAATACTAAGTTAAGTGTTGCAGAGATGAGGATGCCCAGATAGATGAGTGGCTTTACCCTTAGAGATAGAATACGAAATGAGTATATACGTGAAAATGTTGGAATAGCTCCAATGGAAGATAAGATTAGAGAGAGTCGCCTTAGATGGTTTGGTCACATAAAACGATGGCCTCCCGATGACCCGATTAGGAAAGTAGAGGTAATAGATTTAACTAACCTTAAAAAAGATAGATGTAGACCTAAAAAACTTGGTTAGAAAATATTAGAAATGATCTTTCTTTGTCAAATTTACATGAGAATTTGACTTCTAACATGACACAATGAAAAAAAATGATTCATGTAGCCAACCCCACGTAACGGGACAAAGGCTTCTTGTTGTTGTTGTTGCTGCCGCGGCCTTACTGATACTACTACAAGATTAAAGTTGATTCTACATTGTAAAAAAATCTCTAATAAAGTTGCTAAGAGATCAGAGAAAGACTAGCTAATCAACAATAAATCATGAATTGAAAAATAAATAAAATTATGTATTCGTTTAGAATGATAGATTACATTGTCTTTGAACTATAATAATTGAATTGAATAACTTAATTTCCAACTTTACAGTAAAGTCAATCTTGTCTTTCTCTGAGCTTATCTGGTAGCCAGAGTTGCCTCAATAATGAAAAGAATGAAGAATAAGCTCAAGATCATCTGTAAAACTCTACACTTGTTCACTTACTAATATATTTATTTACACAAAAGACCTCCATATTTTTCCCTCCAAGGAGATCACAATTACTGAAACATCATCATGATATCGCCTTCGATCCCCTTGCGGTATCTCAAGCAATTCATGGAAGTCCATCCCTGCAAGCAAAAAATTATAAGCTTCTTTTTCATTTCCTTCCCAATAGTTCAGACTAAGGCTTAGTTTGAGACGATTTTTTTACTACTTTTAAAAGCAACTTTTTAATACAAAAAATTTAAATTATGTACTAGAAAGCTGCTTTAAGAAGCAGTAAGAAAGCCGTCCCAATAGTTCAGACTAAGGCTTCGTTTGGGACGACTTTCTTACTGCTTCTTAAAGCAACTTTCTAATAGAAAAAAATTAATTTTTGTACTGAAAAGATTTTTTAAGATGCATTAAGAAAGCCGTCCCAAACGAAACCTAAGTCTCAAGTTTTTCAATTAATTGTTACTATTTCAATAAAAAACTAGTTTACCTGCTTTCTTTGCAGCACGAAAGAGGACTTCTTCAACAAGATGCTGTGCAGGATCACCTTCAGGAGTTGTTGAAATGAACAGGTCTACTTCTGTGACTACCTCATCATTGGTCAAGTACTGGTAGAGACCATCAGAGGATAATATCAAGAATTTATCTCTTGCGCTGAGCTTGTAGTGATATAGAGATGGATTGCATGTTATGTATGGAGAAGTGCCAATATAGTCTATTCTGAACATTTTGAGAAGAGCATCATTCCATTTAGGCTGAGGAAAACAAAAATTAGGAAGTGAGAATAAGGGCTTATTTTATTGCAAAGAAAATACTATCAAAGCTTTTTATGTTAGAAGAGTGGAACACTGAAGGCTCAAGTTGAGCCTAATTCATTAATTGATAAATCCATATGCTTATTTCACTTTCTATATGAGACTATTTCACTCTCTATGTGCATCTTAGCACAATCATTAAAACTATTGAAGTTAAATATAAATCTTTGACAATCAAAGCAATAATTTGAAAGGAAAAAGTTCTCCAGGAAGCTGTTCAACCTTCCTTGCCTTCCAAAACATTCTCTAAGCAAACAATTTAGTGCAAGTCACTCCACCAAATTGTTTAATCCTACCATCAACTTAAACAAAGGAAAATCCTTATTCCTCCATCAACATGAAGCTAAATCTAAATCCTTTACTTCAGGGATAAGCCATTGAAATTAAACTGCAGATCTAATTGTTAACCTCAAGCAACCAAAGGTGAATTAGGGCCGTTTGGTTTGTTGTATTAGTGGTGTAAAGTATTCCGAATATAGGAGTTTTGAAAATATTGATATTTGGATTGAACTACAAGGAACACAGAGTAAAATTTAGAGTAAATGGAATTCATCATCTAGTTCAAATCTAGTGTATTTGGAATCCTCAGATTTGGGCGATCTCCAAATACATCTTAAACTCACCAACATTGGCCGCCACCTCCGCTGTCTCCTACCGACCACCGCCATCCACCCGACAGCCACCTATCAACTGCTGACCACCACAGGCCGCCGCCGCCTGCTGACCACTGACGGCCACCCGCCGGCCGCTGCCATCCACCCCTGCTACAACCTTTTTACTACATTCCATTTATTTTTAATTCAAACCAAACATAAAAAATGATCTCATGCATCCCTTTTACATTCAATCATTCAATTAACTCCAAAGTATTCCTTTTTAACTATTTTTTTACACTATATTCCTTTAATGTTTTTGAGTCAATCAAATAGCCCCTAAATTTCTTTATAGTAACCTACAGGGAATCCAATCCTTTTTTTTTTTTTTTTTTTGCATTTTTTTTTTTTTTTTTTTTTTTTTTTTTTGGTTTGGGGGTGGGGGGGGGGGGGTTAATCCAATCCCTGTTAAATGATATGTTAAAACATATGAGCTGTAAATCATAGCAGATAAGAGTAAACGCATTCTTCAAAGAATCACTAGTACTGAAAGTCTGAAACAAAACTAAGCTTACCTGTTTCAGAAATCCGGCGCCAAAGGCTCTTGTAACTTTCAGATAACCCTTCACACGATCATTAGCAATGGCTGAAGCATCGTCTTGATGTTCTTTCTTTATTCTGCGAACTTCCTGAATCACAAATAAAATAACCAATATCATTTAGATGAAGCAAGAACTTACTAAAAAGAAAAGAGAAGAACTGATCATTACATGTTCAACACAAGTGCTATGATCCATAGTAAGTTGCAGAGCAGACAAAGTACGCAGATCAACCATCCTTTCTCCATAATCATTCAAAGCATCGTCAATGATGATTCCCTCTTCTTCAGAGCTAGTCCTCGCTAAAACTGCTCGGCTATCTCCAACGTTCATCAAATACACATCTTTACCTCTCATCAGCATTACAAGCACGCAAGAACCCATCAGCGCAAGCTCGGGATTCTCGGCCATCATTTTGTCGGCTACCTCCAAATACTTATCCTCTGTTTTCCTCAGAGCACGAGAAAGAGCCTTTAGAATTTGGGCATGTTCTACTTCCAAAATGTTCCCTTTTTTACCATTGAGTTGGAAGCAATCATCGGAAAATTCGCGGCTTTCTACGCAAAGCAAGCCGTTGAGCTCGCGCTTGATGGCGGGGTAGAGATTGGATAGGAGGTAGTCGGTGGCGTCTGGGCCGTTGAAGCCATCGTAGATGCCGACGAAGACCCAGCCGCGGGACACGACCACGTGAACGCGGTCTTCGCCTGCTTTTCCCTGGGCCCAATGGCTGTCCGGCTCGCCGGTGGAGGCAGAGGCGTCCTCGACGCTGCTGCTGGTGTCGACGGAGTCGGAGTCCTTGGGAGCGACGGTGGATACTCGAGGGGCTGCACCGATGGCTCGGGAGATGCGGCGGAGGAGCGAAGAGGCGGAGTAGCGGGAGCGACGGAGGGTGGTATGGGCGGGTTTGTCGAGGGGGCCGGAAAGGAAAGAACGCTCGATGGGGCCGGAGAGGAAGCCACGGTCGGAGAGGGGACCGGAGAAGCGGGGAACGGGTTGAAGGGGAACGGAGAAGAAGGAGGTGGAGCTTTCGAAGGCGGCTGCGGAAGCGAAGGAGGAGGCGGTAGTGATGGAGGAGGGGTCGGTGGAGAGCGCGGTGGCGGCGTTTGCGCTGACAGCGGCGCCAGAGATGGAGTGGAAGATGGTGGGATCGTCGTTGGAGGAGGAAGGCAAGAGGCAGAGGTCGGGGCGGACGTAGCAGAAGGAGTGCCCGAGACCTTCGTCGTGAGGCTCCGAAGCCGACGGTGTGGCGGCGCAGGCGGCTGGGTAGAAGCAGTGGGTCAGCTTTGCCAAGCCGTTGCCCATGGAGGAGGAGAGCGAGTTGGACGAGAACAGGGGAATTGAAAAAGATAAGAAGAAAGAAGGAAAGGAGGTAAGGGAAAAGTGTGAAGACGAAGGGAAGGTATGGAAGAATAGAGAAGAGTTGACTTTGGAGACAGTGGGAGGGAGAGGATGGGGGAAAAAGGATTCCATTTAAAACATGAAATGCTCTGAAATTAACTTTGGAGGGTTGACACTATGGTAATTGATTGACTTTGTAGAAGTTGAAACGGAAGGGTGTTATTGGAGCGTGGAATCCAGCGAAGAAAAAAGTTAAGGGGGTGGAGACACAAAAGCGGAAGTCAAACGAAGGCAAGAACCGGGAGATTGTACCGAAGGGAAACCGACACGTGGCACCTAGCTGCCGTTCTTGAGATGCGATTAAAATGTGGTCTAATATCTCGCCGTGGCGGCGCGGTGGGCCTATGCAGTGAATCCGCGGAGAGGGGGCCGTTGCGCGTAAAAGAGACAAATATCTAATGCAGGCAGCTCTTAATAAATGGCTATTAATTATTAATTCTTTAATTATTATTTTTTTTTTTGTCCTTTCCACGAAAGATGTACGAGCGTAGAGCTAGGGTATTGTAACGTTCCATCGTAAGACCGCTCTGTAGATAGTATATTATACTGACATAGATGATATACATGATATTATTAATTATATTAGATTTTTAAATATATTTAAAGATTTTAAAGATTAACCTCCTATATTTTTTATCATAATATATAATACCTGCTAGAAAATTTGAGTTCATAAATTATATATTTTACATCTCACTATTATATAAAAATTCAGCACATACAAATAAAAATAGTAAGATAAAAAAAGTTACATGAAAAATCTAAAAAGGGAAAAAAAACAACGGGATCGGACCCAAATGAAAAATTCACCATATATGAAAAATTCATGAATTATTATTTCTTTGAGTTGAAGAAAAAGATGATTATTTGTGAATAAGATGTTTAATCTTTCTTATAGGTTTTAACAAAAATCAAGTGTTTACGGATGGAAAAACTAACAAAAGGCTTGATTTTCACAATATAGAAACAACATGGTTAAATATTGTTTGAATTTTAGAGATGGTGGAGATTACTGATGATGATTGGAGACGATAATGATGATTGTCGGTGGCAATAGCTAGTAGTAGTCATTGACGGTAATGGCTAAGAAAATAAGAGAGCTCTCTAGTTCACTCTTTCTTTTTTCTCCCCATCATGTTGAGAATGAAGTTCTATTTATACGTTTTTTAAGATGTACATCTTGGTAATTTGAATCAAAATCCAAAATATCTCAACATATAGTCCATATTTTTTTTTTCAAAAAGATAATATATTGAATAAATAAGAAGAAGGTTACACAGTCAATGGAGAACAAAGAAAATGAGAAATACAATAAATAGAGGACTCAGTAAATAGCCGAGGCTCCAGTACCCCGAAACCTCGAACGGACCGTCCAGTAAGGTGAGAAATCGACCCGCCAATCAACTCGAGGAGATTCACCAAAGGTTGCCACTACAAGGTGACGAGAATACGAGCCTCAGCCACATCATAGTCCCACTCCATCGCCATGCTAAACCGAAAGAAACCATAGAAAAACAATAGGGAAAAAGATATCAATCAAAGAAAACAGATCATCTTCTTCTCCGACCCCTCCCACGTAAGCGTCCACGAGTAGCAACAGAGAAAACAGGTCTATCCCGCACCATCTTAAATTCATTACTAGGATCAGATCCCCCAAAAAAATCAGGAGAAGCACCACAATCCGAAAATTCAGACTCAGACGAAACATTGAGCCAATCCACATGGTTTCTAACATCAAAACCAGACTTAACACCCAGCTGATTAACCAAATTAATCGTATCGATCACGTTAACAGAAACATTAATGAAATTTTCAGAACCAACCGAAAGCCCATTCAAAGGTTCTATCCGGCCACAAACCTTATTACAATTTCCATTAACAACAGGAGATTCCGACGCCGGCAAACCCACATCAGCCAAATCCGCCTCACCCAAAATAGTGGACGGACCACTCACTTGCTCAAGACCAGATATAACAGTAGGCCATTCCTTCACCACATTATTCTCAGTAGGATTAGTTAATGAAACCGGAGAAGCCCCATTCACATTAACAATCCCAGTCTCAGTAACCCCCTCAGGAATAACACCAACTTCAGAAATAAAAGAGGGCGGCACACCCAAAACAACAATAGTATCATCAACTACATCATTAACAACAGTAACGCCATCCAGTCCCCCCTGAACCAAAGGGGATTCTTTATTAGCCAACTCAAATTCATAGAGAGGGGTGGAAGAGGAAGTAATAGGGTTAACAGCGGTCACAGGAGGATTAGAAATAGGGTCAGCTAGCGAGAGAGTCAAATTGACAGCAGGACGCGACTGAGGGAAAAGCTTACTACATTCCAATTTTTTATGCCCCACCGACTTACAGTGCAAACAAAAATTTGGCATACCTTCAAAAAACACTTTTTGAACATAACCAAATTTCTCTGGGCCAAGCCAAACGGATTCAGGATACGATTTTGAGATGTCGAGCTCAACAAGAATGCGTGCGATAGAAGGACGAGAGCCGACCGCCGTAGCATTGTCCGTCTGAATAGGGCGACCAAAGATCGAACCCAAACCCAAAAGAATACGGGGGGAGAAGAGATGCGGACGCAAACCGGGAAAAGAAACCCACACAGGGACGACCGGCGATTCCTCCGAAAGATCAAGATGTGGTGACCATTTAATGATTTTCATGAAACACCCAAAAACAAAATAAGAACGATGAGCGAAAATCCTCCCATAGTCAAGATCATT
>NW_021319004.1:5274357-5423799 GCF_001605985.2 Dendrobium catenatum | reverse complement strand
GGTTAGAAAATGGAGTTCGGTTGAAGATAAATTACTGCATTTAGGTATTTTACTGCAATTTGAAGTGAAAAAAGAGTTTTTCGGTTGGAGATTGCCCTTATAACAGTTAGGAATGATGTTTCAGTCCTTGCAGAAGAAATTATCATGCAAGTTGCTTGAAGTCTAGGTAGAACATAAAATGGGTTCTTTTTTTCATTCCCTATTTCTATTATTTATCCATTAATATTAATAAATAATTTGAACGGTATTTAAATTTAATTTATTTAACCTTTAAGCTTTTAAGAATGTTCAATTTTTTTTAGTTATTTACTTAAATGAATTTGATTAACTATAAATCAAATTAAATTTAAATTATTCATCGAGTATATTTGATTCTGATGTAACAATTTTATTGAGAGGTAGAGCTTATTTTCAAAAGCAACTAAAACTTCAAAATGGGGAAAATGCTACACTCTGCCGGTAATTATACAAGAATCATTGGATTTATTTACATATTTAGATCTCATGTCTCGCCTCCGGCGCGCCCAGCTCCGCCGTCCCTCGTTGCGGCTGCCAGCAGCCGATGAAGAGCATCTCCTCGCCATTGCTCGTTTATTCACCGACCGCCACCCATCTTCTCCACTCGCGCTCGACTCTGCCCTCTCACCCCTCCTTCTCCGCCTCACCCACCCCTCCTCTCTTCTCCGCGCCCTTTCCCTTCTTCCTTCACCTTCCGCCGCCCCCCTACTTATGCTATCCGCCATCCGCCTGCGCTCCCCTCTCGCTGACCACCGCGCCACCGGCAAAACCTTAAACCTTCTCCTTCGCTCACGTAACCTCCGCCCCGCCGTCGATTTCCTGCTTTCCCTCCCTCACCCATCTCCTCTCCTCCACGATGCCCCCTTCAACGCCTTAATTCGCTCCCTGGCCCGCGCCGGCCATCTCCGCCGAGCCGTTCAGGTTTTCCGGCTAATGCCGGCCCGCGGAGTGGCATACTCCGCTTTCTCCTTCAACTCCCTCTTCGCCGCTTTATTCCGCCGCGGCCGCACCCGCGCCGCTGCACGATTGTTCCACCTCATGCTTCGTCTCGGCGTTCCGCCCGATGCCATCACTTTCAACACTGTCATTCGTGGCTTTTGCCTTAATACAATGCTATCCGAGGCCTTCCATGTTTTTCGCTTAATGCCCCGCCACCACTGCGACCCCGACGTTGTCACCTACAACACTCTTCTAGATGGGCTCATTCGGACAGGGAAGTTTGGTGCTGCTCATAAATTGTTTGAAGAAATGCAGAAGAAAATTGCTGATGTTGTGCCCAATGTCGTTTCCTATACCACCCTCATCCGTGGCTACTGCAGCCGGCTTATGGTGGATAAAGCCGTTGCGTTATTTGGCAAAATGGTGGTTGTTGGCCTAAAGCCGAATAAGATTACTTTTAATACCCTTATGAAGGGCTTTTGTGAAGCCGGAAAATTGAATTTGATGAAGAATTTTTTTGATAAAAAAGCCGGTTTCAAGCCTGACATTTGCACCTTCAATACTCTGATAGCTGCACACTGCAATGCTGGTAGTGTGGAGGACGCACTCAAGACGTTTGATCGATTGACGGAGCTTGGCTTGAAGGGTGATTCTGCTACTTACAGCACTCTTATTAGGGGGCTGTGCTCCATTGGGAAGTTTGGGAGAGCAGAAATGTTGGTTGATGAGCTCCATGAGAAGGAGGTTTTCAGGAGAGCTGATTCTTGTCTCCCCTTAATGGCTTCTTATAACCCGCTGTTTGAGCATTTGTGCAGCTGCGGGAAGACAGAGAAAGCTGGGAAAGTTCTTCGGGAGCTGCTTGATAGGAGAGCTACTGTGGATATTGCTGCATTCAAGACAATTATCCTAGGGTATTGCAGGGAAGGTGCATTTGTAAAAGGATACAACCTGCTGGTTTCAATGGTGATGAGGGACCTGAAACCGGATTATAAATTGTGTGAAGAGTTGGTGAATGGATTCATATCCAAGGGAAATATTGGCTGTGCATTGGAGGCTATGAAGAGGATGTTGGATATTGGTCACCGGCCTAGTACGGATTGTTTTCATTCAGTCTTGGATGGGCTTTTGAGAAAGGATGGTTATGCAAATGAAGCTGCTGATTTGGTTTCTGTAATGTTGGAGAGGAAGATCCGTCAGAATAGTGATCTTTCAACTGACGTTGTTCATAAGCTTTTTGGAAATGGTTTGAATGAAAAAGCTTTCGGGATTATTCGGCTGCTTTATGCTAATGGGTATTGCGTGAAGATGGAGAAGCTCGTCCTTATTCTTTGTCAAGAGAGGAAATTCCTGGAAGCGCGAGGCCTTTTGTTATTCAGTTTGGAGAAAAAAGAAAATTTGGATCCTCAAGTTTTTTGCATGGTTGTGAATGGGCTTTGTGAAATTGAGAGAGGTTCAGAAGCTTTTGATTTGTTTTATAACGTGGTTGATGAGCACGGATCAGGTGTTATCTCTAGCTGCATGAAGTCCTTAATGCTGGCTCTTGAGAGAACTGGAAAGCTGAAAGAAGCAGAGTTTGTTTCTAAGCAAATTATTAGGACAGATATTGGAGAGAAACCCAATGTTAGGTGAGCCTTGCTGCAACTTGCTCATCCATTGTTACAAAATGTTGTTTTGGATGCCATGATAGAAAGTTTCCTTGCACTTTCGGTAAAAGTTTGGATGATATCATGATGCATGAAGCTGAGGGAAACTGAAGAGGGTAATTGATTATTTGAACATTCCCTTCAAATTGTTAAATGCTCATAAATAAGATTGTATTTGGTTAGTTTCTGTGCAGATCAGGAGAAAAGTTTTATTTCATCAACCATTGATTTTGGTGATAAAATAAACATATTGAATGTAAATTTTTATTGCTAGAATAAGAGTCATGGAAAATGGCTTCTCCCTGTCACAACCCATGGGATATATGGTAAAGGTAACTGTAAGCGAACTTCAATTATGCAAGTTGCTCCAGAATGAGGAAACTAGCAAATGGTGCGGTGCCTAATGGCATTATTAGAAATTGAAGCTAGTGATCTTGATATCTGATGCTTTCCATGGCTTTCAAAGGTGATGACACTTAACTTTTTATTCATTTGAATCTTTAATTTTTTTTTTCTTTACAAACATTATGTTGATGCGTCTAAGCCCATGCTTGACTTTTAGCAGGCACTTGAATCGAGTGAAGAATAGAAGCAGCGGCAATCAGCAACTTCTGAATTTTTTGCTTCTGTGAAATGGAATCTAGAGTTTTGACAAAGATGAAAAGTATTCTGATGGATATAACGGTGAAAGCATCCTTACGAAGTGAAAGTGGGATGAAAAAAATAGGCTGCTAAAGTGGTACAAAGCTATATCTTTTGGATCCTTCAATGCTTTTTTATTCCTTTGTACATTTAATTACTTTTTATTACATGGATGGGACCTAAGTTTGTTTTTTTACTCCTGCTGAGCAGTTCACTGATAATAATATATCCGTGTCAAGGGAAAGTAAATAAGAAATTGAAATGAATGAATTTTGGCTTTATGATGTATCACCAACAACAACAGTTCTTCATACCGGTTTTCTGCAACCGATAATCCGGAAAACTGATGGATATCAGTGACTCAGTTGCATTGTATGTTATTATTCACTATGTTCAAAGAATCACTTTAGTGGTTCTGGCGTCTTCTGCTTGAATGATCACTTCATCTGTCGAGTTCAAGAATATGTTTATAACAGTTTGCTATAGCACAGTGGTCTTTAATGAAGTTGTTGGCATTGCTAAATAAGGCCGAAGCTGGGTGAGTCTCTGAGGAGCATCATCATTTGATTTCAAAAAGAGACGCTTGATGTGAAGGATTTAGAGCCGGTTGTAGCCCTAGCCAAGGTTTAAAATTGTGCGATTGGGTATTGAGTCATTTTTCATTCATTTGGTGAGGTGTAAGCTTCAAGGCATTATCTAAAATTTGCGTCAAGTAAAAAATAAAAGTTAAAAATGTTTTTTTTATATAATACCTAAATAATATATTAAAGGATGACATATTAACTTTATATTGAAGTATGAAGTAACAGATTTACATATATATGAAACAAAAAATTACTCAAAATGTAAAGTGATACTAGGATATGCCTTATCCAATAGGATTCTACACCATATAATTAAAATATGTTGGACCATACTAGGATATGACTTAGCTATTAGAATCTTCTACTCTATATATTATTGATATGTTGGACCATACTAGGATATTCTCTAGCCAACTACACATCTTTTTAGTTGATGTACGATTAAAGTCAATTCAAGCCCGGCTCCCCTCCCCCACCCCCGGATATGAATAATTATCTTTTACAAAGTAGTAAAAATAAATTGTAGCAAAAATAAACTAATTGTCGAACTCAAAAATTTAATTTTAAATGAGAGTAATAAAAGACTTAACAATTATTTATAATATTTCTTTAATATTTTAAAAATCAAAATCACATGTAACAATAGTAGATAAAAACAACAAATAAAAAAATACATGAAATAAAATAAAACTAAAAGAAAAAGAACGCAAACTAAATTTTTATAATGGTTCGATTTTATTGGCCTACGTCCACTCCCCAGAATTCTCTCCACAGATATTTCACTATCCACTCCTTATGCTCCCAATAAAACGGAGAAGCCTTTCTCCTTTATACTGATAAGAAAGCAACTTTGTGCACCACCTCTCTCTGAAAAACCACCCTCCTACACCCAATACGGTGGAGATGCCTTACCACTAGCCTCCTAGTTAGTGAGTCTTATCCCAAGACTCTTTCAAGCTCTTACACCCAACTGCCCTCACTCTATTAAAATTATCTTTTACAGAGTAGTAAAAATAAATTGTAGCAAAAATAAACTAATTGTCAAACTCAAAAATTTAATTTTAAAGTTTTATTTTAAAATAATTTGAGAGTAATAAAGGACTTAACAATTATTTATAATATTTTTTTAATATTTCAAAAATCAAAATCACATGTAACAACAGTAGATAAAAACAACAAATCAAAAAATGCATGAAATAAAATAAAACTAAAAGAAAAAGAACGCAAACTAAATTTTTATAGTGGTTCGGTTTAATTGGCCTACGTCCACTCCCCGAAATACTCTCCACAGATTTTTCATTATCCACTCCTTATGCTCCCAATAAAATGGAGAAGCCTTTCTCCTTTATTCTGATAGGAAAGCAACTTTGTGCACCACCTCTCTCTGAAAAACCACCCTCCTACACCCAATACGGTGGAGATGCCTCACCACTAGCCTCCTAGTTAGTGAGTCTTATCCCAAGAATCTTTCAAGCTCTTACACCCAACTGCCCTAACTCTATTTAAAATAAGAAAAGAATGACATAGATAAGAATAAAAATCTTTGTGCAACCAGATCTCTTGAACACCCTTGCAATGGATCCCACACAATCACTCGTTTATCTCTTGCATGAAATTACTAGATGGACAAGAGAGGGGGGGGGGGAATTGTGAAAACTTTTTGACAATAGTTAAAACCTAAGCAGGAGTTCTAATATTTTTTATGTTTTAAAATTTTAACATGAAAATTTAAACAATTTTTTTCACAAATTTTCTCAAGTAAATATTGAAAAATAAAATGCACGCAGTAATAAAAGACAATAAGGAAAAAGCACACCGAGATTTTTATAGTGGTTCGGTCAAACCATGACCTACGTCCACTCCCCGGAGTCCTCCGCTCCGGGTATTTCACTACAAGCAATAGCTATCCTTTTTCCCCCCTTGGCAAGGCGGAGAAGCCCTTACAATACTCCCTTTCACCAACCGGGCGTGGCGGAGTGCCAAACTCTGTTTTCACCCTCCTGGCGACGGTAGAAAACCTTCTCGTTTTTCTCCCTCCTGGAGATGGCAGAGTACCTCGAGGTCACGAATGTAGAAGAGCCTTTCCCCTTGGAGATCCTCCCATAAATTCTTCTAGGGCCACAGGAGGAGCAAGATGCAGCAAGTTCGGAGCAACTGTGTGATCTCCCTCACACCTCTTCTCCCTCACAACCCTCACCTTCTCCTTCCTCTCTCAAACCCTAAAGAACTTCTCAAGAGCTCTCTCCCTCGGAATCCCTCTCTAACCACGTTCTCCTCTCTAATTCACACCCTCAAAATATGACAAGTTTTTCACCTCAAAACGGGCTCCAAAATCCCTGAGATTTCAAAAGTAGCCGTTACTATCGTACAATACGGTTTCTAATCGTACAATACGATATGTATAAACAGACTTCGTCCTGGTACGAAGTGGTACGAACAGTTCAAAAACATTTATATTGTACGATTATAAATCGTAGGGTATTATCCATAACAATTCTGTTCGTACAGGACGATAGTCGGGACGATCAAACATCGTCTCTATTCATCGTAAGGTACGATTGACATCGTACCGTACGATGAGACAAAATTGAAGAGATCGTCCGGGACAATCTTCAGGACGATTATAATTCGTCTATGTTCATCGCATGGTACGAATTGGTTCGTACAGTATGATGTTCAAATTATAATTAAGCCCAGATTTCATACACTAATTACGGATTAAATTAAGTATTTAAACAAAATCGTACAGTACGACGATGTTCATACAGTATGAGCGGCGGAAATAACTTACTTAAGTTAAAACGGCTGCTAGGGTTTTGGCTTTGAACATATCGCACAGTACGAATACATTCGTATGGTACGATCTATTCACAGAATCGTCCTACAAAGCTCTGATCGTACGGTACGAAATAACATCGTACAGTACGATCTACAGAGAAAGAAAAACTCTAAATTTTTCATATAAAAACACTCTCCCCCTGTGTGTGTGCATGGTTGCTCAGACTTTTATGCATTTTGTGGCCAGACTTAAGAAAAGAAAAATAAAATAAACAACAAAATACATTGCAGACTCATACTCCTAATCTACCCATTCTTGAGTCTTCCTATCGTCCTAAGTAGCTTTTGATCTTCCTGAAATGTTAGTACTCACGGACAATAACAAATAAAATAATTTTCAATAAATAGATGATTCAAACGACATTATTTGTCATCATCAAAATCTCAAACTCGGTCATGGGTTGCAACATTGCATTCTCTCCCTTACACAATAGAATGATTCTTTCCGAAAGCTCTCTCTCAACTCTCTTGATCTCTCCCAAGAAAGCTTGATCGTCCAAAGACTCATATTAAAAGACTTTAAAGAAGTATTTATATTAAGCTCTTAATTAAACCCTAAAAATTCTGATATGATTAATTTTTGCAGGAAGATCATATAGTTTGATCTTAATAAAGTTATTGGCTTATGAACCAGATTGTCATGCTCGAATTTGGTTTGTCTAACAAGCTCTTTATTTATTCAGATTATATGATTATGATCATACAATTTGAAATAAACTCTGATTTATCCCCTTGATTTTAGGTTATAAAACAGGTAGTTCATAATACATGGTACCAACACTTCAAAATTTAAAATTACCTATTTTTTAAAATTTTAGGTTTTTAATGGTTTGAATTTGAATAATTGATAATTCAGAACGATTTACATCATACTGCACAATTGGTTATACAAATTTTCAATTTCAATTTTGGTTAATTAATTCACTTGATTTTTAGAATTTATAAAACTGTCATTCAAATCGTATAATACGATGTAAGTCATACAATTGATTAAATCATAAAATCAAATGCTTTAATTAACTCTATTTAATTTTATATCACCCCATGTGTGCATATGATTGTTCAACCCACTTTATGCCTAACATACAAAAATACTCAAGAAAAATAAAAATAAAAATTACAAGTTAGACACTCTTTGATTCTTTATCTTGTTTATGTTAATGTATTTAATTTTGTTCAATTCATTGGCTTCATCAAGTTCTTGTCTTGAATCTTCCACTTGTGTGCTTTATGCAATGTTAGATTAAAAATAACTTCCTACACACATAGCTTAATTAGTAATTAGTATAATCAATAATATTTTTAATCATCAAAATCCTGTTATACTCTAGGCTCATGGGGTTTAACAGTAGTGACCTATTGGGTGATACTAGGATATGCCTTAGCCGATAAGACCTGCTCCATATATCTTTAATTTGTTGGAACATACAAAGTTATTCCCTAGCCAACTAGATCTCTTTTTTTTTTTGTGACCTATTGGGCCATACTAGGTTATGCCATAGTCGATAGAAACTTCTACTCTATATATATTTGATTTGTTGGACCATATTAGGATATGCTCTAGCCAACTAGATCTTTTTTGTAGTTGTTACCTCTTTGGCCATACTAAATATGCCATAGCCAAAAGGATCCTCTACTCCATATATATTTGATAGTTTTACCATATTAGGATATGTCCTAACCAACTAGATCTCTATAGTTGTGACCAATTAGGCTATATTAGGATACGCCATTGCCAGTAGGACCTTCTACTCGATATATCTTTGATCTGTTGGACCATACTAGGCGTGACACCTTCAGAACTATTATACAGTTCTACTTGTTGTAACCATACCTGATTTGAGGTTATCAACTGAATTTCTTCATTTAGAACTCTTCTGCATGTGTCTAAACATGTTTTTTTTGTATGTGATAGACTGCATATGTTCTGAAGCTGGTCCCGAGAATCTATTTGCGTGTTTTGAAAACCTTGAATTTATCTCATGGGGCACTGCAGCACTATGGTTAACACCGTCGCGACATTGAGCTCTCTAGAATTTTAGCAATTAATTAAGCTGATGTGATGCATGAGTTGAGTTACACAAGATTAATAAAGAAGATTTAACAATAGCTTAACCAATTATAGAATTACACATCAAGTCAAAGTCGGTTACAAGAATTCGTAGTTTTTCGCTTGCTTAGGCAAAAGAATTACAAGGAAATTAACCAAACAATTTAAACAAATACAAAGGAGAACGTAAAGTCAAAAGCTAGTGATTTGAATCCAACAATTAATAAGGTGTTGTTCACCTTGAGGCCTCTTCTCTCTTTCCTACGGAACTAGGTTGAGCGGCGGAAGATCGTCCACGCTAGGAATGTGGTTGCCACGAGGAGGGAGGAGCCGAGGAATGTCGCCGTGGAGAATGAACTCGGAGGTGGGACGGGGAGATAACCTTTAATGATCCACGTGTAGTTGGAAATTGGTCGTCGATGGCATCCACTAGTGTTGGTAAAATTCGATCCAAGTACTCTTCGACGGTATTGTCGAAGCCAAATCCAACGTCGAAGAAAGGAGATCTTAAGACGTGGATATCTCCGTTGATGTCGTAGAAGAGTCCGTGATCAACGGCGAGGTCCGCCATACACCATGGATTTGAAGACGAGCAATCACCACAAGCAACCCGGGGGGGCGGAGGGGCGGCTTGAAGAGGGGGGGGGGGGGGGGGGGGGACGAGGAGGCGGCTTGGAGAGGAGAAGGTGAGTTCGGCGGTAGAGAGGGGGAGAGGGATGTGATTTGCTTTAGAAAACTGAAATTGATTTCAATTTTAGGGATTTGGGAGGGAAGTTGTATGAAATTTGATTTCCCAATTAAAAGGCAATTAAAGCATTAATGGAATTTTAATTAGATGGAGCCTAAAGGGGAAACCGACGATAGAGAGAGAGGGCAGAGAGGGAGTTTAAAACTGAAATTAGTTTCAGTTTTAGTGCAATTAGAGGGAAAAAATTATTTGAACTTAATTAGGATTTCAAATAAGATGAAGAGTTAATTGCATAATGAATGGGGAGCCCAGGGGGGGGAATGGCTAGAGAGAGAGGGAGTTAGGGAGAGAGGGAGAGGGGTTTCCAAAACTGAATGATGACTAGGAAAATTTTAAAATTAAATCCAAATCAATTTTTATTTTAAATTTGGGTTCATTCAAAAAATTTCCACATATAGAATTTCCAAATTTGGAAAGAATTTGAATTTTGAAATTCAAATTTCAATTCAGAATTAGCGGAGAGGGGGTGGATGGAAGGTGGTCGGCCGGTGGCTAGGTGGCCGTCCGGTGGTGAGAGGGTGGACGGCAGAAAGCACTAGGGTTGGTGGCAACAAGGTGGGCTTGGGCTTCTTCAAATTTTTATTCTTTACTTGTGATCTTCTATAGCAGAGAGGCGGGAGGCTAAGGGTTCCAAGTCTTCAATGATTCTTCCAAGTGAACTCACAAAGAGATCACAAAGAACTCACTAAGAGATCTCAAAGGCATTGAACTCACAAAGAGAACAAAGAGTAAGAAAATTTTATTCAATAATTCATTAACCTCATACAAGATACAAGAGCCATATAAATAGGCTCCAAATGACAACAACTATAAAAGTCTAATATGCCCCTTGGGCTACAAGAGAAAACAAATACCCACAAGGGTAAAAATGGAAAAAACTGAAAATAAATAAGTAATATATAAAATGCAGATACAAATAGTTATCAGTAGTAAAGGCTCTCCATCATGGCCGTCGATCTCCGATGTCGTCTCTGATAAACGCGTCGGAATCTCCTGTCGATGCCCCCATCATTCTCCCCGGGTGGGAGAGAACTCGACCCATCGAGTGTGTACTATGGAAACTCTCATATAACTCTGGAAGGTCAAGATCCAATCTCTGTAGCTCCTCTGGATCAATTCACGTGTCCTTTGTCTCCGTTGTTCCTTTCCAGTGAACTAAGTACCTTTGGCGCCCTCCATCCTTTGTGAAAATAATCTCATCATCCAGAATGGTTTCGATCTTCTCCACTCTAGGTAAATGGGGTAAATTGGGGAGTGGAGGAAGGCTAGGGATCTCACTAGGCGGGGTCACACAAGGCTCGTTGTAAAGTGGATTGTTGGGGTTAAAATCAGGACCCTCAAAGGCTACTATATCCTCTATATTAAAAGTTAGATTCATGTTAAAACCTTCTGGGAGGTCTAGCACATAAGTATTCTTGTTAACCTTTAAAATTATTTTAAATGGTCTGGCGCTTCTCGCATGTAATTTCTTTACGAAACCAGGGGGAAATGCTCCGGGCAGATCCGTACCATCACAAAGTCTCCCACTTTGAACTCTTTAAACCTTCTTTTTTTATCAGCATGAATTTTATAATTGTTGTTGTTTTGTTCAATTTTCTTTTTAATCTCAGTGTGTAACTCATGGAGATGAGATGCAAATGCAAATACAGACTCAGATGTTCTACTCCTAGGACTCATGGGAACTAGATCAATAGGTTGTTTAGGTTGATATCCGTACACAATTTCAGCAGGACTAAGGCCAATGGTTCGGTTGATAGAATTGTTATAAGCAAACTCCGCAACAGGAAGTTTTGAATCCCAATCCTTAAGGTTTTATCCTACCAAAGTCCTCAAAAGATTTCCTAAACTCCTATTAACACCCTCAGTTTGACCATCGGTCTAGGGGTGAAATGCTGTGGAAAATTGAAGCTTCGTCCTATTTTGTGCCAAAAGGTCTTCTAGAAATAGCTTGTGAACTTAACATCCCTATCGGACATGATGGTTTTCGATAGGCCATGGAGTCTAACTATTTCGTTGATGTAAAACTTCGCGATTTGAGAAGCATCGAATGTTTTGGAGCACGGGAGGAAGTGAGCCATTCTTGAAAATCGATCAACGACCACAAAGACAGAATCGTGCTTCCTAGCGGTTTTGGGTAATCCAAGGATAAAGTCCATACTCACATCTTGCCAAGGGCGACTAGGTACGGGGAGTGGAGAGTAGAGTCCCTTATTCTGCTTTCGCTGTTTGGCCAGTTGGCAGGTATGACATTGCCTTAAGAGCTTACTGACATCGCACTTGAGGTTGGGCCAGTAGAAACGGTTCTCTAGTGCAGCAATAGTTTTTGCTTGCCCGAAGTGGCCAGCTAAACCTCCTGCATGTAATTCCAGACAAGATATTCACAAAGGGAGGTTTGGGGAATACAGAGTTTCTGAGCTTTGAATAGGTACCCATTTTCTACTAAGAAATCATCTGTAGTGCGCTCACATCTAGAGGTCAAAAGGGAATAGGTATCGTTAAAATCTGGGCAGTCCCTATAGTCTTCCTTAAGGCGTTCAAATCCGATAACTTCAGTTCTCATTTCTTGGGTGATCATCAGTCTCCTGCTAAGGGCATCAGCAGCTTTATTCTCAGTTCCAGCCTTATGTTTAATCGTGTAAGTGTACTCCTGTAAGAATTCAACCCAACGACCATGGCGAGCATTGAGTTTCTTCTGCGAGTTAATGTACCTCAAGGCTTCATGATTCGAGAATACCACAAATTCTTGTGGCAATAAGTAGTGTCTCCAGTATCTAAGGGACTGGATGACCGCATATAATTCCTTGTCGTAGGTAGAATACCTTTGATGAATATCATTTAGCTTCTCACTAAAATATTCCACATGGTGTCCCTCTTTAGATAAGACTCCTCCTATTCCAATTCCTGATGCGTCACAGGTTACTTCAAATACTTTAGGGAGACGCATAACAGGGGCTTCAACCATTTTCTTCTTAATATCCTCAAAAGCCTTTATGGTAGCTAGTGTCCAATGAAATTCTCCTTTCTTGAGGCAGTCAGTTATGGGTGCCACAATAGTGCTAAAGTTTCTAATAAACCTCCTATATAATATGGTCAATCCGTGAAAACTCCGAACATCTCTAATATTCTTAGGTTCATGTCACTCATTAATTGCTCTAACCTTCTCAGGGTTGGCTGAAATTCCTCGAGATGAAATTATGAATCCAAGAAAGGTAACACTATCAGTGAGAAACACACACTTTTAAGGGTTTGCATATAACTGTTCTTTCCTCAAAATCTCACAGACCTGCTTCAGGTGTTCCAAATGTTGGTCTACAGATTTACTATAGATCAATATATCATCGAAGTAGACGACAATGAATTTTCTGAGGAAAGGTCGAAGGACTTGGGTTATAATCTGCATGAAGGTGCTAGGAGCGTTACTAAGAACAAAGGGCATAACCATCCATTCATACAACCCATCCTTTGTCTTAAAGGCCATTTTCCATTCATCACCCGGGCGAATTCTGATATGATGGTATCCGCTTGAAGATCAACTTTTGAGAACAGTGTTGCCCCAGTCATCATGTCTAACATGTCGTCTAGTCGTGGGATCAGAAAATGATATTTCACAGTAATTTTGTTGATAGCACGACTATCAACACACATCCTCTAAGAACCATCTTTCTTAGGAGTTAAAAGGGCAGGGACAGCACATGGGCTAAGGCTCTCTTTGATAAATCCATGTTATAGAAGTTCATCTATTTGCCTTTTTAATTCAGCGTGCTCTGTTGGGTTCATTCGGTAGTGAGGGAGGTTAGGCAGGGAAGCTCCAAGGACTAAGTCGATGACATGTTGGATGTTCCTAAGGGGTGGAAGTTGGTCAGGTAGCTCCTCGGGGAAGACATTAGCAAAGTTCTTAAGAAGAGGTTTAACTTCCTCGTGGATTTTCCCTTCTTGATCATCATCCACTTCTCTAGCTACCAGGGCATACATGGGTGATCCTTGGTGAAGCTCAATGTCTACTTCTTTTGCAGTCAAGAAGTGTAATCCCTTATGAGGTTTAGGTGGAGCGGTCTTAAGTTCACTCTTGTCAAACTTGGGTTGATAGGGAATCAATTTGATTTTCTTCCCATTGTGCTCAAACACGCAGGTGTTCGTCCTCCCATAAATATGGACGTCATTGTCAAATAGCCAGGGGCGACATCCATTGTCAATACGTCACACCAAATCTTCTCTTGATATCCATTAAACTCAAGTGGGATAAGGCTTCTATCTTTGATTTCCATAGAGGTTGAGTTAATCAAGGCAACCTTGTAAGGGTTTAGGTGAGGTGTGGCTTTAATGCTTAGTTTAGAAATCATCGCTAAGGAGACAGCGTTAATGCAACTTTCACTATCGATAATGACCTTACAGTTCTTATCTCCGATCCTAATAAAGGTGTGGAAAATGGAAGTCCTTCTCCAGTCATCACTCGGTTTCGGCTGGGACAAAGCGCATCTAACGACTTGAAGGGTGACAGGTTCATCCTCAGTGAAAGAATCCTCTTCTTCATCAACATGATGAACTAAGTCAGTCTCAGACTCTTCCTCGTCATCATCAACCACTTCTATTATGGTGACTTCATAGAGACCAGAACATTGTGAAGCAATGTGCCCATACCCATGACATCTATAACATTTGGTTCTAGAATTGGCTTTGGGCGCGTCGCGTTCGGGGGCTTTACCGTTAGAGTCTGGACGAGGTGGGGATGAACTAGCAGTGGGTCGACTACCTATAGAATTCGTGGGTCGGTTTTGGGGCTGGCTGGTAGAAGTTCGATATGGGTTTGTTCGGGAGTCAAACTATCTAGTGTGGTAGTGGGTCTTGGACTCCTCTAGGTCAAGTACTAGGCTGCATGCTGCCTCTAAAGTGTCTATTCCTCTAGCAAAGAGTTCAGTTCTAAGATCTTCCCTAAGGCCAGCTCTAAACATGGACATGATTTGTGTTGGGGTGGCAGACTCCTCGCCATTGCAACGAATCAGGAAATCGTCGAAGGCGGAGATGTAATCCTTAACGGGCTTGCTCCCTTGGGTTAGTCTATTCCACTTATCTAGGAGCTTAGGGTAGTAGGATGGCGGGAGGTATTTTATCCTAAGTTCCTGTTTCATAGTTCTCCAATCATTGATAGGGTGTTCGCCTCGAGCCTCACGCATGTTTTCCAAGTTAGTCAAGTACAGGTTGGCTCGACCAGTGAGCTTCATTTCAGCGAATCTAACTTTCCTAGCTTCTAAAATGTTGTACCATTTAAAATAGCTATCCATCGACTTGAGCCAATCCAAGAAAACCTGAGGGTCAAGGGTCCCATCGTATGTCGGGGCATCAATCCTAATATTCTTTAGTAATTGAGCGTCGTTGTCTCTCCAAGGGTTGTCGTTTTCTATGGGTTCTTGATAGGGTCTCGGGTTAGGTCGGTAATGGTCTCGAGGATGTCCGGGATATCGAGGTTGGTCATGATCGTTTCTGTGATCCTCGCCATAAGGTGAGTGAGGTCTCGAAGGTGTATAGATAGTAGGATTCCCAATATGCTCGATATTATCTAGTCTATCACTCGTTTGGCGCCTAAAGTCAACTAAATCAGTTTGGGTGTTGCGAATTTGCTGCGTAACTGTGCCCAGTTGTCCCACTATGAGGTCTAAAGTCGCTTGTATGTGTTCCGGATCCATTGGGGAAGGTTAGGAGTTGCTAAGGTAAGTTTCGGAGTGGAGGACAGCAACTAGATGCTAAAGTAAGATGCTCCTAATGCTTCTAGATGATGTTGAAATGCTGTGGACAGCAAACTACAACATGGCATACAGTCGTCTAAGTGTTGTGGGCGGTTAAATGGTGTAGATAGCAATTTAAAACAGATTCTAGGGTCATCTAAAGGCCACTAAAAGGTGCAGCAACTTTCTGGACATCAAGGTTCAGTCGTTGCCTAAGTTGCCTAGGTGTTTGGAAAGTTTCGAGTGAGTGGACAGCACCCAAACAATGACTAACAGTTCACTAAACGATGGCTAAAAGCTGCTGAAACAGTGAGGATAGCAGTCAAACTCAAGGGTGTGGTTGCCCTAAGCAATTAGGAAACAATGTAGGTTTGAAGGCAGCACTCCTACACTACCTAGAATGTCTTAATCCTTAAAAAATGCATGCAGGAATTACGACTACAACAGTGAAAATAGTACAAATTTTCTATCACCGCATTGATATGCATGCAAGTTTTAAACTACAATGAGAAGCTAGACCCTAGGATGTTTTCTAAACATGTCAATCATGGTAACCATGCTCTGATACCAAAATGATGTGATGCATGAGTTGAGTTACACAAGATTAATAAAGAAGATTTAGCAATCGCTTAACCAATTATGGAATCACACATCAAGTCAAAGTCGGTTACAAGAATTCGTAGTGTTCCGCTTGCTTTGGAAAAGGAATTACAATGAAATTAACCAAACAATTTAAGCAAATACAAAGGAGAACGTAAAGTTAAAAGCTAGTGATTTGAATCCAACGATTAATAAGGAGTTGTTCACCTTGAGGCCTCTTCTCTCTTTCCTACGAAACTAGGTTGAGCGGCGAAAAATCGTCCACGCTAGGAATGAGGTTTCCACGAGGAGGGAGGAGCCGAGGAATGTCGCGGTGGAGAATGAACTCATAGGTGGAGATGGCACGGGAGGATAACCTTTAATGATCCACGTGTAGTTGGAGAATTGGTCGTCGATGGTGTCCACTGGTGTTGGTAAAATTCGATCCAAGTACTCTTCGACGGTATTGTCGAAGCCAAATCCAACGTCGAAGAAAGGAGATCTTAAGACGTGGATATCTCCGTAGATGTCGTAGAAGAGTCCGTGATCAACGGCGGGGTCCGCCATACACCATAGATTTGAAGACGAGCAATCACCACAAGCAACCCAAGGGGGGGGGAGGCGGGGGGGGCAGCATGGCTAGAGAGAGAGGGAGAGGGGTTTCCAAAATTGAAAGATAACTAGGAATCCAAATCAATTTTAATTTTAAATTTGGATTCATTCAAAAAATTTCCATATATAGAATTTCAAATTTGGAAAGAATTTGAATTTTGAAATTCAAATTTCAATTCAGAATTAGCGGAGAGGGGGTGGATGGAAAGTGGTCGGCCGGTGGCTAGGGTGTCGTCCGGTGGTGAGAGGGTGGACGGCGGAAAGCTCTAGGGTCAGCGGCAACAAGGTGGGCTCAGGCTTCTTCAAATTTCTATTCTTTACTTGTGATCTTCTATAGCGGAGAGGCGGGAGGCTAAGGGTTCCAAGTCTTCAATGATTCCTCCAAGTGAACTCACAAAGAGATCACGAAGAACTCACTAAGAGATCTCAAAGACATTGAACTCACAAAGAGAATAAAGAGTAAGAAAATTTCATTCAATAATTCATTAACCTCATACAAGATACAAGAGCCATATAAATAGGCTCCAAATTACAACAACTATAAAAGTCTAATATGCCCCTTGGGCTACAAGAGAAAACAAATACCCACAATGGTAAAAATGGGAAAATTTGAAAACGAATAAGTAATATATAAAATGCAGATACAAATAGTCATCAGTAGTAAAGGCTCTCCATCATGGCCGTCGATCTCTGGTGTCGTCTCTTATAAACGCGCCAGAGTCTCCTGTCGATGCCCCCATCATAAGCATTGCAGCGCTGTGGAGCTATGGGCTCCTAGAGGGAGTGCTGCGGTGCGCGTGATTGGATACCACTGCACTCGACCTGAATTTTATATTTAAATATCATTTTTCCACTATATCCATTTCATTTCTTTCCCTTCAAGTGGTTGGCTAGAGAGAAAGAAAGAAATTCTAGAGAGGGAAATCTAGTTTTGGGAAACTTCAATTTGTTTTTAGCTGGCCCAATTTCGAACATTGTCCGGTTCGAGGCACATTGTATTTTATCCATCTCAATTTAAAAAAAAAAACAAAATTTTCAAAATATTCTAATTTAATTAATAACTCTGTTAGTGTAAAACAGGGATCTTATTATCTATAAAATTATCACCACGTAACTTTTTTTATATTATAGATACGATAGTTCTAAATATTTAAGTATTTTTCTTAAGAATGATCACCTATTAAATCGGAAAATATGGGGTTTTGGGCAAGCTAGAAATTTATTATAATTCTAAAAAATCAGTTTGATTAAAGTTTCAAAATATTGCTCTGAAAAATTTCTGATAATTTAGTTATGTTTAAAAAATTACATTTATACTCAGCAGTATATTTCGTTATCTACCGTTTAAATTTTGAAATAAATTTATTTATATTTCTTTTGCTGCATGAAATGATTTTTTTTACTGCATTAAATGAATTATATGCTTATTTAACTAAAATCTGTGATTCTGAGGAGATATGTTGTGGGTGGAGGAAGTTTTGTTTAGGTGCTAAATGTACATTCTGGTGTCGAGGGCATATTATGGTGCTATATACACTCTCTATATTTTGGGAATCATACGGGTCATAATTATCTGAATTTTGTTTGATGAGAGTCATAAAGGCCAGAATTTTTTGAATTTTTGTCTGATGTGAGGCATAAGGGTCAGAATTTTTTTTTAATTTTGTCTAATATGAAGTACTTGTTTGTATATTTTTCCAACATTATTATTTGAATTTTTTAATGACTGCAATTAATATTTAGAATTATTCATCCAATTTAAACTTTAAAACAAACAACATGACATGAAACTTAAAGAAATTATAGGGATTATGATACACTTCTAAATGACATGAAACTTAAGCCATTTAAACTTGGTGACATCTCAGACCCTCAAAAATTTTCTAGAAAATTTTGAGATCCTTTAAGTCACTTAATTAATTAACCCTAATTTACCCCTTCAATTAAACCTCAAAATTTCAGAAAATTCCAGTAAATTCAAATTAAAACCAAAAATTTTAAATAATATATAAAGCTCTTTAGAATTGAATTCTTAATTCAAGAAAATTAAAATCCCCTTAATTGGACCTTAATTTTGACACTAATTTAATTTCTATTAAAAATTAACCTTTTATTAAATTAATTAATTAAAAAATTATTAAAAATTTCAAAAATTTACCAAACTCTTGGAAACACTTTCGTAGGTCATTCCTGACATTTAGAGGTGATCCCAAGAAGTTTGGATTTCATTTAAATGAAAATACCTAAAATACCCTGAATTAAGCAATTTTAATAATTTATTATATATCCAAACTTTGAAAAATCATAACTAATTTCAAAAAAATTCAAATTGAGTAAACTAAAAGGCATTGAACTCCAATTAAAATCTAGTATTTATTAAAAAATATGAGCATTCTAGAAATCAGCCTCAATAAAAAGGTCAACTCCTTTGTCAACAGTAGTTAAATAACTAGGCCTAAACTTTTAAAAATTATAACTTTGCATAGAAAACTTCAAATTCAGCAAACTTAAAGTCTAATTACTTCCCAAAGGGTCCAATATTTAATAAAAATATTAAGAATCTAGAACTTAATTTTTTTCTAAAAGTCAACTTTGGACCCACTTTGATATAGCGAATAGGATAACCTTGGGCATTCCGAAATTTACTAATTCAACTAAATTTCAGAGGATATTATTCTAAGCATTAAAATTGGTACACCAACTAAATTAATTAAATTTGACCTCAAGATAATATTATTTAAAATAATTAAAATTCTCCCTTTTGACCTTTAACAAATCAAATCACAAATAATTTGGACTAATTACCAAGCATAGGACATACCCGAGACCACATAACCTACTAAACACATATATAACTATTTGTTAGGACATGATTTCTAATTTTAGATTAGGCCAGTATTTTCTTTCTTTCTACTTCTATGATGCGGCAATTTGAATGTGACACGTGTGCTAGTTATTTTAACTTTATGTGATGATTGTTGCCATGATAATTTTAATTATTGTATTATCTCTGTGATGTGATGGGTGATACCCATAGGTTAAGAGCAATTTTGATACTTACAATAAGTTCTGCAGGTGGTCTGCTCATACAACGCTAAAAAGGGGGCTAAGAATAAATAAAATATATATAATTGTTGGAGGTGCTTCAACTGCTTAGCTCGCAAATAAAAAATAGAGCATGGCCAAGTGTGGTTGGCTTGAACACTTTTATTTTCATATATAATTACTTGAGATATTTGATTATAACAGTTTATGATAACCTTGCAGGAGAGTTTAGACATTCTCTTTTATATTATTGATGTAATTTTATTCAAAGTATAGAGTTGTGGAAATCTAAAAAAAATAAGACATTTTAAATATAAGGGATCCAAAGAGAAAAGAAAGCCCCTTACGGGAAATTTCTTTTCATTTGGATATCCTTCTAGAGGATGTACTACGAAGAAGTTGAAGAAAGGAGACCAATAAAAGAGCCAGAAAATGAAGATCAAGATAAAAATGCCTTCTTTTTTTAAGATTAACATCGTTGTGTATGATTAAAATCCAGGTTGTTGTCAGTGGAGCCTAGCCACCATGACGTTTCTGCAGACCTTGGGTTGTATATTATATGGCACTTGCCATGAACTTTTGGATATTTTTTTAGGGAAAATCCATGGAGGGGCCTACGCGTTAATATAGAAAAAAAATTATAAAGTCCTTAAAGGGACCTCGATTCCAATAATGCTTAGAAGAGCTACAAAATTTAAAGCAAAAAAACTACGAGCTCAAGGTTCCTATTATACAAAAGTATAGAAATACCTAAATACATCCTACAATGTGCAAATAAGAGCATCCAAAAAGAAGGAAGACAACAAAAACTAGCTTGGAATAGCAGCTTCCCATAAAAAATCCCATCAGCACGAATACCTGCACAAATAAGATCCTGCAAACATAAATGACATCCACATCAAAAAAGTACAAATAGCAGTAATATCTTACAAGATGGTAATTCATCGAGTTATGATTGAAACATATTGTAATATGAAAGTAGAAAATAAAACCATAAGACCCAACATCTTCAGGGAAATAATCCCAATAAGCCTCATCCATTAATAAATCGGGCCTAAGATAAACCAAAGTATAAAATAACCACCTGGTGTGGGTGAAATACCCCGAACTTGAGAGATGAGAAGGCCGAAACCAATACCCCACCAAATCCAACCAAACATCCATGCAAAGGCTCCAGGTATCACTCCATGAAAGGAGAGAACTGGAAACAACTAGAACACAGACTCGCAACAGCAAAGAAACCAGGATCCCAAAGGTGAATAAGGGAAGACATATCAGAACCACCAAAGATATTCAACTAGCAGTAACAATATAAGACATATTCATCCAAATAAACACCAAGGGATAAAAGGATAAAAAACCCGACAACAGCACATAACTCATTACAACCAAAGCCTCTAGAACTATAACAAGAAAAAATGATCCAAACATCCACCATCAACACAATACGGAAACCTAGTAGAAAGCAAACTACCATAATCTGAAAGCAGAATATAAACCAAACCAACAAAGAAAATAAGAAAATACTTAGAAAAAATCAATGAAGGTTCCCCAAACAATAGTAAACAACAGCCAACAACCAAGAAATAGATAGGCCAACCCGAAAATTCCAAGAAGAGTGAAATTGCCATGAGTAACCCCACAGCCAGTAGAGAGGAATAACTACGCACAATACGAATACTTTTTGCTCTAGTTGATGTTTTATTTTGATGAAGTGTTTACTTTATTTGCATAGTAAAAATGGCACGCTTTTATAGGTTTCTTTCTTGCATGTATACGTGCCTGATTTTGTTAGGCTCTTAGGGATAAAATTCTTATATTCGTAATTAAAATTTAAAATTTTAGAAATTAAATAACATAGATAGATAACGATTTAGGAAATGAGCAGTAGGTCGTCCGGTGTCACATGCATTTTAATGCATTCTTCTTTTTTCTTGTTTAGACGCTTCCCGCGTGCTGATAGAGTTTAAATAATCTGATTTATGAGGATGAAGTGCTAAACTTAAGAAAGTCTATTCTTACAAAAAGTTATTTTTGTAAGCATTTTTTAAATTTCATGCATTTCTGATTTGGAGATTTTGACTAGCACGTATTGTATTAGAAACTAACTAAAATCAAAATTTAATTACATTAGTCTTAGAAGCATAATATCATTCATAAGTAAAAGGCCACTTAGAAATCTCTTTAAATGTCAGCCTTAATTTTTAAAGACACAGTCACCCACCCATCTTTTATAAAGACCGAACATCATGCATTTTATATGACTAGGTGGTTAGCTGGCTTTTTCTTTTTCAGACAGGATATAATTTCAAAATGCATTAGCTAGGACACATGTGTTAGTTATGTGTGTAGAATACTAACCCCACTATAAATTTAGGGTTTAAGGCTATTACTATCAGTATCCCGTAGTATGCCTCATCTGCAGGTAAGTCCTCTTTTCTTTAGAGGATATAAATCCCATATAACTGTGTCACCTGTATGACATCACCTCCATCTTTCTCTCTTATATGCTTAGTTTCTTTTCCTTACCTTAGCCCTTTTGGATGATGATATGAGCCGTACATGTTGACCAAGCCAAGTTGAACATTTCCTTCACTCTGAATAAGAAGATCCTAGACTACTCCCTATGTGTCAATCCCATCTGAGAGAATAATGTACAGTCCTTAATCAGAGTCTTCTTAGGTCCCGACTTAAGATGCACTTAACCTTGGGAGCTTGTGCCCGTAGGAAGTTGAATCCCATATCAAATAAACCCCACTCGAGCTGATGTATCAGATGGGGTAAATCTCGTAACTTTGATGAGGTTATACATATCATTACCCATCGAGGTGCGTAGGTGATAGCTACTATCCTCAATGGTTAATCGTATATATGATATCATCTTCCCTCCCATTGGCCGCTTGCGAAGGGTACAAATGCCTACGGCCGTTTTGTCCTATGGGATAGTGCGATTGTACCCTTTAAGGACATGCCCCATTCACTAGATCTTTTCATATGTACATCTTGTATTCATCACTTAGAGAATCCCTATACTAAAAGGCCAACCCTTCGTTATGAGGATTTGTCCCCTACTATGTGGTTTGATTCCATTAAAGCTTGAGGAGTCTTCCAAAGTTGATAATGTTTCATTTTCCCAATGAAAGAATACAATTGTTTTTCCTAAGATGGGAGACAAAGCACCTATAAATCAAAATCATATATTCATATTTTACAAGTATGTGCGACATATTCTATAAATAAACCACACCTATTACTCTAGGTTCGATCCATATTAGAGTCGCTAAGATCCTGTTTGTGCCAATTTTTTCATGCCTCACAAATGTCTATTTGAAAGGCAATTCATTTCCTCATATATTGCCATTTTCAAGCAACGTCTTTTCAAAAATCATCGCATTGCCTCATCCAAAACACTTTCCAATTCCCTCTCCCCATCAATGGGAGAGAAGAAGAGGATGTCGAAGAGGATGAAAATTGTAGATTGAGAGAAAGAGAAAGAAGAAGATAGAAGGAAATGAATGAAAGAGGGCATGGAGGATTCTCACGGAATAATTTTCATGCGACAAGTCAAGAAAAGATGTCTAGAAGAAAAAGACGATGAGGTTAGCTTGAACAAGTTTATGAAAAAGATCTATAAAAGCCCTTCATATATAACCAAAGATCAAATTTATTTTTTGTTCTAGGAATTTGAGTACTCCCAATGGATAATTACATCTTGGGGAGTATCCAAGAACACTCTCTATTAGAGAAATCTTGCTTGTGGTACAAAATCTTTCAGTTCGATTTATCAAGGAGTAATATTGTCATCTTAATAAGGGAAACCTCATGCTAATAGGCTAACCTGAGCCATATAGTAGAGAGTGAATTATTGTATCCCAATGGATGGTCTGTGATTCACCCATCTTCGAGGCTATTAGACTAGCAATATTGATTGATGATGTCACATTTACTACTACTACTTTCGATGGTCAGACAGTGACTTGCAAGAAGTTTTATTTACATAATGATGTGCTAATCATTGTACCAAATATGTTTGACCTAGCACATACTCGTTCACCGGGATTCATTACAGTGTACAAGATGATGTTGATGCAGTCAGACAGTGACTTGCAAGAAGTTTTATTTACATAATGATGTGCTAATCATTGTACCAAATATGTTTGACCTGGCACATACTCATTCACCGGGATTCATTACAGTGTACAAGATGATGTTGATGAAAACACTTCAATTCATGCAGTTTTAATTTCATCTCGTTATATCAATGTTTTAGATGAAGACTGTATGATTGAATCTGATATAGAATTTTGAGATATTGCCCCTAGTTAAAGTAACTAGATTAGATAAATTTATTCCTTATAAAGCCTTTATCCTTGAAGATTCGAAGAAAATGTATATCTTCTGAGGCTTTTGTCCTTTTGACATTTTTAATGTACTTGTATCTTTTGAGGCTTTTAGCCTTCCAAAGTTTTTTGTGTGCCTATATCTTTTAAGGTTTTAGCTTTCTATGATTTTTGGTATACATGTATCTTTTGAGGATTTTAACTTTATAAGATTTTTGGTATACTTGTACCTTCTAAGGCAGAGATTTTTAGATAATTCTATACCGTATGAGGCTGTCTTTTGAGATTTTATGTGTACAAATACCTTTTGAAGCTTTTTCCTTGTGAAATTTTGCATCTATTAATCCTTTTGAGGCCTTTATCTTTAATAATTTTTTGGATAATCTTGAACCTTTTGAGACTTTGACCTTCTAAAATTTTTGAATGAATAGTAATCTTATCAAGCACTTTCTCTCATTGAGTCTTTCTAGTGATGACCTTATGTACTACTAGCTTTCCTTTGAGGTTATCTCGTAAGCATGTCTTCCTGGGGTTATGAATGGAGATATTGTCTGTCACTTGCTCTCATGGATTTTTTTAGAGAGGATCTTATCCACTACCAACTTTCCTTCAAGACTTCCTCATAGGCATGCCTTCCTGAAATTTTTATTATATGTAATATTTTTTTTTGTAAAGTTTCATTTATAACTCAAATAAAACTTACTTTATAAATACATATTTTAAAAATTCTAAAGAATTTGGATCCTTTCAAATATGAAGGTACTTCTAATCAATAATGTTAATAATTTATTTATCATGACTCTTTTGATCTCCTTTATTTTGAGGCAGACGATCATCAAGTTCTTGTAAATAATGATCCTTGGTGAATCAGACGTTCAATCTCGTCCTTCAATTGAAAATAATTTTCAGATAAGTGCCCTTTTGAATAATGAAAGATATGGTATTGAGATTGATTTCCACCAATTCGATTTCTTAGGGGCTTTGTTCACTTGAGATATTCAAAATTTTGGATCTTTATTAGAATATTAGCCATTGATGTATTTAAACGAGTGTAGTTAGGTGACCCTGGATAAATTTGGTTATAATCATTTTTTGACTTCTCCTGCCTTCTTCATAGTATATGTTGATCAAATTCTTGTAATTATTTTCATTTGAAGGGGGATTGTTCAAATTATTTTTGATGAGCATTGATGGCTTTATCAGTTATTTGAGCTTCCACTCGAAGAATCAATGGTAGGGAAGAGATCTGGTGCTTGCAAAATTCGGGATGAGATCCGGTGTTAATTAACAGAGCAGGCAGAAGTCTAACGTTGGTTTTTGATCGGGAAGAGACCTGGTGGTGGTTAGCAGACAAGTGGAAGTCCGACGATGGTTGTTGGTCAGGAAGAGACCTGGCAATGGAAGCACTCAGGAGGAGATCTGGCAGCAACAGCTACGGCTGGAAAATGTAAGAGAGCTCCAATTTTCTCCCTTGTTTTCCTCCTTTCATGTGAAGAATGATAGTCTGTTTATAATTTTTTGGGAGTGACATGCGTAGTAAATATGGAGAAGATCTAAGGCAATTTGGAGTGTTCCATCAGACGATTGATATTAATTTCCTCGATCATGAAGTGTTCTTCAAACAATTATATGTCATAAAATTGTCAGAATTAAGCGATCTTGGGTTCGTTGCATTCATCTCATCGAGCTGCTCAATTCGACTATAAGCATGTCATATTTAGATATCATTTGGTTATCTAATTAATTCCTAGAAGCTTTCAAATATATTTTGGTCCTTTGATTTGAGCCTATTTGGGCTCAGATTGGACCGAATTTGGTGTCGTTGGGTTCGCCTCCTTGAGATGTTCAATTTAACTATAAATTTGTTAAAATTGTAGTTTGGATGATTCCAAATTTAATTTTTGGAAATTTTCAAGTCAAAATTGCATTGAGATTCGTACCTAGTCAAAATGATTTTTATTGTGATATATCAAGTGTCAATATCGCCATTGAAATGTCATAAATTTGATTCTTAAGCTTCAATTTTTCTTTTAAAATAAGCCAAAAATACTAAATAATTAACAAAGTTATAATCGATTGTTGTGGTTCATCATTATCTACCTACTTCAGGGACCTAGTCTTCTCTTAAAGTGGGTCTATTATTTGGGTTGTCATGGGAATGAACAAGTTAGTGAGGATTGTGGTCTTCATTTAGGACTTTGATGTCTTTTGAAATGGAGCTACTATATAGGTTCTTTGAGGTAGCAAGGAATTGTTCACTATGAATGAAATCAGTCAACTGTAGCGTGAAAGTATGACCCTAACAAAAGGTGATGCATCATACAACTAGATTTTAATATTTTTTTTGACATGATTTTTATATTTTGTTATTTTTTATACTTTCCTCCTTTTTTCTTTTTTGATAAAATTTATTTTCTTCACTAAGATTTTTATGATTAGAGTTCTTTCCTATATATATATATATGAATTTTTATGATCAATTTTGAAATCATTTTATTATTATTATTATTATTATTATTAATGGCATGTGATTATCTCTGAGAATTTGTTCCTTATTAAGAAATCATAATTTAGTTTGAATGAAATATTGAGACTTAAGTGTTTTCCTTTGAACAATTATTTTGAGTCATATACCCCCAATTGTTTTGTGATGATGAATCATCGAAAGATTTACTTTCACAATTGTTTTGTGATACATGGAGCTGGCATTTAGGATGACTGTCTTCTAATTGGTGAAAATGGGGCTCACATAATGCTCGAGGGCAATAGAGGATTTTAGATGTTAAAGAATCATTATGAGATCTATGACACATTTAAAAGACTAATAATGTGACAACTAAGGCCACAATAAAAGAATTAGATATGTATTATTATAAGGGAGGGTTCATCTAAAGCCTTTTAAGGATCCATAATTGATGGAACATTGAATTAGGGCTTATGATACATGTTGGGTATCTAAAAATACTAAGACTATCTTTACATAATAATGTGATGCATTAATTTATCAAAACATACAATTTATGTCGAAAAGAAAATGATCAACCATCCTGAGATTGCACATCAAATTGAACTATGCAAAAATTTTGGAAAATAAGATGTTACATTGGTTAGTCAAATAGATGCAAAATGGAGATATTTAAAGAAATATATTTCTCTTGATGTAGTAGAAACGTCATGATATGCCGCATATATCTTTTGCATAATGATTTTTGTTAAAAAAAAAAAGTCCCTTTTTTTTCATCTTATGCTTGTTGTGCTGCTTTCTAGCTTTATACATGAACATGTATGAATTTTGTGTACTTATTTTAATATATAAATTTATCGGAATATTTTTGAAGGGTTGTTGAGCATGCAATTTTTGGTTTAAGGAAAAGGAGTGTCATTTATATTTTGAGAAAAAAAAATATTTTCCTCATGATATCTCGATTAATGTAGTTAATAATTGATATATTCTCAAAAAATTATTTTGATTAAGCACGAATCTCGAAGCAAAATCAAACCGGAAACTTCAAAAATTAAATCCGGGAGCACCTGAACTCCGATTTCAGCGAGCTTATAGTCAAACTGAGCATCTCGGAAATACGGACCCAACGACACCTGACTCAACTCAATCCGAGCCCAAATAGGCCCAAATCAAGCATCTGAACTGCTGTTGGAATGCTCGTACCACAATTTGAGTTAACAAATGGTCTCCGATTTTAATGAGCTTATAGTCGAATCGAACGGCTCGACGAGATGAATCCAACGAGCCCAAGAACGCCGAATTACGACATCACTAAGACCTTCAAATATTCGATGAACGGTGCACGATCAAAGGATTCAATATCAACCGTCCATTTGACCATTCCCTATTTGTCCCTGATCTCACACATATTTACAAGCTATGCCACTCCAGAAAAACTATAAATAAACCCCTCACTTCTCATGACAGGGGATCCAAAAAGCAAGAAGAAGAAGAGAAGAAGAGAAGAGAAGGAGAGGAGAGAATAGCTCCTCCTCGACCACAGCCGGAGTTCTTCCCGTCGTTAGAACGACGCCAAAATCCCGTCGGATGTCCGAGTGATGCCAGGATCTTTCTTGACACCGAAACTCAATACTACTTCCGAATGACATCTAAGTTCTGCCCAGTTTCCTTAGTGACGCCGAAACTTTGCTCAACTTTGTAACTGAATTTCAATACAGAAGAAACTCATTATAATATGATCATCCTAACTTGTTGGACGAATCAGCCTCTTGTATCTCAAACTACACTAGTGGAACTTTTCAACTAGGAGTGGCCCCGTGGTTTTTTCCCTTTTCAGGGTTTTCCACGTAAAAATCCTAGTGTTCTTTTATCTTCTGTTTGTGTGTGCTAGATATTCATACAACGCTTAGACGAAAATTTTCTAACTCTATCGCCGCGTATATTCTAGTCCGCAACAGTTTGACGCCATCTATGGGAAATATTATCCCACAACTTCAATTATTGCTACAATGGTCAACAGATGTAGCAGTCGTATCGTTGGGGCTTCTCGCTCCAACTCGCACCAGTCTAGAAATCAGTTTATGAATCATAGACGCCCGATGTTTTCCTCTTTTTACCCTAGGGGTGGGGGGGGGGGGGGGGGGGGAGTGGGTTGTGTATCATTGGGGGGGGGGCGGAATGCTGTAAGAAAAGGAACCTCAATACTCTCCCTAGAAGAGAGGATCCAAAAAGTGGAAGAATCTCATAACGAGATCCTTCAACTCCTACGAGAGACTCGACAACCTACATTGCCACAGCGGGAGGAAGTTATTCTCCCTCGAGCTTCACCACTGGCCGAAGATGTTCAACTCGAACATCTTCAAGCAGAGATTCATCTTCCTCCACCAAGAAGACATCCGCAGTCACAACAAGATAACGAACTTGCCGATACATCAAGTTCTACACATCCTTCGCCCTCAACTCGGTAACCTCGCATTCTTTTAGATCTCCCAAAAGACTTAGCCCAACCACACATTGCTGAGCTCCCTCACAATGCTCTACGTCATGAACTGCGAAGATTGGTACGGGAAGAGTTCCCCCGAGGGGATGTGAGGCAAACTCTCAGACAGAGGGATTTTCAGGAGTCATCACCTCTAACTGAGGTCATTCTTCAGCACCCCATTCCGGTTGGATTCAAAGTACCGAACGTCGAGTCCTAGGATGGGAAGTCCTACCTGTATGAGCATATCTACTATTATATAACCATTATACAAATTCTGAGCATCGGACGCACTCCTTTGCCAGGTTTTTTCTGCTACCCTTAAAGGACAGGCTCGAACGTGGTTCTATTCAATTATGCCCAGAATGATCCCTTCATTCATCAAATTAACCAAACTATTTGTTGAACATATTATGGCTAATCGAAGAATGCTAAGGATTCTTCCCACCTCTCTGGGATCCGCCAAAATGAGGAAAAATTGTTGAAGGAGTATTTTCAGCGATTTTCCACCGAGGTTCGACAGATTTTAGGAGTAGACCCTGAATTACTCAGAGGGGTCTTTCTTGGAGGTCTTCATCCTGGCCCCATCTATTCAGCACTCATGTGCGATACTGTTCATTCATATGCTGATCTGATCCATCATATGAAGGTGCAAATTTCTGCAGATGAAGCTATAAATACTCTCAGGACGCAGTTTGAGCAAACCAATGGGAAGCGCAAAGGTGCACCTGGAATGGACAATTCATTCTCACAATAGAAAAAGCAAGGGAAGAATAATCTACCTCCTAGGCCTCCATTACCACGATGGGAACCTCGACAGGAGAAGAAGTATATCCCACTCAATACATCTCGAGCAAATGTATTGATGATCGTTCAAGATCAAAATATATTGAAATGGCCGAATCCTTTGAAGTCGAATACAGGAAATCCAGATCAGTACTATCACTTTTATCGTAGTTGTGGTCATATTACCGAAGCATGTAAGCAACTCAAGGATGGGATTAAAGGACTTATCCGCCAGTGCTATCTTCAACAATTTATTCGAGATCCATCTGCCCGAGAGGAAGCTCGTCCCGCTGGGGGCAAAATCAACAACAAAGATAACCATTGAATAATATTCAAATGGTTGGAGAGATTGAATGATCAAGCACTTCGTGCATTTGTATTAACAATACTACTTGTCTTATTGTCTCTTTTATGTTGAGTAGGGTGTCACTTTGATATCTTTAATGTCTTCTTCCAAGTTAAATGTTATATTGTGCCCGTACGTATATCTTATGAGTTGAGTCATTATAACTTGTATATCCCTAAGTCATACTAGGGAACTATTGTACTGTCATACATAATACGGTAATATGATGTTCACGTTGTTGTGATATTATTTTCTCTTATAAAAGATAAAAAACTTCTCAAACTCTTTTTTTGTGATTCAAGAAATATACAATCTATATTGTATCTCAATCACCAGATGATTAATCCTAAGGGGATTTGGTCTTACATCATTGGTGGATTCTCTCGACCTCTTCCACATAGGTTAACGTCATCGAGCAGGGCTCTGACATACAAGTTCGGATAGGTCTTACATCATTGGTGGATTCTCTCGACCTCTTCCACACAGGTTAACGTCATCGAGCAGGACTCTGACATACAACCTCGAATAAGTCTTACATCATTGGTGGATTCTCTCGACCTCTTCCACACAGGTTAACGTCATCGAGCAGGGCTCTGACAAACAACCTCGGATAGGTCTTACATCCTTGATGTTTCGCGCCGCCGACTACGGCGGCTGGCCGGCCGGTTCTATCGATTCGGCTGCCAACTCAGCTTTTGGTCAGTTTTTTGCCCTGGAAAGACTAAATCAGACGTTTTTGGGGTCCCCGGGACCATTTTTCGACGTTTCGGACTCAATTTTAGCACTTTTAGAGACATTTAGGGCTCGTACAAGCAAGATCGATTGTGAACCACTCGGAAACATTCTCCAAAGTTTGTGACACATATTTTTGAACTCCTGAAGCTACGACATCCAAAAATAGGGGGGCAACTGATATATTCTCAAAAAATTATTTCGATCAAGCACGAATCTCAAAGCAAAATCAAACTGAAAACTTAAAAAATTAAATCTGGGAGTACCTAAACTCCGATTTCAATGAGCTTATAGTCAAACTGAGCATCTCGAAAATACAGACCCAACGACACCTGACTCAACTCAATCCGAGCTCAAATAGGCCTAAATCAAGCATCCGAAGTGCTGTTGGAAAGCTCATACCACAATTTGAGTTACCAAATAGTCTCTGATTTTAACGAGCTTATAGTCAAATCGAACAGCTCGACGAGATTAATCCAACGAGCCTAAGTTTTTCGAATTCCGACATCACTAAGAGCTTCAAATATTTGATGAACAGCGCACAATCAAAGGATTCAATATCAGCCGTCCATTTGACCACTCCCTATTTGCCCCTGATCTCACACCTATTTACAAGCTATGCCACTCCAGAAAAACTATAAATAGACCCCTCATTTCTCATGAGAGGGGACCCAAAAAGCAAGAAGAAGAAGAGAAGAAGAAGAGAAGAAGAAGAGAAGAAGAGAAGAGAAGGAGAGGAGAGAATAGCTCCTCGACCATCGCCGAAGTTCTTCCCGTTGTCAGAATGATGCTAGAATCCCGCTGGATGCCCGAGTGATGCCAGGATCTTACTTGACACCAAAACTCAATACTACTTCCGAACGACATCTAAGTTCTGCCCAGTTTCCTTAGTGACGCCAGAAATCTGCTCGACTTTGTAACTGAATTTCAATATAGAAGAAACTCATTGTAATCTGATCATCCTAACTTGTTGGACGAATCAGCCTCTTGTATCTCAAACTGTATTAGTGGAACTTTTCAACTGGGCGTGGCCCCGTAGTTTTTTCCCTTTTCAGGGTTTTCCCTGTAAAAATCCTTGTGTTCTTTTATCTTCTGTTTGTGTGTGCTAGATATTTGTACAACGCCCAGATGAAAATTTTCTAACTCTACTGCCGCGTATTCTAGTCCGTAATAATAATGATTTGGCAATTTGTAGGAGAGGCTTTGTTGTGTGGGAAAAAGGAGTGAGATTTTTAGATATTTTTGTTTGAGATAACTTTCTTGCTAGTTTCTAAATAGTTTTTTAGTACAAAATTTGTTTGAATTATAAAATTTTGTACTAGAGAATTATTTTAGAAAGTTGTCTCAAACGAAACATAAATAATATAAAAATATCCCTGTTGCGGGCTAGATTATACGTGACGATATAGTTAGAAATTTTCTTTTTAGTCTTGTATGGATATCCATACAAACAAACATAAGAAAAAAGAAACACTAAAATTTTACGTGGAAAATCCTAAAAAAGGGAAAAATAATGGGGTCACGCTCAGTTGAAATAATTCTACTTGTGTTTGATTGGATTACAAGTGACTGACATGTCCCCAAAATTGAGGACGATCAGATTACAATAATCAGAGTTGAAATTCGGCATCAGTCGGCTATCAAACATAACTTCAGTGTCAATTGACGGTTGGGCAAAACTCCCACGTCACTCTGTAGTCGGGCAGAACCCCGGCGTCGGTCGGCTGCTGGGTGGAAGTCCAGCGGTTGTCAAGGAGGAGTCTGGTGGCAAGAGAACTCAAGTTTCTCTTCTCCCTTCTCTTCCTTCTCTTATCTTCTTGTTTGGGTCCCATCTCATGAGATATGAGATGTCTATTTATAGCTTTCTGAGAGTGGCATGACCAATAATTAGGAGGAAGATCAAGGGTAAATTGGGAGTGGTTTGAATGAACAACCAATGTTAAATCCCTTAATAGTGGACCAATTTGGCGATCTTGGGCTTATTGGATTTGTCTCAGCAAGCCGCTCAATTCGACTATAATCATGTCACATTTGGAAACCATTTGGTAATCCAAAGTATTGGCTGAGCCTTCCAAATGCACTTCGGGTCTTTGATTTGGTCTCATTTGCGCTTGGATTGAGTCGAATTCGGTGTCGTTAGGTTCATATTGTCGAAACATTTAGTTCAACTATAAATTTGCTAGAATCGGAGTTCAGATGGTCTCCGATTTAATTTTTGAAGTTTCCAACTTAATTTTGCTTTGAGATTCGTGCGTGATCAAGGTAATTTTTTTATGATATATCAATCCCAAATTTACATCCTTGTTTAAATACTGAATTCCTTAAGTAATCAATGATAAACAGGAAAACTTGTCAGCTCAAATAGAGAATAGTTTTTTAGAAGAAAATGACTTTTTTTAGAATCTAAGAACTTTTATAGTAAACTCTTATTTTATCAAAAAGAACATTATCCACCCATCTTAGAGATTGGACATGAAATTAAATAATGAATTTTTTAAAAAATAAGATATATTTCCTTAAAGTTGTCCTATGTCCTATGAGTGAAAAATCATCACGTAGGAATGAGTGAAAAATCATCACGTAGGAACTCCATATTTGATGGCCATTAATAAAATGTTTAGTCATAGGAAATGTGCCTTTTGATAGACACTCCATGTTGTAGGAATACTGATCAATAAGTTTCATAAATAATAAAAAGAACCTCATTCTACGATTATTTCATATAATACACATGGTCCTCTAAGGTTGGAATTGCTTCGTTGACATGGTTCTGATTATCAAGAGGGGGTGCAACAACTTGATCAGGATTCCCTCAATTTATAGATTTTTTTTTTGAAGTAACAAGAACTAGAGCAAGATTCCCCATAATTAGAGGAATTCAATTTATTTATCATTTAAGAGGAGTTAATGATCGATAAGATTTCAGGAGGAAAGAGATAGTTTCTCACAAATGACATCTAATTATTGAATGTTGAAAACTTTGTACAAAAAAGTCTTACTTTTCTTAACTTGCATGAAGATATTGCACATACCCACAATTAAAGACGAAGATGGTTGCACACATAAAAATTTAAAGCAGAGAAAATGTCATAGAACCTTATCCAATTGAAACTACACTACTAGCTTGAGTTTTATATTATGAATCACCCACTCATAATGTAAGAATTTATATTATTATCGATCATATTTTAAGTTGGTGATCGAGGTTAATGCCTATGAAGGATTATGGGTGTTAGTCAAAGGTGTTGGTGAAAGGCAATGATTAGTGTTAGAAGTTAGACATGTTACGAATCTGAATTTATGGATTATAATTTTGATGATAGCAAATACTCTTGTTTCTCTATGACTGCCTTACCTACTAATATTTCAGGTCCATAAGATCAGACTACAATTGGAACCAGCTCAACATTGGGTAGACTAGGTCCGAATCAGTTTGTAACTTTTTCCTTTCTTGAGTCTATTATAATTGGTGTGGCTCCTGATGCTAAGTAACTTTGCGCACACACACACACTTTGAAAGAATTTCTAACTGGTTTATTAGAGTTTACTGTTTTTGGTAACATCGTCCGGGACGATATTTATATCGGCTTGGACGATCAGTTCAAAAACAGAAACCCTAATCAGGGCATCCTTGTTAAGGCAGCCATCATTAAGCACATCATCCTGGATGATTTTGTATTGGCCAGGACGATAGGATCAAATCAGAAAGAATTAGCCGCCAGATCTATTTAGGTGTTACTTATTTTTGGACATTGTCCCAAGCATCGTTCCGGGCATCGGCCTGGCCGATCCAGCACAATTTTTCCTAAATTAATCAGGTATTTAAGTAATTAAGATTTGATTACACGATCACATCGTCATGGACGATTGCAGGATCGGCCGGGACGATCCACTGGACGATTGGACATCAGACCGCCTCTTATTCAGGGCGATGTTCAGGATGATATTCCACGATTTGTTTTGATCATCCAGGACAATATATTATCGTCCTGGACGATATGAACAAATTTCTTCTGATCATCCCAAATCATCCTGACTGGTTGGGCTTAATTTACACTGATCGGCCAAGATGATATACATATCGGCTTGGACGATAAAGTCGGCAAGTTGCAATTAATGAGCTTGTTTTGAGCTCTTATATTTAAGCTTTGACAAGGCACTTAGTAAGTGTCTTTGGCAGCCATTGTAGCTTCGTTCTTTTGGAGGGAACTTGAAGAGAGAGTTTAGAAGGGAGAGAGGTGTTGCAAATCTGTTTTCATGGATTATGTTTTGATGATTAACAAACACTCTTACATCTCTACGACTACCTTCTCTACTAATATTTCAGGGCCTCAAGATCAGACAGCAATCGAAACCAGCTCAAGATTGGGTAGACTTGGTCTGAGTCAGTCTGTAATTTTCTTTTTCCCTTTCTTGAGTCAATTGTAATCTTTGAAGTGTTTGATGTAAGTAATCCTACACACACTTGAGTGATTTAGAATTTCTATTTTTACTCACATCATCTTGGACGATCTGGTTCAAAATAGAAATCATAATCATGACATATTGTTAAGGCAGCCGTCATTAGTCGATCGGCCTGGATGATACATGTATTGGCCAGGACAATAGGCTTAAAACAGAAAGAATCAGCCGCCATGATCTATTTAAGCATTCTTTATTTATGGAAATTGGCCAGGACGATCTTATAACAGCTTGGACGATATGATACAATTATGCCTAAAATGATCTGTCAATTAAGGAAAGCAATTAAGGATGATTGATACGATCACATCGTCCTGGACAATCGCAAGATCGACCGGGACGATCAGTTCAAAAAACCTTAGTTGCTCCTGGACGATCAACATCGGCCAGCTTAAATTCCGGGCGATGGTCTGGACGATAAGGATCGGCCAGCTCAAAATCCGGGCGATGCTCTAGATGATTTTCCTCTGATCTGAACTAATCATCCGGGACGATCGTGAGATCGGCCCGGACGATCAAGCTATTTTGGAATCGTCCAAAACTCTTTTCAGAGCGATTGTCTGGCCGATGGTCTGTGATTTGAACTAATCATATAGGACGATTTATTATTGTCCTGGATGATAGGAACACCTTTCTTCTATTCGTCCCAAATCGTCCCGGTTGATTAGGCTTAAATTGCACTGATTATACAAGACGATATACCTATCGTCCTGGACGATAATATCGACAACTTGCAATTAATGAGCTATTTTGAAGCTCTTCTATTTAAGAGCTATTGTTCAACATTTTGAACAATCTTTTGGTGTTGTATTGACCTGAGAAAGCCTAGAGGAGAGAGAGAGACGATCCTGTGAGGGGGAGCTTGTGAGGGAGATTCACAAGGGTTGCTCCAAGCATTGTTCCAATTCTTCTTCCACTAGAGTCTCTTGTCCTTGGAAGGGTTGGGAGAGGTAAGCTTCAGCAATCGATCGAGGTTCTCTGCCTGCTTCAGAAGGAAGCAAAAGGAATTGGGTTCTTTGCCTTGCCGGGGGTGGCAAAAAGGAGGTTTTTGTAAGGGCTTCTCCACCCCGCTGTGGGAGAAAAAAGAGTCCACTTTGCTAGTGCAACACTCGAGGGTTGCCTCCGGGAGTGGACGTAGGTCGAGTTGACCGAACCACTATAACCCTTGTTTCTTTTTACTTACTTCCACATTTAATTTTTTCGCACTTGTTTTTTATGGTGATTTTGGTTTGAGCTTTGTTATAATTGCTTTGCTTGATTAATGTTTTTAAATACTCCATTCCACCCCCCCCCCCCCTTCTTGGTTAGCCTTGGGCTAGTTCATAAGGGCCTAACATCCCTAACGAATTTTCAAGAGGAAATGTGGAGTTTGAGAGAGGAGAAGATCCTTGGAGGGGTTTCAAGGGAGTGTTGAGGGGGATTCCACACGGTTGCTCCGGCGAGCTTGCACCTTAGTACCATCAGATTCAAGGCTTATCTTGAGGGAATTCTGGAAAGAAGAAGACTCTTTGGTGTCAAAGGACTCGCTACTCCGCCGCACCGGGGAAGGTGGAAGTGATTTTGTAAGGACTTATCCTCCTAGCTGTGGGGGATAAAGGAGAGACACTTAGTTTAGTGCAATACTCGGAGGGTGCCTCCGAGGAGTGGACGTAGGTCAAGGATTAACCGAACCACTATAAATCTGGTGTGTTCTTTTCTTTATTATTTCTACATTTAATTTTCACACTTTGGTTTTCTTTGTGGTGAATCTTGGTTTATGTTTTTTTTAAATGTGAAAGATTTTTAAAATATCAATTCACCTCTCTTAGTTAGCCTTGAGACTTGTTTATAAGGGCTTAGCATGCATAACGAACTTTCAAGACATCAATCAACATTAGTCAACTACGAGCATTGGGTGGTATTAGTCGAGGGAAGTCTTATGTTGAGTCTTAGCAACTAGCATCATAGATCCAAATCATGTCATATTTTGGGTGACAGTTGACATGCATGGCATCTTTTTTTTCCAATAAAAGATAGTTATTAAGGTGACTATGGGTGTCTGGAGAATCTTGGGATAGTTGTTTTAAGGTTTTATAATCTATCAAAGCTTCATAATTATTTTTTACTATAAAGCGGTTATAATTAAGAATACATACTACATCCCTTCTACCAAGATCTTACATCCTACTAATGAATTGTTGTCCAAGAACTCTTACACCGATCTCTAGCAACATCGCCTCAACCATAGTCATTACTCCATCCTCTTTGCAGTCTCACAACAACATAAACATTTATGCATTCTAGTTACTTCTTTTGTTTGCAATTTATGCAATTCCATGAAGAGCCATTGACTTCCCTTTTTATTACATACAACACATACTTATAAATCATCCAAACTTATACACCAAAACATATGAGGCCTTCCCTATCTCCTAAATTCAAGGATATAACTATTACATATCTTTTAATGATGACTCTGCTTGCTTTTGTTGGGTTTTTTCAATGTTTGCCACACCTAAAATGACCAACAAATTTACTCACTTTAAAAACCTAGTTGAAACTCAATTAAACACTTGCATTAAATTATATGCTTTGACAGAGGAGGTGAATACATCACAACCACACTATACAATATCCTAACCACCCATGACATAATTCCTTAGTTTAGTACTCTTGATACACTTGAGAAAAATGATATGATGGGGCACAAACATTATCACCTCATGAAACCATTCGAGCCTTTCTACTTAAAGCTCCACTGCAATACAAGTTGTGAGCGGCAACTTTACTTACCATAATCTATATCTCATAAACCAATTATTGTCAAAGACAACTCCCATGAAATCCCCAAGAACTCTATAACAAAACATCTACATACTCCCACCTAAGAATTGCTGACTAATCCTATTTTCCTTTGCTCAAATCACAATCCATTCACAAACTAACTCCTAGATATTCTCAATGCATTTTTCCAAGCCACTCCTCCCACTAAGGCTATAAACATTATCATCTTACAAATTGATGAATTATTATTTATTGCCATGTTACATTTAAAAAAAAAAAATCACATCTATCAACAACCAACCTACCCAAAAATAGCCTAACCACCACATACTATTCAATTTTTAACTCTAATGCCCTCAACTTATGTTATATCCATTCTAACTTGGCATTCCTCCTCTCCACCTCCAACTCACTCATCACTTTAATATTCAATGTCCACTATACATTACCAACTATTCACAAATTAAAATATCAAACATGTCCCACTTGAACCACACCCACCTGCTACTACGAATATATGCAAACTCAATACAAAATAGGTTCCTTAATACCTTAGCATCCTCTAAATCTACTCCATGTACTTACACCCTTATTTATCCCTACATACTACTCTTAATCAGCAAAGTAGTTAAAGTGGCATCAAGCTATGTTACAGGAATTTAATGCTTTACAAAAATTTCATCGCACCCTTTCCATACGAGAATGTATTTAGTTGTTGATGAACTTTTAAAACCAAGCATAACTCTAACAATGCCATTTCTCATCATAAATCTCAACTAGTAGTTCAAGGCTACAAGCAAGAGCATGGCTTTGCCTATGTTGAAACTTTCAGCCCCGTCACCAAATTGCCAACCATTCAAATTCTTCTCACTATTGCATTATGGAACAATTGGAAAATATGGCAATCGAATGTATTTAATGCCTTCCTTCATGGTAACCTACTCAAAATTATCTACATATCCTAAACTCCAAGTTTTCAAGATATCAACCTTCTTGATTATGTATTCTCACTAAAAAAGCAATCTTGTAACTCTAACAAGCTCCACGATAATGGTACTCGTCCTATTCAGGTCGTCTTCAATGCTAATGTTTTTATCTCAACTCAGTTGATCATTCTCTTCTCATTTACCACCACCATCAAATCACCATATATCTTCAAATTTGTGTCTACAATATACTCATTACTAGTAACAATTCCACAATAGTCTCATCCCTCTTTTTCTCTACATCCAAGCATGCCTTATGATATATTCCTCTGTTAAGAACAATATGTAGTGGACATTCTCCAAAAATCTAGTATACTCAACTTCAAATCCATTCTCATTCATGCGCCCTCTAAACCTTTCGTCTTGTTTAAGCCTACAAACAAATTTAGCAATCCAATCCTCCACTATCAACTTTCAATAACTTACCACAACATGACTCAATGTTTACATTATTGTACAACTCTACCAATACATGCATAACCCATCATTATCACTTATAATTTCTCAAACAAGTTCTCCACTTCATTCAAGGCACCCGCACATATGAACTCCCAAGTCAGAAAAGTGGTCTCATCATCCATGCCTACTCTTGACTCTAATTGGGTAGTGCGACCCCACCTCAAGGACAAAATTCAAACTTAGGCTATTAAACATATTTAGACAAGACTTTTATTGTGAAGTGTAAAAAAACAACATGTAATAAATAAATATTTCATTAAAGTTGTATATGAAGTCTTTGCCTTAATGGCAACCGATAAAATCTTACTTCACCTTCTATCACAAGAGCTTCACATTCCTCTCGATCAATCCACATCTCTCTATTGCAACATCTCTGACATGACTCAAGCCAACAACCCAACAACTCCATCTTTTATGCTCATACCAAGCACATAGACATCATCTTCCACTTTATCCATAAATATATTCTCTCCAAAGAAATCTCAATACTTCATATCAACCCTAAGGATCAAGTAGCCACCATATTCACAATGCCTCAGCATAATCTCCACTTTCAAGAGCTACATTAAACAGCATTATGAAACGTAGTAACCTGGCAGCCATCATCCCTACAGCTTCAGTAGACAACAAACGATTCTACTAGCATATGTGATCTGAATTGTAGATGCAAAATGGCTCCAATGCCCTCTAAACTCTATTACATCTCAAATAGTCATCATAGCAATGAAAGTGCTTTGATGGCACTTGAAAGTTCGATAGGGATATTAAGCCCTTATGAACTGGTCCCAAGGCTAACCAAGAGCGGGTGAATTGGTATTTTAAAAAATCTTTCGATCAAAATACAATCTTAAAATAAAAATAAAGATTCACCACATAAATCAAAGTGCAAAAATTAAATGCGAAAGTAGTAATAAAAAATACTTAAATTTATAGTGGTTCGGTCAAACACAACCTACGTCCACTCCCCGGAGGCGCCCTCCGAGTATTGCACTAAACTCAGTGTCTCTCATTTTTCCCCTATAGCAAGGCGAATAAGCCTTTAAAAACCTCCTTTCCACCAACCCAGGTGAGGCAGAGAACTCAACTTCTTTTGCTTCCTCTAGAAGCACGCAGAAAACCCAACTCCTTTTCCTTCCTCCTAAAGCAGGCAGAGAATCTTGATAAGATGCTGAAGTACACCACTCTGGAACCCCTAAGGAACTAAGGACGACAACTTGAGAAGATGACGATGGATCCTTACTTGGAGCAACCTTTGTGAAACCCCTCACAAACTACCCCTCACAAGATCTCTCTCTCTCTCTCTCTCTCTCTCTTGCTCTCCCTCTCCTCTTGGCTCTCTCAGGTCTGAACATCAGTAAAAGATGCTCTCTTGAAAGGAACAAGAGGTCTTAAATAGCATAACTTCGGAATAGCTCTTAATTACAACAAACCGACTTTATCGTCCAAGACAATATAAATATCATCATGTACGATAAGTATAAATTAAGCTCAATCAGCTAGGACGATTTGGGACGATCAAAAGGTTTTTGTTCATATCATTCAGGCCGATAGTATATCGTCATGTACGATCAGTACAAATCATTGAATATTATCCAGACAATCGCACTGAATAGATGTCTGGATAATGGAAAAATAACTTGATTGTCTAGGCCGATCTCACGATCATCCCGGACGATTAGTGCAAATTCATGAAAATCGTCTAGAGAATCGCCCTGAATAACACCAGGCCGATGTTTGGTCATCTAGGGACAAGTAAGGTTTGTGAACTGATTGTCCCAGTCGATCCTGCGATCGTCCAAGATGATATGATTGAGCAATCAAACCTTATATGCTTTCCTTAATTACCAGATTAATTTAGGCATAATTGTGTTGCATCGTTCAGGACGATGTTAAAAAATAAATAATACATAAATAGATCTAGCGGCTGATTCTTTCTGATTTAAGTCTATTGTCCCGGCTGATACAAATATCATCCAGAACAATATGCTTAATGATGACTGCCTTAATTAGGATGTCCTAATTAGGGTTTCTATTTTTAACTGATCGTCAAGACTAATTTTTGGATCATCCCGGACGATGTGAGCAAAAACAAAAAACTCTAAATCAGATAAAAAATTCCCCAAGTGTGTGTATACAAGATTACTTAGCATTATGAACCACATCATTTACAATAGACTTAAGAAAGGAAAAAGTTTACAAACTGGCTTAGACCTAGTCTACCCAATCTTAAGCTGGTTCAAATTGTAGTTTGATCTTATAGACTTGAAATGTTAATAGGCAAGGCAGTCGTAGAGAAATAGAAGTGTTTGCTATCATCAAAATTATATTCCCTGAAAAACATATTTGCAATAATCTTCCCCTTTTTAATGATGACAAATAATTAAACAATTAAAACTAAAAACAAAAAGAAAACAACTACAAACACTACTGGTCCTTTTTACATCAAAAAAAAGGAGAAAAAACTAGAAAAGAAAAAAAATAATGAAAATAGAGTTTTTTTTAATCAAAGCATGAATATGACACAGTCTCCATGTGATCAATTTTAAAGACTTGTAAGACCAATGAGTTAACAATGTTGAAATTCAAAAATAGTAAAATATCTGATCATGTTATCTCTTAGCTCGGATTTCTCTCAGGGTAAAATCGTCTTTTGAAATCAAAAGACCTAACTGAGAAAAATCAATTGGATAAGAAAAAAAGATTCATTTAAGACTTGGTTTCAGAAAAATATCTTATAGAATAATATATCAAAATAATTTGTCACAATCGCAAAATTCAAAATCAAGACTTTGAAAATCTCAAGTGATACATGAATTATTCTAAAATTTAAAAGTTTGAAAACAGAAGAGAACTTACCTTTGGTGGGCTCATTTTATGCCTCTTGTCAATTAAATGGTGCACTTCGTACATCTTTCGATTTTTGATATATTATATGTGTATTTTTTAATTTGGCGTCATTGCACATCTTTTAATTTGGCATCATTGGCCAATTTTTATTATTTTTGCAAGCTATATCTCTTTTCAATGCTCTTAAATATTCTCAATTGTGAATATATATTCTAGATATTATAGAATAAAAACTCACTATCTAATATAGAGAAGAACAAATCACAAAACAGAATCAAAATCATATGATAAATGTAATTACAAGATAACGAGAAATCTTGAAGTAATATAAAGACTTTGAATATTATAAATATAAGATAGATTACTGTAACAAGGTAAAAAAGATCTCAATCGTAAAGTCTAGTTGTTAATTTGAGATAGAACTTTGTTTAGAAAAAAAATCACACAACTAAAAGAGGTTAGAGAAAGATAAGCAATCAATAATATTTTCTCCCTTTAACAGATTAAGAGATGTAAAATATTAACTATAAAATTTCAAAAAGCAAAAACATGATATAAAATATTATTTCAGTAGTGACCACAAAAGAAAAAAAACTAAAATAACAGAAATAAAAATAAAATAAATAAATAAAAACTTAGTAAGCAAAGTGAAATAAAATAAAAAGGCAACGAAACAGAAGATTAGAAATCAATAAACAACAAGTTTATGCATTTATGTCAATCACACCCAATCTGATCCTTTAGGTGCTGAAAGTGTCAAAAACCATTGGTTTAGTAAAGATGTCAGCCAATTGATTCTCAGTTGTCACATGGTGTAACTCAATATCTTCTTTGATCATATGATCTCTAATAAAGTGATGTCTTATGCCAATGTGTTTGGTTCGTGAATGTTAGATAGGATTCTTAGAGTAGATGGCACTAGTGTTGTCACAAAGAATTGAAATTAAGCCTATAGGTAATCATAAATTTAGAATTTGTTGCTTCAACTAAATGACTTGGGCCACACAACTTTCTAAGGTAATGTACTCAGCTTCAACAGTGGAAAGTGCAACAAAGTTTTATTTTCTACTAGACCAGGAGATTAAAGAATGTCCTATGCATTGGCAAGTTCCAGAAGTACTATTTCTATCCACCTTACATCCTGCAAAATCAGAATCAGAATATCCAATCATCTTAAAAGAAGTGTTGTGCCTATGATAACAAATTCCTAAGTTTTGGGTTCCCAAAAGATATATAAGAATTCTCTTAACTGCAATCAGGTGGGATTTTTTAGGATCTGCTTGAAATCTAGCATAGAGACAAATACTAAATATTATATCAAATCGACTAGCAGTCAGGTAGAGTAAATATCCAATCATCCCTTTATACTTCTCTTGATCAACAGATTTTCCACTTGAGTTTTTATCCAACTGAATATTAGAAATCATGGGAGTATTTATTCGCTTGGCTTTATTCATTTTATAATTCTTCAAGATGTCCTTAATATACTTTGATTGACTTATAAATGTTCCATCATCCAATTGTCTTATGCTAAACCTCAAAAAGTAGGACAATTCTCTTATCATACTCATCTCAAACTCCTTACTCATTATTTTAAAAAAATCATCACATAGCTTTTTATTAGAAGGTCCAAAAAGTATATCATCAATATAGATATGAACTATGAGTAAATCATCTCCAACTTTTCTCAGAAAAGGGTGGTGTCTACACTTCCCCTTAACAAAATCCCTCTTCAATATAAATGTGTTAAGCCTCTCATATCAAGCTCTTGGTACCTGTTTCAATTCATATAAGGCCTTTTTTAAATTTGAAAACATGATTTGAAAATTGAGAACTCTCAAAACCTGGGGGTTGCTCTACAAACACATCATCTTTTATTATCCCATTTAAAAAGGCACTCTTCACATCCATTTGATAAAGCTTAAATCTCTTATAACACGCAAAGGCTAGTATCACTCTAATGACTTCCAATCTAGCTACAGGGGCAAAGGTCTCCTCAAAATTAATCCCTTCTATTTTGTTGTACCCCTTAGCTACCAATCTTGCCTTATTCCTAACCACCACACCAAAATCATTCATCTTATTCTTAAATACCCATTTGGTTCCAACTATATTTTATCTCTTTGGTCTTTCTACAAGCTCACAAACATCATTCCAAACAAATTAGTTTAATTCTTTTTGCATAGTTAAGATCCAAAACTCATCAGATAAGACTTGATTAGTGTGGGCTCAGTCATTGAGATAAATGCATAGTAGATCCAAAACTCATCCTAATACCATCAGAAGGGTCTCCTAAGATTAGTTCTTTAGGATGACTCAATGAATATCTCTAATCCTTAGGCAAAGTGTTTGTAGGAACAACCCTTTCCTCTAGATTTGAATTTTCTACTCCTTAGGTAATCTCTCCTACTCCTTTTAGTGATTTGGGATTCTACTCTCTTCTCCAAATTTTTAACTTCTTTGGAAATCTCTCTAAAACTATCTTCATCCTCAATTCTAGTCTCCTTAGGATCAGATTCATTAAACACTACATGAGTAGTCTCCTCCACCACCAACATCCTTTTATTAAACACCTTAAAGGATTTCCCAATATTTGAGTAACCTAAGAACACTCCTTCATCATATTTTGGATCAAATTTTCCTAAGTGTGACTTCTCATTGTTATGAATGATAACCTTACAACCAAAGAAATGGAGGTGGAAAAGATTGGGTGTTTTACCCTTAAGGATCTCATAGGATGTCTTATCAAGTTTGGCTTTAACATTCACCCTATTCAACACATAACAAGCTGTGTTTATCGATTAAGCCCAAAAGTATTTTAGAAGTAAATACTCAGCAAGCATGGCTCTAGCGGCCTCAACTAAGGTGCTGATCTTCCTTTTAGCAACCCTGTTCTACTGAGGGGTCATAGGAGCTGAGAAGTTGTGACTAATCCCTTTATCCTCACAAGAGTCTTTAAATATTTCATTTTCAAACTCTCTCCTATGGTCACTATGGATGATCAAGATCTCACAACCTAATTTTTTTTAACCCAAGTGGAGAATGATCTAAACTCATCAAAAGACTCATTCTTATGTGACAAAAAATTAATCCAAATGAACCTCGAATAGTCATCAACAATCACAAATCCATAGAATTTCCCCCCTTAGCTGGCAGTGCTAATGGGTCCAAACAAATCCATGTGAAGGACTTCTAAAGGTCTAGAGGTGCTAATATCCTTAATGGAGTGAAAAGAGGATTGTACTTTCTTTCCTAGTTAGGAGGCATCACAAAGGTAATCTTTAAAAAAATTAAGTTTAGGGACACCTCTAAGTAGGTCTTTTTGGGTCACTCTCCTAAGGGTTTTCATACTAGCATGACATAATCTCCTATGCCACAACTAAGAATCATCAGCAATAATTTTTAAGCAAAATGAAGCAGCACATTCAATATTATTTAAGTCAAGCATTTAAACATTATTGATCCTCTTTTCCTGTAAAACAATGTTTAACAATGTTGTTATTTAAGCTTATAATGTAAGTGTTTGCTAAGAATTTTATGATGAAGCCCTTATCGTAAAGCTAACTGATGCTGAGCAAGTTGTGTTTCAGTTCATCTACAAACAAAACATTTTCAATCAAAATGTTCTTAGAATTTTTGTTTATACATGAATTGACTAGCATATCCAGTCATATATCGTGAGCATCTGTTATCCAGGTACCACATGCTCTCGAGGCTTTTTATGAGAGTTTGCCTACAAAATATTAAATGTCAGATTTAGGAACCCAAATAGGTTTGGGTCCCTTCTTATGAAAAGAAAAATGCAATGCATGTGTGTTATGCTGTGAATCATACAGTTTGGGTCTCCACACCCAATATGTACTACGATGAATAGTATAAGTGTGTTAAATGTGTCATAGCATGCCACATGAGAAACATCTAACTCCGGGAAAATGATTTATATACTAATTTGTTTGGGTTAAAATGTCTCTTCCTAGGTTTTGACTTTAGATCAAGTGTTGATGTATTCCAATTTCTCTCAAGTGTATTCAATTTAATTTTAAACCTTAAGTTAGTACTTTCTAAAATAGCATTATCAACATTCAAATAGTGCTCTTTATGCTCATATTCTTCAATATAAGTTTTAAAATCAAATTTAAGTGAGGTATATGATGCTTTTAAAGAATTATGCTCAACAATCAAATCAGAATGCTTTTTATTTAAATCATCAAATTCATCAAGTAAAGATATGTGATTGCTATCATCAAGTAGAGTGTGATCTTTACTTAAACTTTCATGCTCTTTTTGCAAATTCAAAAACTAATTTCGAACCAATATGCTATTTCTTAAGTTCTTATATGATGCATGAATTTTCTCACAAATTTCAAATAATTGATCATATGTTGATTCACATACCTCTTCTTGATCAGATTAACCAAGATGATCACCCATTAAGCACAAATTTTTTATCTCTTCTTCAGCTTCAGTCTCAGATAAGTCAGATACAGAATCCGCCCAGAAAATTTTTTAGTACTGCTTCATGTCCTTCATGTATTTAGGTTTCTCCTCACTCTTGTTCTTGCTTGTGTGCTCCTTAAGTGTAGGATAATAAGCTTTAACATGTCCAGGCTTCCTGCATTCAAAACAAACAACATTAGAAGAACTTTTATAATTTTTTCTATCCTTACCTCTTTTTCACTTCTAATAATACTTGTTGTTCTTCCTTAAAAAGCTTTTAAATTGCCTAGTGATGAAGGCAATATAATCGTTTTCAGATCTGGAAGAATCACTGTTCGTGTTATTGGCCTTCAGTGCCACAGTTTTCTCCTTCTTTTTCTCACCTGCATCAAGATTTCTTTGATTCACCTTTTGCTCGTAAGCAATGAGTGATCCAAGTAAATTATGAATAAAATAAGTATTTAAATCTTTAAATTTAATAATTGCAATGATCTTAGCATCAAAATAAGAAGGCAAGCATATCAAAATTTTATTGACCCTTTCATAATTAGTTAGCTATGTTCTTAAAGCATGCGATGAGGTGATAATTTGAATAAGCCTAATATACATGTCAAAAATTGATTCAGAAGATTTCATACCAAAAAGTTCATAGTCATGCAACAAAATATTCAATCTAGATTGTTTAACTTCATTGGTTCCTTCATAAGTTACACATAATCAATCTCAAATTTCTTTACTATTTGCACAAGTTGAAACACATATATAATCTTCATATTTCAAAGCATAGAAAAAATAGTTCAAGCATTTTGTATTAAGTTGTGTTAAATCTCTTTCATCATAAGTCTATTTGGTAAAAGGAAGCGTAGTTTTAATGCCATTAATTTCACGAGGTGTATAACCTTCTTTAACAAGCATACACATATGATAATCAAGCTATTGTAAAAATGTAGACATTCGAGTTTTCAAAAAATCAAAAAGAATATTAAAAAACAAAGGTGGTCATGTCATAGAATATCCTTCCGTAGTATTATGATTACCAAAATTAGCCATCGATCAAAATTCAAAAGTTTTCAAAAACTAGATTTTATGAATCCCGTATTGATACCATTTGAAAGTGCTTTAATGGCACTTAAAAGTTCGACAGGGATGTTAAGCTCTTATGAACTGGTCCCACGACTAACCAAGAGGGGGTGAATTAGTATTTTAAAAAATCTTTCGATCAAAACACAATCTTAAAACAAAAATTAAGATTCACCACAAAAATCAAAATGCAAAAATTAAATGCAAAAGTAGTAATAAAGAACACAAAAATTTATAGTGGTTCGATAAACACAACCTACGTCCACTCCCCGGAGGTGCCCTTCGAGTATTGCACTAAACACAATGTCTCTCTTTTTTCTCCCACAGCAAGGTAGAAAAGCATTTACAAACCTCCTCTGCACCAATCCAGGTGAGGCAGAGAACCCAACTCTTTTTGCTTCCTCCAGAAGCAGATAGTGAATCCAACTACTTTTGCTTCCTCTTGAAACAGGTAGAGAACCTTCATTAGATGCTGAAGTAGACCTCTCTAGAAGCTCCAAGAAAATAAGAATGACAACGATTGGAGAAGACTACGACAGATCCTTGCTTGGAGCAACCTTTGTGAAACCCCTCACAAACTCCCCCTCACAAGATCCTCTCTCTCTCTCCCTTGCTCTCCCTCTCCTCTTGGCTCTCTCGGGTCAGAACAGCAATAAAAGATGCTCTATTAAAAGGAACAAGAGGTTTTAAATAGAAGAGCTTCGGAATAGCTCTTAATTATAAGAAACCGACTTTATCGTCTAGGACGATATAAATATCGTCTTATACGATCAGTGCAAATTAAGCTCAATCAACTAGGACGATTTTGGACGATCATAAGGTTTTTGTTCATATTGTCCAGGCCGATAGTATATCGTCCTGTACGATCAGTACAAATCATTGAATATCATCCAGACAATCGCACTGAATGGATGTCTGGATGATGGAAAAATAGCTTGATCGTCCCGGACAATTAGTTCAAATCTGTGAAAATCGTCTAGAGCATCACCCTGAATAGCAACTAGACGATGTTTGGTCGTCTAGGGACAACTAAGGTTTATGAACTGATCGTCCCAGCCGATCCTGCGATCGTTCAGGATGATATGATCGAGCAATCAAACCTTAATTGATTTCCTTAATTATTAGATTAATTTAGGCATAATTATGTTGCATCGTCCAGGACGGGACGATGTCCAAAAATAAACAATACCTAAATAGATATGGCGGCTGATTCTTTCTGATATGAGCTTATCATCCTGGCCAATACAAATATCATCCAAGACAATGCGCTCAATGATGGTTGCCTTAATCAGGATGCCCTAATTAGGGTTTATATTTTTAACTGATCATCCAAGCCGATTTGTGAATCATCCCGGACGATGTGAGCAAAAATAGAAAACTCTAAATCAGACAGAAAATATTTCCCCAAGTGTGTGTGTGCAAAGTTACTTAGCATCAAGTGCCACATCGTTTACAATAGAATCAAGAAAAGAAAAAGTTTACAAATTGACTCAGACATAGTCTATCCAATCTTGAGCTAATTTAAATTATAGTTTGATCTTGTGGACTTGAAATGTTAATAGGCATGGCAATCGTAGAGAAACATAACTGTTTGCTATCATCAAAATTATATTCCCTGAAAAATAAATTCGTAACAAGCAAATCCCTGTGTGTGTGCTTCTTTCCATTTCAAATCTTCTACAATGTGAATCTAAATGTGCTTCGTACCCTCATCCATCCAGTGAATTTTTCTTCAGTCTCTCCCCATCTTCATTACTTACTTTAAGTTAAACACACAAAATTATAATGTTATCGTCCAAGGGTTTTCATGTTAAATATTTCATGTTAAATATTTTACACAGCATGACACTAACATATGCGTACCTCTCATAGGTTGTTCCTTTGTTCTTCACTTAGATTGATGAGTTGGGCAGTTGAGAGCGAATTGATTAATAAATTTATCATTAATAAGCCAAAGCTAAACATTTGGGTTGCTTGTGATTTCTCATGCTAAGATTTCATTTGCAACATATTTCTTACAACTTTACTTTTCAAATTGCAACAATAATTTTTGTTTGACCACTACTTTTAACAACTTTCAAAAATATATTGTACTAAAAAAAATATTTTCCACAACATTTAAAAAGTACTTTCTATTTTATAAAGTAAAAAGAAAATTATCTCAAACGAAACCTAAAACATCTTTCAATTGCATATGTACAAGTTAATTAACATTCAAATTAATGCAAGCTCTATAAGGGTTGTTTGGTATCATCATATATACGCTCAAATTTACGTCGGATTTATGATAAATATTGCCAAATAGTTTTCAAGCACTTCATAAATCTTGAACATCGATACATCCCTAATTTACGACGTAAATCCTGGATTTAGAAAATCCATCGATTTGGTAGATTCACAAATTTATGGACTATTAAAATTTATAAGCTTGTGAGCAAGCTAGCTCTCATCGTGAAGGATGGAGGCATAGGTTACCTACACGGTGAGCTAGCTCCTATCATGACTTCCAATCCGACACCTTCACAGGAGGCGAACCAACAAGCAAACTCCCATCATGCTAATCACACACTACACTTGAAGTCAAAGCGCCACGAGTCAATGGCAACAATGACAAGGAAAAGCAACAAAGCACATCATGAGAGGAAAAGCAAACCCCATACAACCTACATTATTAAGTATTATTATTTGATAATGTAATAAATTAAACTAAAGTAGAGAATTATATTATTTATCATTATAATATATTAAATTCAAACCACAATAAATTTAATTTCTAAATAAACAAACAATCTTAAATCTAGAATTACTTTGTCAAATAATTTTTCCATATTGATCCAAATTTAGCCAAACAGCCCCTTAGTTTGGGGTTCACAAATACTTAATTTGGTTAAGCAATTGGCTCGAATTTATCATTTTATAAGCACATGAATTAATTTGAATAATATACATTAAAAAGGTTATTCATGCTAGTTTTAAATTATTGATAGATTCAACATTTATACTCCATCCCTAACTGCCAAAATCTATGAGCCATGCATGCAATAGAAATGGAAGATAATACTTGGACTGACCAAGTATTAATTTAGTCTCACTACAATCTGTAAGACCTAAAAGGAATCACATAAGAGAAGATGGTTTTATCACATAAATTACTACCTGGATTGTTCATAAGAAAAACGGTAACTGACGGATGGATTAAAGGCTTCTGAGTTCAATATGACTGACTTTAAAAGTGCTTCATTAGTACGGCCGATAACGCATTGGCCGCCTGAACCTTGGAGCTTTTCTGCATGCATAGAAATGAAAAAATCATGAATAGCAAATATAACAGGAGAGCCAGCTTATCATTGCCAGTAAGATCAAGATTTGCAATAGGCAATTGAACTTAGCTTAACTAATAAAGCTTGAAACAAAACAAAGAAATTCTCTACAACAGTTCAAAAGTAAATTAAAAGGAAAGATCCTTCAAGACTTTGGATATCAAAGAAGAAAAAGATAAAAGAGCAAACGTCCACAAATCTCTTTTAAGGTAATTTTTGACAAGTCGCCTAATCAAGCTTCAGGGTTCTGCTTTCATTCCTATTAGACATAATTCTAATACAAGGAACACCACCAAAAACAAAAAACAAATATATCAAGAGTATGGTTTTTAATCTAAGCTTGAGGCTCGAAAATAGCTCAGGTTTCACTTGCAAAATTGGTTGAGCACAAATTGTTATATAAAAAAAAAAGTGTAACCCAATGCATGATGCTCCAAATAATGTCAGGTATAAGGTGTTTTTGTCCGGTGCATTATCTTCACATTTTTAGGAAAAATTATTACGTTCGAATCCGGATTCGTATGGAGACCAGTAAAAATGCGCTACGTCGCCTCCAAAAATGTACAACGCCACTCAGCACCGAGCGCGGAACCGGACGGTTCTCCTGTCCGGTGTCCGCACAGAATAATCCCTCCATTTTTAGACAGCTTTTGGGGGAGGGTTAACCTTAGCACCTATGAAAAGCATGAACCGAGCTTAGAAATAAGATGAGCTCAACATGAACAAAGCCTGCACAATGTTTGACTAATAAAATATTTGATTACATATGCCTAAGTTCAACCTTCTTTCGCCGTCCCCTATCTTAGGCTAGGCCCAGGTCCATCGCAATTTAATATCCAACAAAAATACGCTCTCTGCTTTTTTCATTGGCAATTGGAATTGATGGAGATTAATGTAAGGAGCAAATATCAGAACACATTCTCAAATTCTAGGCCCCTTCCCATTTCCTCCAATAGAGTAACGATGTCTTGTAACTCCTGCAAAGGACACAGGTAGAGGATATATATATCTGACGGACTCTTTCGAATCTTTGCAAAGGGCAGAGATAATAGGTAAAGGGGAAGGGGAGCTTGACCTCGCAGCAGACAGCTAGTAGTATTTTAGGGAAGACAAAGGACGTCGTAGCTGAATCTCCAGTGAAGATCTCTACTACTACGTTAGTGGCTCAAACTTCTCACTGAGGCAAAACTGGTTAATAAAACTTAGGTGAGAAGATTGAGTTGCCTTGATCAATCGTTCGTCATACATTTCTGCCTGTAAACATCTTCAAGGGCTAGGCAACCTCCTTGGCCAATATCAGAAGTCAGTGGACGAAGAGCATTGCCTGTAACAAAAACATTCCTTGCAATATTGCTCCAGAAATAGTCATATGGCCAACAGAAGTTCAGAGGAGAAAAGACAAATCCATTGTTCAGATCACCAGCCTCAATGACTTGAACCACTTCTTTGCAAGTCTTTTAACTCTTCAAGTTACTTATCAACAATTCTCACGTCTTTTAAAATGTTTTCTCCTGCTTCTTTCTCGCCATGACTAGAAGGAAACCATGTGAAGAACCTATAGAGCATTCTCATCGTGGTGAGATATACCAACTCAGAAACTTTCTCAAAAGAAGTATTCAATGAGGGGACAGCTTGAGATGGAAGAATGAGGAGCATCTATGAGTTCTTTGCAAGCTGATGAACAGGAGGCTGATAATGGTCTGAATCCCAGCCATTTGGAACGCATTCCCCTATATAAACAACCTTAGAAAGGAGCCTTATGGTCTTAGGCATTCGATCCCTTCAAAATGCCTCTAACAACAGGCTTCTATTCAAAAAATGAACTTCAAGCTTCAAAAGAATTGATAAGCAGCCTTTAACGAAGTACGTGGATTTCGAGAATCCAAAGCAGAGTAAAGAGGGAAAAGCGAGAGAGGGAGAGTTGCATGAACAGGGAGGGAGAGATGGTTGAAGGAGATTTATTTGTGAGCAGGTGCTAGAGAGTGTGAAGAGTGAACAAGCAAGCAGAGAAAAATATACGACAAGAAAGAGGACGCATGCCTGGTGCGGAATTGACTGACTAATGTCATGAGAGGGAGCAGAGGGGAATGGGATTTGATTTCCATTTCACTCTCTTCTTTTTAATACAGGGCTTGCAAGAGTAGACATGATTGCATATGAAGCGTTGTAGCGAGATATTGAGGATTAATAATATAATGTTGAGTGAATTTCGACAATACAAGAATTTGTCAAAATTTATTCATTTTTTAAATAAAATTACTTGGAATAAAACAAAAAGGATAATATAGGTGATGAACCGACTTCTCATGCGATTCATCGTGCATCTCGAATTACACGTCTTCACCTTGCTTGCCGGTGAATTTTTCGAAATTTTCTCATGTAAAAACACAAGCAATATGTGTGCCATTTCTAGACAATTTTGACGTCCTAGGCGCATCGATATCGTCCGTTTTGCGGATGGTCAACATTTGAGTGATTTTGATTGCAATTGAGGTATTTTGAACTCAATTTCCATGATGCATCGGAGGTTCAACATTTTGGTTGAAATGAATCGATTTGATCACGAGAGGCCCTTCTTCAATAATTTTGACTCTTTGAATGCATCAACACAATCTATTTAGCAAAACGCGTGACAATTGAATCATTTTTGCTTTAGTCAAAGCATTTTGAATAAAACTTGAATAATGCATCCATTGTTTGACATCTTTATTAGATTCAATCAAATTAACCTCCAGGACCCTCTCTTGGTAATGTCAACACTAAAGTGGCATCAATGTAGTCTATTTTCTAAAATAAGTAATGATTAGATTATTTAGATTTATGTGATGTATTTCGAATTAGACTTGCACAATGTCGAATCCATCACCTGGTGATTTCATCATTGCATATCGAGTTGCATAGTGGAGCAGATGAGAAGGTCAACAGCCAATCACATGAATGAAAATGAGATCACATACCTTTAATCATAAGACAAATAGCTTCCTTCAACTCAACTACCTTTAAATACCAATTCTAACTACTAATTAATTTTTAACTACCAACTTCCACCTACCTTAAGTAACTATTGAAAGAAAATGCAATAATTATTTGAAATAAATTCGATCAAGTGGGGCATGTATCAATTTTTGTGTTTATCTGAATCATAAAGAGAGAAATCAAACACAATATCAACTCGGAGAATACTAACATTTTGCTATGAGAAGGAATTCAGAATACATTTTGCAAAAGTCAAATCATGCAGGGGAGAACTATTTCAAGCTTCATAGGAAAACCAATCCTCCCAGTTAGAATGAAGGAGTTCATAGATAAAATAAAAACAACCTTACAAATGGTGATGGGTTTGTTATGAAAAACTCTCTCAATAACTCTTGAATTCCAAGCTACTAATCCTATGATTCATAGTCCAATCAAATTTAATATTAAAACCAGCCCTAGTAATAGAAAAGTTAACAGTTGTAGATGGGTCGTCTATAACTATTGTTAGCAAAGGAATTTTAAATCTAAAACCTATTTTTCACTAAAGAATGCTTTACACATTCCAAAATTGTCCATCAATGTCATAGCCATTCATAAAAACACCACAGCCTTAAATTGCAAAATAAACGTCTTCCGTTCTCATTGTGTTTTTAAGGATAAAGTCATGAAAAGTACGCTTTGATCTGCTGCGAGGAATAATAATACATTCTGCTATCATAAGGAAGTGAGCACTCACAAAGGAAACTGCTTTCCCTTTCTTGCTAGTTACAAATACCTCTGCCTAGGATATCCTCCGAATGATCTTCTTAAAAATATGTTCCCTCCATGTTTTCAATCTATGATATTCACATATTTCAGCATGATACTCATGAATTTGCTAAATATTATCATTTGTCTTATCCATTAAGCAAGCTTGTCTTTCTACTTTAGCCCTATTATTTGTTCAACACCTGCTTTTCTTTACTAGCACTAGTTTATTTTACTATATTGTGCTAATACTCTACTCTACTTGTTTATTTGCAGGTACGTGGTACCTCTAGTAGTTGCAGGAGCTAGAGAGCTTTGAGAGTTTGAGTCTGTGAGCTGTTGTTTATCAGGAGGGGTTTAATTTTAGGATTTTGAAGCCTTTCTTTCTGTTTTCTGTTTTGGTTAGTTTTTTAGGAGTTTAGCTTTTAGTGTTAGTTGTATAATGTTTGATTTAGTGTAAACATTCTTCTATTTTTATTTAATGCATTTATTTAATTTTGAATTAATTGCATTAACATTTAACTTTAATTAAAAGGATTTAAATTAATTGTTCAGCTCTTTAATTGATTTTAAATATATTTTAAAATTATTTAGTTAATTTCACTGTATTATTAATTAAATTTAATAACTCGATAAATTTAATTAATTAATTAAAAGATGTTTTCTTGATAATTTCAATTCAAGTTAAAGTTTTAATTAAAATTTTTTAATTAGTGTTCTGATTTTAATTATTTATTTAAATTAGAGTTAAATTAATTAATTTATTATTAAATTATATTCAAAATTAATTATATGAATCTTAAAGGTTTAATTTTATTTAAAATGATTTAAGTTTAGCTTTTAATTAACTAATTAGTTAGCCATTTTATTTTAATTAGAATTGCTCATTTAATTATAATTAATTAGTTATTCTTTTCACGTTAAATTATTCAATTAAATGTTTTTTTTTTCAAATTTTTTCAAGAATCTGCACAAGTCTAATATTTTCGTGAAAATTTCGTCAGCCTCTTAACGCCCTCTCCCCACGAGGGGAGGTTAGGATGGGCACTTTCCCTTTATAGTCCATTCGGCCAAATCAAATCAAAGACAAGGGCTTCGGAGGAGCGAATCGACCCCATATTTAATCTTCAACTCCAATTTGAGTAACTACGGTACCTATTTAAAATTTGACATTTCCCCGGTATTTCAGAAACCTTTCAACACCCCCTCCCCATGAGGGGAGGTTAGGGAGGGCACTCACACTTTTAATCCACTCAACCGGATCAAATCGACGGCCGAGGCCTTCGGGGGGCATATCAAATCTAGAATACATCTCCAACCTTTCGATTTGGTGATTACACCATCTTCTTTTCTCTTATATGATAATAACAATAATTATTAGTTATTATTAATAATTTACAACTATTATTATTAATAATATAATAAATCCCTTCAATTGTAATTATTATTAATAATAATATTCTATCATTAATAATAACACAATATAATATATCCTTTCTTCCATGCTCCCTGTTTCAAAAAAAGAAGCATTAAGCTTAGGCGTGTGTAATGAACCAAAGCATAAGTTGCCTTTTTGCCTTGCGAGTATAGAAGAAGGAAGCTCAAGTGTGGAGGTCGGTTGCAGAGAGCAGGGCTGAATAACCTAGTGTCGAGATCGGGTGCAAGAGAGAGTGCGGGATCATGAGGTCCCATCCTTGCACAGGAGGTCAAACGCCAAGAGGGGTCGAATTCACAACTTGCGGTTTCATGTGGGTGTTGCAATCGAACGCAGGTGGATCGGGGGTGAACGACAGGCTTGTTCGCACGAGGCCAAGTCGACGGGAGCGGGCTCAGAACAGCTTAGGACGTTCAAATGAAGGCGAAGGCTGTGGGATGTTGTTTGGTCGGGAGTTGCTACAGACGGAGGTTGAGAATGGAGATATGTGACAACTGCTTGCAAGTGAGGAGGACGGAAGATGGGCTTCGTCGGGCGTGAGTCTGAAATCGAACAGGAGACACCTGTGGGAGGGTTGTGCATAGGAACTGGAGGCGGAGAAATGCAGCAGATCGAAGAAGGTTCAAAAATGAATGGGGCTCTTGGCTCAAGCTAGTAAGCGTAATCTTCTGTTTCGCTTTGTAGGGATTGCATAGCTGTTATTTCCATTGCATTGGGTACATGGTATGGGAATGTCGGAACATGGTTCCAGTTATTCTTTACTATGTCTCCCCCCATTACTTTATTTTAACACTATAATTATCTTTGAACAACATTTAGTTCCCTTCATTATTCCCATTGGTAAATATGATTTGGCAGACATTATTATTTTAGCAATGTCAGTTGACTACAATTCAGAAATTTCCATTGCAATTGTTGCTGTCTCGTACAAGTTCTCAATGCCCCATTTTATTCCCTTTAGGAGCACTCGAATTCCATCTCATATAATCATGTTCAATGTGGAATTCTATTTGTTAGCAGTCAATTTCTCCTCCAGTCCATCTCAATCTTTAGATCAAAACTTCCTATTAAATCCTAACTACAGCTATGCAACAACCTCTGTCCTTGTGATAGTGATCCTTTACTTATCTTTGTATTAATATTGAGGCCAGTTTCATTGTAATAGTTGATTGAAATGAATTACATCATTGCTTCTTCCTCTTGAGTTTTATTCACTATTTTTTTTGCTATCGAACTATATAATGATATCATAGTAAGCTTGTAATTTCTGACATCACAAATATTATCAATCTACAACAAAACATTCGCAGCCACATGGTGCCCTTAATTTTTATTTCAACATGTTGATGGGAATTATTGTTTCAAAACAATATCTCTAAGTACCATTGTAGAGAAGTAATGATATTCTTTATAAATAAGATTCCATATAGAGCCATATGGTACAAATGTCCTTTGGAGGTCCTCTCCAAACTACACTAGGATTACAACAAAACTGAAAATATTCCCCTCAAGCTTTTGGTTGTCTCGTTAGCACACTTTCAAACTCATGATAGAGGAAATCTAATCAAAGAGCTATAAAATGCCTGTTAGTTGGTAAAATGCTTAAAAAACTAATTTTTTTTTTTATTTTCATCGATATCAATTTCGATGAAAATGAACATTACTTTTTGGACTCTTCTCATTAGGCTGACAACACTATAAAGTAAGAAAAAATAACTCTTCTATCTTAAAAAATACTTCAATTATCAACTGCAAACATTCCATTATATCCAGTCCTATAAATATTCATGAATACGTTTCAGAAAATATTCATGATTTCATTCCTAAAAAATATTCATAAATTAATTTCTAAAATTGCCACAGAAAATATTCCTGAAACAACTTCAAAACACATATGGTTGGAAGATGAAAAGACACAATACAAGAAAACTTAACTTATGTTGACCCCCCCCCTTTGCATACATCAAATTGCCACAGAAAATATTCCTGAAACAACTTCAAAACACATATGGTTGGATTAAATGCCACTACTATAATCCATATCTACTAAAGAAGGAAAACTCTACTTTCAAGGCCTAAGAAGATCTAACAGTCCTATGAAAACAGATGACAATACAAGGATTCATATTAACAATTCATGGAAGCAATACGAAGTATCCGCATAGACAATTCAAAAAATAATGATTTTCATAAGTTAAGGTCCCATTATGTTAAATCTAAAATCTAGCGTATAAATAGTTTCCTAATCTTTACAAAATAAAGAATACATATTAGTGTATAGTTATTTCTTTCGTTCTTTGTATTTGATTTTAGAGTAATGTTTTCCATTTATTATGATTTTCTCGTATAAATAATGCGGAAGCATGGCCAGCTATACAAGAAGAAATAACAAGAGGAACTAATTCATTCATTTCTCGCATTTTGTTTGTCTTTGATTTTCCTCTTTAATCATAATTCAAATCAATTTGTACTAACCTGTGAATGAACATTGAACGTGCATCATTCTTATGATTTCCTAGTACAATTTTCACATATAGGTGTTTCATACTCAATCAGCTAATTTAATCATGGTCTTCAAACATTGAGTAGCAAGGCATATGGTAATATCATTTACAACTTCTAATTCTTTAATATAAAATGTTGCGCTGTAACATTACTTGCAGAAATACTAATCAACTCATGGACAAATGGAACTCAGGAAAGACCATTTGAATGTATGGAAACCAATTATTGCAGAAAAATTTTCTGTTAGAACCATAACACTAAGACCTACTTTCTTGATGTATAAATAACATAATGCACATCATGGAATAAAAATCTGATGGACCAGCTACTTTGATTGTGAGGGAATTAAGAAGTTTTCTAATCAAGAGGGAGCTGTTTAGGAAGGTTCTTAATCAAAGGGAATTAATTAGATGTTTCCTATTTGAAGATAGCAGATTTGGGGGCTAATTAATTAGAAAATATTTCCTAATTGAAGATGGTAGATTTGTGGGCTGATTTGGAGGGGATTAATTAGGAGATGTTTCCTAATTGGATATGGCTGATTTGGGGGCTGATTAATTAGAAAATGTTTCCTAATTGAATATGGCAGATTTAGGGGCTGATTTGAGAGCTCTTTTGGGAGAAAAATAATTAAGGAAATAGAAGGGAATTGGGGAAGGTCTATTTAAGTATTTATTGTTTATTGCTTGCTTTAAATAGGTGATTTTCCTTTTTTTTTTTTAAAGATTGCAAATTGCATTAAAGAAAACAAAACCTATTACAAACTACAAAAAGAAACAACTATCACATTCCTTCTTTATTAGACTATACAAAAAAGAAGAAATGTTAAAAGAAGAAAATGAATCAAAACAAAAGCTATTATCTAAAGCCAAAGTAGCACACAAGTCGGCTACTTTAATACATTCTCTTGAAATATGATGGAAAATAACTTTATTAAAGTCATTGAGAAATGACAACTTCTCCGAAACAGAATTGAGAGCTTTGTATGTTGATTTCATCATAGAATCTTGAAGGAACTTGAACACATTGTAGTTGTCACATTCAATTATTACACCTTTACTTTCAAACATCCAATCTTGTAAAAATTCATTCAAAGTAAAAATAGCCTCCATCTCTAACTGATTTATGTCCCAATTCATTTTATTTTTCCCAAAAGCAAGAAGAAATCTACCTTTATGGTCTCTAACAATGCCCCCAATGCTTGCAAGATTCGAATCCAACAAAGAGGCATCCACATTTATCTTTATCCAATCTAAAGGTGGAGGGTGCCAACAAATACCAAACTCCATATGGAGAGAAGCACCCCAGTCGACTAGCATCAGATATTTAGACATGGCAGTGGATAACACATTAGCAGCAACCACCAAAGTATGAGCAATAGAATTACCATGCTTGCTATCATTCCGACATTTCCAGGAGAAAAAATAGTTGTACAATAAACCTTTACAATATTCAAATGATATTTGGAAAGACTTCTAAGCTCAGTTAAGCAATTTGCCAAAGATTGGAAAATCAGAATTTTAAATCCCCATTGTCTAAATTTGCAAATAATATCAGCAAGATATTTGCAATGGACAACAATATGAGAACAATCTTCAACCTCTTGACAACCTCTAACACAAAGATCACTATGCCAAAGTCTTCTATATTTTAAGAATTCATTAGTTGGTAAAGCATACCTTCTCATCTTCCACCAAAACATTTCAACTCTTGGCTTTAGTTTTAATTTCCTTAACCAATTAGAAAACCCGAAATCATCATCCTCAATGTTATACTTGATAACTTCATCATATGCCAAAGAAGATATTGATCTACCCGAGAGCTGGAACAGAGCTTCCACCTGATCCTTTTGTCCATCGTGAATACTACATTCTTGCAGAATTAAATTTACAAGATCTTGATTAAAAAACCGATGCAGTTCAATCACATTCCGGTCATCATCCTAAAGTAAGAATTGCTGAAGCAACACCCCATTTAATCCAACACAATCAGCTAACATTGGCCATTTATTAAAATATTTGTCCATCAACCAAATATCATTCATAACGTTGATACTTTCTCCATTTACAACTTGCCATTTAACAATTGGTTTTAGGTAAGTAGCCCCATCCAAAAGATTATACCAAGAAGTCGAATGACCTCTTTTAAACTCTCCATTCCATATATTTGTTCCATATTTAGTAGAAATGTTTTTATGTAACAAAGATGAAGAATTTTGAGCAAACCTCCAAGACAATCTAGCTCTTAGAGGACCAACCTTGTGAACTGCTGAATGTAAACCCATCCCACCCAGATTTTTTGGTTTACATAATTCTTCCCATACCACATAATGTAGGCCCCGTCTACCATTGTCTTTGTGCCATATGAAGTCTCTACAAAGCCTATCCAATTCATATAAAACACCTTTGGGAACCAAAGAGTGTGTTGATAAGAAAATTGACAAAAAAAGAAGACCTTATGAGCACATCCTTCCAGCCAAGGATAAAAATCTAGCTCCCCACGCATTAATTTTGTCCAATGCATAATCAATGATGGATTGAAAGTCAGCCTTCACCATCCTTCTTAATACAATCTTAATTACCAAGTATTGTAGCTCATTAACTACCTTGAAACCAAATTTTTTTACAATTTTTCTTTTCAGGGAAGATCTAACTGCTTTCTCAAAAAAAATCCGAGACTTAGCTTTGTTAATATTTTGCCTAGTCCATCCCCAATACTCCGTAATTAAATTCTTCATAACTTAAACCAAACGAGAAGATGATATCGCAAATAATAACACATCATCTGCATATAGAAGATAAGTGATTTTAGGAGCTCTTGGAGAAATCTGGATTCCCAACTCTTGTCCTCTTTGGTTAATTGCATTTGATAAAAGCTGAGAACACATGATGAAAAGATACGGTAACATAAGACAACCTTGTCAAAAGCCACTTTTTACTTCAATCCATCTAGTACTCTTCCCATTTAATAGGATAGAAAATCTCACATTAACCACACATTACATGATAAGACTAGAAATCTTTGCTGGAATTTCCATATTACCAATCTTATCAGCCTGAATATTATTATCAGATTGAGATGCATTAGAATTTCTCCTGACATCATTTGTTTCATTCGGTTTATTCAAATGTTTTGAATAAACTTCCTTCTTCCAATCACCATTTTCCCGTCTCCAATTCTTAGTTGTTTTATTTCTGAACTTGACATGAATCCATGGTCCATATTCCTCATTTTGATGATTGAATATTGCATCATCATTAACAGCAACACCCCTAAATCCATTAATACTTCCTTTAGTTTTATCATCTTCATATCGAAGAACAGGGCATTCAGATTTCAAATGCCAAATCTTAGCATAATGGAAACAAAATGAAGTTATCTTTTCATATTCAACCTTTTGGAAAAATCTCCCATCCAATCCATCTACCCAAATTCCCAAAGGTAATTTTGATTCCAAATTGATCCAAACACACATACGAGCAAATTAATTCTTCCCCCATTTAAATGAGTTGTCATCTAAATACATAGGTATCCCAATCTTTGAAGCAATTTTGGCAATATTAACTTCATCCCAACAATATAACAGTAAAAGAGGAAACCATATCCAAACAGGTGCAGTTAAACCATTTAGAGATAAGGGTGAAAAAAATGAAGACCATTTATCAATACCTACAATATGACCCCCAACTTACCAAGGGCCACTGCTGAGAATTTCTTCCATAGCATCAGTCGTCTTAAAGGAACATAGAATCAAGTCCAAACCCAAAGTTGTTAAATGGAAATTACCAAATTTGCTCCATTGCCTTCTAAGCTCCATGCTACATACAGAAAATGGGATATTCTTTCCTAGAACTTTCAGAACTACTGAATTTTTTAGAATCTGGGAGTTTGCTAACTCCAAATCAGAGTTTAATTTGACTGCCACCCCGTCAGCCGACATCTCAGTAGAATTCATATCAAAATTGATTATTTTGATATTGATATGCAGAGGTTTATTCTAGGCATTGATAAAAGCTTCTTTCTGAGTACTAATTTCCTCATTCAACTGAGTTGCAACATTCTCATTCAGTATAACAAGATTCGATGAATTTATATTTGTAACTTCAGGATTTGAAAAATTAACAGACAAATTATGATTCAATGTTCCTTCATTATTGCCAACAAATTTGTTGACTTTCAGAACAAGATCCAACGAAGTAGAAGCTTCATGATCAAAAAACCCAAATGAAATTGCATTAATACCATTTTCTGTTTCGTGTACATCAGACGTCTTCGGAATTGCTTCTAAATTCTTTCCCTTTCCTTCAACTACAGAAGCTTGATGAACATTTGAACGGTAACCTTCTCTGATGATCAATGGTTTTTGAATATTCCTGAAATCTCATTCAACATCTCCTTTGTTGAGACTTCTATCTTTAAGACCTTCAGCATTCCCCGTAACAGTTGAAGATTTAATGGATGAAGGTGGATGGATGACCGAGGATCCACCGGCAAGAGGCTACCAATTATCTGTCGCCATCATGAAGAGCGAATGTGGAAAAACCTCGAAGAAGAAATTTGAAAAAGAATTTTCTCTCACTAGAAATTCTCGGAGTTTCTCTCAATAGAATTTCATGAGAAGAAATACCCATAAGAAATAGGTGATCTTCCTAGGGTTAGGCATATGTGTTGTTTGCTGAAATTAGATTGTTCTTAGGGTGTTAAGCTCTAGCGGGCGGCTAGAGATGTGGGAGAGCCGGATCTTCCTCTCCAATTGAAGATTCACTTGTATCTTGTCTTTTCTTTCATAAAACTTTCAATAAAAAAGTGTTCGTGTATTTTATTCATGATTTTCTTGTAGTTGGTTTTTTGAAATTACAGAAATCAGATTCCAGCCAAGGTTTTTCCTAAACTTCTACAAGCACTTCCTATCAAATGGGTCTTAGAGCTGTTCGATCCGGGCACTCATGGCTGGAAGAAAAGTAGAAGTAATGGCAGGGGAGATCGGATGAGAAATTATTCTATGCAGAAACCGGATGAAGAGAACCATCCGGATTTGTTGCGCTTTTACAGCCCTTTTGTTGTGCTTTTGAAAAATGGTAGTAAATGGCAGCAAATATTCAATTATGAATGCGTTTTTATTGCCCTTTTATAGTGCTTTTGCAAAAGGATAGTAAAAGCCAGCAACTCCGGACGGTTCTCTTTGTCTGGTGTCTGCACAAAATAATAAGTCAGATCAGACAAATGAAATATGAAATTTCATCTTCAAACTTAAGTTTCAAATTAAAAAAAAAGGATATTTCAGCCATCCATGATAAGTTCAATTTGAATTTTTTCATTATAAAGGAGATGTTGAAGAAAGTGCTCGATGGTCAAATCAAAATGGCATCGCCACAGGCAAGGGGAGCCACCGGTGACCAAGGGAGTGGAAGAAACCCTTATCCGATAAGGAGAGGGAAAGATCATGAGGTAAAAATATTAGGGGAAGAAGAGGTTATGCTACTTTTGAAGCCACTTCCAATAAGGAAAGGGTGAAGGAGTGGGACTTTTAGTGGAGCTGCGGAATTTAGAAGGAGATGGGAAGAAGACAAAAGCGCCAAACAAGATTCTACCACCCATATAATAGTATCGAGGGGTGTTCCAGCAAGTTCAAGGGTTGAATCCTTCGCTGGAACACAAGTATGTTATCATCTTAAATGAAGGAGTCCCAACAATCAGTGTTCGTCTATACCATCATCCCCAAATCCAGAACGAAGAGATTCAGAGATTAATCAAAAATATGCTCGAGGTAGGGATCGTTTGACATAGTATCAGTCTATTTTTTAGTCCAGTGATATTAGTCAAGTGCTTCAGCGACAGTTTCGTTCGTTCCACCTCAAGGAAATTGTGGCACTGTGGGAGAGAAGTATTGATGGACCAGCAGATTTGATTGTGAGGATTAAGAAGTTTCCTAATCAAGAGGAAGTTGTTTAGGAAAGTCTTTAATCAAAGGGAATTAATTAGATGTTTTTAATATGAAGAGAGCAAATTTGGCTGATTAATTAGGTAATATTTTCTAATTGAAAATGACAGATTTGTGGGCTGATTTGGAGGGGATTGATTAAAAAATATTTTTTGATTGAATAAAATTGATTTGGAGGGGATTAATTACAAAATATTTCATAATTGAAGATGATAGATTTAGGGCTAATTTGAGAGCTGTTTTGGGAGGAAAATAATTAAGGAAATATGAGGGAATTAAGGAAGGTCTATTTGGGTCAAGGTTTAAAATTGCGCGATTGGGTATTGAGTCGTTTTTCGTTCATGAGGCGAGGCGTAAGCCTCAAGGCGTTTTGAGGTGTAAGCCAAAAAATCTAAAAATAAAAGTTAAAAGTATATTTTTATATAATATCCAAATAATATGTTAAAGGATGACATATTAATTTTCTATTGAATTATAAAGTAACAAATTTACATACATATGAAACAAAAATTACAAAAAATGTAAAGTGAAAAGTAATAAATTATGTGAAAAAAAATGAAATCCAAATATTACATGAGAAAAACAACATAAAATATATGAATTGCATAAACGTATCATATAACATCAAGTTTAGCTCTAAATTTCTTCTTTATCGGTTTCCTACTCATCTACATTTAATTACTAAAGAAAGTTAAAATAATTGACAACAATTCAAAAAACATATGTATTATCATTACTAAGGGCATTTTATTTGAGTCGTCATAAAAAATTAGTCTCTCCTTTGCCTCATCCTATAGGGTCCACTACCTCCTAATCTATTTTTTCTTTATTTATTTATTTCAGATATTTTCCTCTTTCATAAATATTTGTTATCAACATAAAATGAGAGTAATACTAAAATTTTTAGTGATGGTAGTCAGGGGTATCAATATTTGACATGACTCGAAAACTCGACTCGAACCCGACCCGAAAAACTTTGGGTTAGGGTCAACCTAGAACCAAAACAGGTCGGGTTCAGATTCAACAAATCAACCCATTTCAAAAACTGGGTCGGGTTCGTGTTGACATGGACATGGTTTATAAACGTGCAATACGAGGTGCGCCTCAGTGCAATTATGTTATTTTAAGCCTTAAAGCATACGCAATGAAAGCAGGGAATGAGGCGTAGGCCTCAAGTTTACTGAGGCGTACCTCAAATTTACTAAGGCGCCCCTCACGCCTCACCTCAATTTTTAGAGGCATTTGCCTCTTTAAAAAAAAACTAAAACCTAATCTAATATTTATCTATTCGGTTTTGGCCCCCTCACTCGCATCTTCCATCATTTCCGAACGAGGTTTCTTCTCCTTCTTCGAGCGACATTTTCCCCTCTTCGTTCCATTCGACCGACGTCGACTTCGTTCCACCTGGAGTTGCTCTTCGCCTCTTTCTTGGAGTTCTCTTCTACCACGAGTTGGCTTGGAGTCTCCTTCGACCGACCGCCGAAAGCTCTTCTTCTTCGTGGTTAGAGTTTAGGGTTTATTAACAAAGGTGAAATAACTTTACTTCCTCTTCTTCTTTGCACTCAAATGTGATTTTTTTGTTATACCATCGCATTTATCGACATCTTCCTTTGGTTTTCATTCATTTTTTGGCAAAATTTTTCTTTTTTTTTTATTTTTCTATTTTAAATTTTATGCAATATTGTTGTTTTATACATACAATTGCCAATGTCATTTGATTGAATAATTGCCATTGATAGTGTAAGAAAATGAAAATGATTGGACTTTTTATTTATGTAATATTTAGATTTTTTTTTGTTAGACTTATGTTTATGTGGACATGTGGTTTAAGCATGCATAATAAAAAGTATAAGATGCTCAATAGATACGTGTATAAATTAATGTTAAAAAATTTAGTATGAGAGGTATACTACATGTAATATGAATGTAAGTTATACACAAAGAATGTTTTGATCTTCTATGATATAAAAATTTTTTGTATACAATTTTCAATGTCATTTGATTGAATGATTGCCATTGATAGTGTAAGAAAATGAAAATGATAAGACTTTTATTTATGTACTATTTAGATCTCTTTTTGTTAGACTTATGTTTATGTGAACATGTGGTTTAGGCATGCATATGCTCATGGTTTAAAATTGCGCAATATGAGGCTCGCCTTGAGGCCCGCCTTTGTGCAATTCCAGTAAAAAATGCCTCGATGCTTACGCCTCAAGTTTTTTTATGAGCCATGAGCCTTAACTTGGTTGAGGCCCGCCTCGCCTCATTGGCATGAGGCTTACGCCTCACGCTATATATATTAAAACTTATATAAATCTTGAAGTAAATGCCCAACATTGGACTCTATAGGAGAGGAGGAAGGGGAGAGAGAAGTTCATCATAATGATGATTCAAATGAAGAACCCCTTAGTGATGACAGTGCTGATGACTTATGAGTTCTTATGTGATATGTCATTGCTATTTATTTTTGAAAATTCGAATTATATGTTAATGAAAAGAATACTGGGATTTGGGAAAGATAGAATTTTGAGTTGCACTATATTTTATGTTATCTTATTATTGGGATATTTTGATTTCGCTTAATATCTTATGCTTTTTTATGTTTTATATTATTCACTCATTAGTATATAAAAAATTTATCATTTTATGTTTACGAAATTTTTTTATTTTGAGGCTTACGCCTCGTCTCACGAATGAAAAACGCCTTAATACCCGAATACGCAATTTTAAACATTGCATATGCTCAATAGATATGTGTATAAATTAATGCCAAAAATTTTAATGGAAGAGGTGTACTACATGTAATATGAATGTAAGTTATGCACAAAGAATGTTTTGCTTCCCTTCCATGATATAAAAAAAATTGCATATAATTTTCAATGTCATTTGATTGAATGGTTGCCATAGATAATGTAAGAAAATGAAAATAAAAATGATATGACTTTTTTATTTATGTAATATTTAGATCTCTTTTTGCTAGACTTATGTTTATGTGGGCATGTGGTTTAGGCATGCATAATAAGATGAAGATTTAAATGTTGATTTCTTTGATGGTATTAAAGCATCTACATCCACCACAACTCAAGAATAAATCAAAAAAGGTATATAAATAATATAGTTTTCTTAGACTTTATTAATATATTACACTATTATTCATTTTGATATTGTTTAAAATATTTACGGAAGAGTAAGATAACTGATATTGAGGAAGGAGTTGATTGGGAGACATTAGACTCTATAGAAGAGGAGGAAGGGGAGAGAGCAGCTCATCATAATGATGATTCAACTGAAGACACCATTAGTGATGACAATGCTGATGACTTATCAGTTCTTATGTGATATTATTGCTATTTATTTTTAAATTATATGTTAATGAACAGAATATTGTGATTTGGGAAAGATAAGAGTTTGAGTTGAACAATATTTCATGTTGTCTTATTATTAAGATATTTTGATTTCACTTCATATCTTGTGCATTTTTATGTTTTATATATTATTTAGTTGTTAGTATATAAAAATTTATCATTTTATGTTTACGCAATCTTTTGATTTTGAGGCTTACGCCTCGCCTCACGAACGATAAACGCCTCAATTCCCGATTACGCAATTTTAAACATTGGACCTGGAAACTCGAAATTGATCCGGTTTGACTAGAAATCCTATTTTTGACCCGAAAGTCCAAAATTGACCCATTTTTACCCGAAAATCAGAAATTAACATGTTTATTACCCGAAAACAAGAAATTTTTGGTCGGCCCAAGGTCATTCAGGTTAACTCGGACCCGAAGCGGGTCAAGTTCAAGTCTGAAAAATTGACCCGTCTGCAAAAACGGGTTGAGTTAGGATTGACCCGAATAGTGTCAGGTCAGTTCCGAGTTCGACCCGAACCCGACCTGTGACCCAAAATTGACAACCTAAAAAGGTGGTTGTGTGCAGATTTCAAGTGATCCCTAGCGACAGCTACGACAATGGTGGCTACGGCAAAGGCGGTGGGCTAAAGGTCAAGGCAATTGAGAGGAAGTTGTTGCGGCTTTGGAGTGCAAGAGGGCATGATTTTTTTGAGTCTTTTATATAGGATTTAGAAAAGTTTTGAACAAAAAACATACATAAATAAAGCGAGACGTATGCCTCATGCCAGCGAGATGAGGCGCGCATCAAGGCGGGCGTAAGCCTCATAAAAAAAGCTCGAGGCGTAAGCCTCGAGGCATTTTTCACTAAAATTGTACTGAGGCTGGCCTCAAGGAAAGCCTCATATTGTGTAATTTTAAACAATGGTTTGGGTATTATTGTTTATTGTTTGCTTTAAATTGGTGATTTTCCTAGGTTTAGGCATGGGTATTGTTTGCTGAAATTAGATTATTCTTAAGGTATTTGGGCTCTAGCCGGCGGCAAGAGATTTGAGAGAGCCGAATCTTCCTCTCCAATTGAAGATTCACTTGTATCTTGTCATTTCTTTCATAAAACTTTCAGTAAAAAAGTGTTCATGTGTTTTATTCATGATTTTTTTGTCGTTGGTTTTCTGAAATTACTAAAATCAAATTTCAGCCAAGATTTTTCCAAAATTTATGCAAGCACTTCCTATCAAAATCCAAAGAAATCATTTAGAAAATAAAAGAGAATGGGAAAAGTTTTACCCATATCCATATGGAGCAAAATATGGTGAAGGCATAAGAGTTCTTCTTGATCGAAAAGCCATGTAAGCATTGGGCCGCCTGCCACGGTATTGCTTCAGCCCTGGAATATTTGTCCTCTTAGCTGATACCTGCCATTTATTTTTTATTAAAACACATGCACACATTTCAGACATATGCATACTACATTAACCAAATTGAACTTTTATCTAACCTTTAATTGACGACTATGCAATTCGGATTCATTTAAGAGAAGAGCGTTTTGAACAGCCTCTACTTCGACAAATTCGACATAAGCAAACCCCTTCGGCTGGCCAAACTTGTCTGTTAAAATTGTTACTCTGTTAACGGTCCCACAAGACTGGAAATGCTGCTGCACCTCTTCAGGAGTGCATGCATAATCAACCTGGCAAAACATAATTGTATTTGGTACATAATACATGGGGTAATAATATAATTATAATACCAAAATGATGAAAAATAGTTATCCATCCTGAAATAATGTTATTCAAGGGGAAGAATGAATTCTACCCTCATCGTTTTGGAATTCAACATCTCCAGGCAGATAAAAAGGTTTTATTTATCGCTACAATCACTATCATCAAGTATAAAGACATAGAAAACGCTTACACGGTCTATCACATAAAGAGGACATTGCTGAAATATCATAAAAAGTATTCTCGGGACCAATACTATCGGTTTTAATTCTAATGAAAGGCAGTAGGATTAAAACCCTCTACCAATCTAAAAGAGCATAGAATGGCATCCTAGTAGCCTTTACCTCCAACATTCAAAAGGATAAATTAAAACCCGCCTGGATAGCTACATCTAAAGAACAAACATTAGTTTGTTTTGTAGAAGAGGATGAAGGAAAACCATGTTGCAGAAGTTGGAATAACGTGAATGTTGAAACAGGGAAATGTATCCGCATTTTCTGTTTCATCTTTAGTTATAGCTTTTCCTAATGCTTCCTATTTTCTTTGTGGTTTCATAATTTGGTGACTATTTTCTTCTATTGTAGCAGAGAAATTTATAAACTAAGCCTGGCTAGATCAACCTGTTAAATGAGAATCTTCAGCAAAGGTCATCCAGGAACCTGATGGCAACTGTATAATCAAGAAACACATGTTATGTATAACAAGATTAATGACCATTTTTTAGCTTTATTAGTTGATCTAATTATGTAATTGTTTCTAGTATATTTTTCTATGAAAAGGGACCCTTAAGATTTGTTATGAAGGAATGTGTTAGACCAATCCTGGAGGGCCCAGCTCCTGTTACAGGAGGCAAACAAGCTCCGTCATTAATAATAACAAGTGTACTATGCTTTGGTTCATGCAAGATGATCAGAAGTTTAGTTTGCAAATAAGCCTAGATAATTGCATACTTCTAGCAAATCAAAGAAAAAGAGCTTGATTAGCATAAAAATATGTTTTAATACAAAATTAATGTGTTAAAAATCAGTAAAAGGCATAGAAGTAGACCTGCAAATTTTGCCCTGATAAATCATTAGTAACATGTAATCAACCCAAATTATGAGTGAACATCATAGACCTCAAGCAGAAGAATGTAATTGAAACAAAGTATACCATTGATGTTTGAGGTGTGGTCACGAAACTTAATCTACTTGTTTTAATATGAAATTTGATGTCCTTGCATGGTTCTTGACTTGAATCGAAATGCTAATTTGGCTATGTTTTTCAGTTGGTGCATATGTGCTTAGCATGACACTCAAACTTGTGAGCATGACACTCAAACTTTTAGAAGGTATTTTCCTCCCATAGGACATCCTCTGACTCCTTTTGGGGTTTTTACAAAAAGAGGAGACAATATATAATGGTTTTAAGGATATAAATTAAATTTGAAAGGTGACTTATTGCTATGCGCTTAGCATAAAATGGTAGCAATTTTAGCTTTAAAATTGAGAGATTTACTACCAGTTAGCTTCAAATGGATGGTTGGAGAAATGATGAAGAACCCAATCAATATCTAATGTTTCTATCATCTCAAGTTGTTGTGGACCCTATTCCACATAGTCAACAAAAATAATCAACCCAATCTGACCAATTGATCTTTGTCAACAATCATAAATTGCGTCGTCCAACGAAACCTTGTAGACCTAAAGTGAATGTTTGTCTAAGAGACAATTTTAAGTTGACTTTAGCTAATAAAAATGTTTGTGCCCAATCAATTGCACCCTATGACTCACAACTCAACAATTGGAGCTATTGGAGAACATCTACCATATGGTCATAACTTAACAAAGTAATGTTATTTTATGATAAAACCACCCAATCATAATCATTATTTAATATTGTCAATTGACGGTAAAACCACCAAGTTAGAGTATATATGAAATATTCTTACTAGCGAGAGATCTTTTGAGTGTGATCATATAGTTTGATATGGGAAAATTTATTACGTGCAGATGTCGAACACGTCCGGATGTCAATCAGGAGCCTCCACTCACCCAATGCACAGTGCATTACGTGATGTGGCGGCTGCTAATTGGCCTCCGAACACATTCGGCGTCCGTACGTAATAATCTATCTTGAAATGGCATTTGGTCATTTTACAAGCTTAGGTTATCTTAAATTTATCACCATTGACAAATTATTGTAGAAGGTAGATGGATTATTGATTTGACAATTATAGAGTAATAGATTTACTACTAGAAGTATTTTTGAAATTTTTAAGCATTGGATTTTATTTTTTATATTTTTATTAGAATTTAAGCTCTAAATGATTAACTTTGAAATTTGGAAGCTTTTTCATGACAAAGATTCCCTCTCATCAAGATTCTCAGTTAACATAGTTATTATCGAGGTTCAAATTTTGTTAACTTCAATCTTTATGATATAGAAGATCAAAAGACTTATGACCCTGCCTATAGGTAGGGCGATCCGTTTGATGGCATGTGCATATGTCAAACTTGAGTTCAAATTTTATTTAACAATTCAAATTTCAAAATAATTGCATGTCCTTTAAAATCTCTACATGTATTTCAGGGGAAGGGGGAATTTAAATTTGTTTTTGCTTTTAGTTTACGTAGTATTCTAAGACTTAAGTTTAGATGATTAGCACTTTTATGGAGCACATACAAATAAACTAATTTTGATGAAGTGATTTTTCCTTTGGATGGCATGCATGTCTTACAGTGCATTTTTATAATTTACAATACACTATGCATGGTTTCTATGCATTTGCACTTTGCACTTGCATGTACTTTAATGTCACAAGTGTTTTACATCCTTTTAGTTTACTTTTAATACATTTGTGTAATGCACTTGCATGTTTTCAACAAATTTACATGATGCATATGCAAATTTACACGATTTTGGATCTGCTTGCATGATTATTGAGACATGGTAATTGAATTTGAAAATTATCTCGTGAGACATCCAACACTTGAAATTAACTTTATTAGTTGCACAAGCATCTATCGTTAAGATACGTGCAATATTTCATTTTGAATTCTTAAAAAATACCTTATATCTTCTTGTGTGTACATCTTACAAATTTGTTGATGATTGTTACGAGCTAGAAACTTATCACATTTTTAAAATGTCTCAGTTTTACCTTCATGTGAATATGATTTTGCAAGATGAGTCTCATGGGAAATCATTTCTCCTTGAAATAGGAGCACCTCGTAGCTCATTTTCACATGCTATCCACAACTCATAGAGTTTTTGTACTGTTAGGCGTTGTGTGGAGGTACCATTCACACTCATAGTGAGCTTTCAAGTCGCCTATAAGTTCTGTGTGTTCAATGAATTGTTCAACATTTTAATAATTTTAATGCAACTTGCATGCCATTTTTGGTATTTTTTATTTCTTAGTATAAGTTTGAAAGCATTATTTTCATTTTAGTTGCTTTTTGTTCAAAACGTGATCCTTATAATTATTATTTATTTCAATTAGTCTGAATTTTAGTAACCTTTCAACGTCTCTCCCACATATGAGTCATCTATAGAGAATTTAGACCATCTCACCACGCTTAAAACATGTATGGGGCTCCACTCTTAAAAAACACGCAATAGATCGAGGTGCTCCATGACGTCAAAATGATAAGATTTTGTGATGCGTGAAAATGCGTAAATTTTCCTTTTCCTCACTTTTTTCTTTATTTCTCTACTTGTCATTTTTAGACAGAGGGAAAAGAGATAGAGAGAGCTTGATAGAGATGGGATGAGAGATAACTAAAGAAAGAGAGATAAAGTGAGGTTTGTTGTTGGTTGGCCAATATAGGTATAAGATATACGTACATGAGTGAAAAATCCATAGAAATTCTTAGCTAATTTTTGGTTCGAGCATATTGTTGGTATGACCTTAACCTATGCATGACAAGGTCGTCTTCTGCAAAATAAACATCACGATAATGTTTCTCTGCCATTGATTTTATACAAGCTTGTGTGTAATGTAAATTTTAAATTAATGTCTAGTAATTCGGTTGCAACCATACCAACACCAGTGCATCGGATCCCATCATAAATTCGCAGTTAAATGTGTTTGGTCAAGAATAATACTAAAATAGGTGACCTCCTATGAAGCCCTTATGCTGCACCCTTCTTAAAAAACATTGTCGTAGTTAGGTCCTAAACTCTGAATGAGAAAAGTGGAGGTTGTGTTAAACAGTTTATAGCTAGTATAAAACTTGTCGAATAATCATGACATGAATTCTTTAATAAATTATATTAATACTAGGACATTCACTGGAAGCGACGCATTGTATGTACTAAATATAACAAGAAGTGTATAAGGGTTGTTGAACTAAAGCTCAAGTATAATGTTAAATAAGCAAGGATTCACATATCAAGGACATATATGGGCATAAAAGCTAGTCCATGAAACTAGAATTAAGAAAGGAATTTGAAATATAGATTCTCTTACATGCAAATTAATGGAATAAATATATATTATGACTCATAGGGAAATAAATATTCTATGTATTCAGAAAACTAAATGGGTTGGAGAGAAGATTAAAGAGATTAATAGATTAGGATTTAAACTATGGTATTAATATAGGAGTCATACTAAAAATAATGTAGATATGATTATAGATAATAGTCTGAAGGACAATGTTATAGAAATTAATAGAATTTGATATAGAATTATAGTTATAAAGATTATTGTTGCTAACGTTATTAATATTATAAGTGTTTATGCTCATCAAGTAGATTTGGATACGTACTTAAAATTAAAATTTTGAAATAACTTAAAAAATTAATACAAAATATATATCTTGAAAAAGGAGTTTTTATTGGAGGTGATTTAAATAGACATGTTGGTAGAGAGATGGAATCTTTTACAAGTATTTATGATGCCTATGATTTTGAAGCTACTAATGAAGGTGATAGGACCATATTAGATTTTGGTAACTTATGATGTTTGTAATTGTTAATATTTTATTTAAGAAAAGAGATGAACATATCATCGCTTATTAAAACAAATATAATAAACTCAAATTGATTATCTTCTTATAAGAAAAATAGATCATTTCTATTGCAAAGATTGTAAAATTGTTCCACCTGAAAGTTTATGTACCCAGCATCACTTCTTAATTTTAGATTTTAAGATGAAAGAAAGAATATGAAAAATAAAGTAAAATATTGTGCTAAGATAGATGGGGCATTTAGAAAATACTAACAAAAATATTTTTTGGAGAAAGATTCAAGATCTTAAGATTTTGATTATGCATGAGAAAGTTAATATTATATAGGTAAATGTAACTTTTGATATTAAAAATGTTGTAAAAGACGTGCTTAAAGCATCAAAAGGAAAAACTTTTAATAGTAAAAATAGTTGGTGGAATCAAAATGTACGAGAAAAGATCAAAAATAAAAAGTTTTGGTTATAAAAATTGGTTTAGGTATAAAAGCTTGCAATTTTGAGAAAGGTATAACAAAGCCCGTAAGGAGTCTAAGAAAGAAATATCTTATAATAATTTATTTATTAGATTAAATACTAAAGATGGTGAAAGATATATGTAAAAATTAGCCAAGCAAAGAAATAAGAGAAATAAGGATTTTGTTCAAGCGAAGTGCATTAAGAATGAAGATCAAAAGTATGATTGACTTTAGTGACCTTACCACCCTAAATGAAAATATTTTTTTTGTTTTTATCAGTGTATTAGTAGAACTAAAGTTAGAGAAATTTTAAAGAAAATGAAGTGTGGAAAAGTTGTCGGACCTCATGATACTCCAATAGAGGTATGGAATTAGGAGATAAAGGAATTTCTTGGCTTACCAAACTTTTTAATACTATTTTGAAAATTAAAAAGATGTCAGATGAATAAAGGAGTGTGTTAATTACTATTTTTAAGAATAAAGGTGATGCACAAAAGTGTGTGAATTATAGAGGAATTACGTTAATATGCCTTACTTTAAAACTGTGTGAGAGAGTTATTGAGCATAGGTTATGACGATATACTAATGTTTCTCAAAATCAAATTGGATTATTGTAAGATAGGTCTGCTATGGAAGCTATACATTTATTGAGAGGTTTGATGGAGAAGTATAGAAAGAATAAGGAGGATCTACATATGATATTTATTGATATAGAAGGCTTATGATAAAGTTACAAGAGAAATGCTCTGGAGAGTTCTAGAAAAAAAAACATGTTAATAATGCTTATATTCAAGTCATTAAGGACATGTATACAGGAGGATTACATCAAGGATTAGCTTCAAGCTCTTTTCTTTTTCTTTTTTTTTTTCTTTTTTTTGCTTGAGTCATGGATGTTCTTACTAGACATTTGCAAGAGGATGTACCATGGTGTATACTTTTTCCCGATGATATTCTTCTTATTGATAAGACTAGAGAGGGAGTTGAAGATAAACTTGAATTATTGAGGAACCTTAGAGTCTAAAGGTTTTCATTTGAGTATATCTAAAATCGAACATATGGAGTGTAATTTTAGTAATAATAGATCTAGTGGGAGATTGCGACTTTGGGCAATCAAGTCATTGATAAGAGTACATGATTTACATATCTCGGGTATATTGTTCAAAGTGATGGTGAAATTGATGGGGCATATTATTAGTAGAATTCAAGTTGGATGGTTGAAGTGAAGGAATGAATCAAGTTTATTGTCTGATAAGGAAGTACCCTCAAACTTAAGGAAAAATTCAATAAGATGGTGGTGTGACTTGCAATGCTTTATGGCGTAGAATATTGGCCATTAAAAGAGAAGCATAAAATTAAGTGTTGCTGAAATGAAAATGCTCTGATGGATGAGTGGTTTCACTCTTCTAGACAATATGCAAAATGAATATATACGTGAAAATGTTGGGGTAGCTCCGATGGCAGATAAGATTAGAAAGTGTCACATTAAATGGTTTGGTCACATAAAATGACAACTTTCTGATAACGTGGTTAGAAGAGTAGATGTATTAGATTTATCCTATGTTAAGAAACGTAGAACTGGACCTAAAAAGACTTCGTTAGAAAATATTAGAAATGAGCTTTTCTTTATTATATTTAGATAAAAATTTGACAATGAACCGAACACAATAGAGGAAAAGGATTCAGGAGTCAACCGCACGTAATTGGATAAAGGCTTGATGTTGTTGTTGTAGCAGTTCACGTCTTTCAATTAACTTAGGATTGACAACCATAATGGATACGCTACCTCATGTATAAGTAGAAATGATGTTGGTTACCGTCTATGTAAAGCCTAATAAGGAATCATCTTAATGTTTGAATAGAAAACGGTGCTATAAATGTAAATCAATCATAATTTTGGCTTAGTTGATGAATTGGTGAATATTGTTTAAAAAACATAATTCAAAACCACTGTTTGCCCGTTTGATTGCCGATAGTGCAAGGTATTATAAAGCAATTTAGCACCATCAGGGGTGAAAAGATGTCTCTAAAAGCCATTAAGAAATATACCAGCTCTATCAAGAAAAATGGTTTGGGTAAAACCATACAGGTGAATGATTATTTCAATAAATGATTCAGCAACTTTCGTGAATATATGACAAGTTAGGAGCAACTTGAAATGTGCATTTTTAATCAAGCAATCAAGGACTACCATGATACTAGTATAATTGCCTGAATTTGGTATACCCTGATAGAGTTAACTGAAATGTCCTCTCATACTTCCTTAGGATTTGGAAAAGGTAATAAAAACCCAGTTGGTTGTGCATAGGCAGACTTAATTTCTGGGCATAAGGTAATGACTCACAAAGTCACATACATCTTTCGCATCTTAGGCTAATATAAATTGGCAGAAGGGCATTTAAGGGTCTTGAGAGTCTCTCCATGCAATCAAATCTATGGCAGAGCTAAATGGCTGAAGTTCCTCAATGGTCTAGCTGCTATTGTGATCGCATCAAATAAAGTGTTGTTTGTGATTGAATGAATAACTCCTCCAGAAGACCAAAAGAAAATATAAAAATATATGAAAATAGTAAAATTTTAGTTGAATTTTCTGCTAGTGTCATTGACACACTCGAACATGCAAGACAGAGAATCTGCTGCTACAGTGTGTCTCCCAAGTTTGAATTCAATCTTGAAATTAAAACCCAGCAACTTGCCAAGAAAAAATTATTGTGCCTAAGTTTATATAATTTGAGTAGACAGTTTTTTTTAAACTACAATGGTCTGTGTTGATTATAAATGTAGTTACCAAAAGATAATATCACGACTAAAAAATGGCCTCAGCAATCGCGAACAGCTCCTTCATGCAAGATAAAGTACTCTTTCTTGTAATCTATATATTGCTAAAATATGAAATTTGGCAGACGCCTTGCATCAATACAATGCCCGGATAAAATGAAAATCAATTTCAATATGATTAATCCAGACATAAGAAATTGGGTTATTTACCAGAGCTATTGTGGATTCGTTGTCATAACATAAATCAATAGGAATAGAAATGGAAAGGTGAAATTCTTGAAGATGTCTTAACCAAATGATATCAGTAGAAGCAATGGGTAAGGCTGTATTCAGCTACTGTAGAGGAGCAAGCTATTGTTTTATATTTCTTAACATGCAAGGAAATAAGCGTTTTCCCAAGGTAAGCACAATAATCTGGAGATTCTGGAGTGGGATCACCATCCCAATCTAAATCTGAATATGCCAGAGTAAGTGATGAATTCAATTGATAGGCCAAAGGAAAGGGTACCTTTAATATATCAAAGTAGTCTTTTAAGTATTTGATAATGAATTGTGAGAGGATGATGCATATATTTGCATGATTTATTGACAATAAAAGCAATATTACGTTTGGTGATAGCTAAGTGCCGTAAAGAACCAACTATATGATGATAATGTTCAATAATCTCATATAAACTTTTAGATGTAGCAATATTTGGCATGACTCGAAAACCCGAACCCGATCAATGGGGCATTAGGGGTGTCAATATTTAACACAATTCGACCCAAAAATTTCATGTTCGGGTCAACCCATTTGGAAAATGGGTCGGGATCAAATTTCATATTCTAACGCAATTACAAATTTGGGTTGGGTTCAGGCCAACCCGAAAGCAACCTGAAACTGACCCGTTCGTCGCGCAATCACGCTCATCCTCATCTATTAGTCCTTCGTCATGCTAGTTCGTCATCCTCGTGATCTTTCCATCGCTCGTCCGCTCGTCCGTCCTTCACCCAAGCGGGTCTTGCCCGCACACCTACTCCCCCTATGCCCTGCGAGCTAGCCCGCACAGTCGCACTCGTTCGCCTGCACAATCACACTAGCTAGCCAACGCAAATGCGCCCAACCGAGTCAGTGGATAGGATCGAGTCAAATTGGGTTAGAAGCGGTCTAGGTTTGTCACTCATTTACTAATCGGGTCGAGGAAAGGTCTGGTTGTGTCAGTTGAATGCTGGTCAATTTTAGATTGGACCCGAACCCGACCTAAAACCTATTTTTACACCCCTAGTGGGCATAGGAGCCAAAGTAGATTTGCAGTCTAGTATTCCTGCTTTGTGTAAAATTTATGAAGCATATTTCTTTTGGTATAGTAAGGTTCAAAGAGTTTCAACAATACATCAAAGTTTCTCGCTATAACACCATTTATTTGTGATGCATAAGGGCATGTTCATTGATGTTGAACGCCAAATTGATAAACTATGGATTAAAGTTTAGAATTCACATATTCACCATCACCATCTAAGCAAATAATTTGAATATTTTTATTAAATTGATATTCAACAAAATAACTAAAAAGCAAAAATTTTGAAGCTGTTTCATCTTTAGTTCGCATAGGGTACGCCCAATTATAACAAGAAAAATCATCTACAAATATCACATAGTATTTAAAACCTGAAGCAAACAAAATTGGGGAGGACCCCATAAATCTACATATATTAATTACAACTTTACAAGGGTTCTTTAATTCAAGAAAAAGAAGTAGAAAATGATAGTTTGTGACTTTTAGCAAGTGCACAAGAGGTACAAAGTAACATTGTCTTGGATGTGGAGGGACTGCTGAGCATAGCAGATTGCAATTGAGATTGAGTTTGAAGAGATAGATGACCCAAGCGATAATGCCATAGTTTAATGCAGAAGGAAGCTGCGAGGAGAACCAAATGTGGTGTTGAGTTAAAGGATTTAATTCTGCAAAGAACTTGACGAGATGGACCTTGAAGAAGTGATAAATTGCTCATCGAATCCTTGATACCAAACCTAAGGGGTGTCAATATTTGACCAGACTTGAAACTCGACCCGAAAAATTCTGAGTTCGGGTCAACGCGTTTGCCAGACAGGTCATTTGAGTTTGGTTTTTGACCCGTTTATAAAATTGGGTCAGGTTCAGGTTGACCCGGAAACCCAAAATCAGCCCAGTTAACCCGAAAACCACTCTGCACAGCAGCGCGATCCCTCGCTCAGGACTCCGCACCTCGCATGGTCGCACCTGCACCACTACACTGCAGCACGATCCCCTACTCGCGTCCGTCCATAGTCTGCACCCTCTTGCGTCTGCACCATAGCACGATCCCCCGCTCACGTTCGCCCGTAATCTACAATGCGATTTGCGCTCGCTACAAAGTCCGCAACACAGGCCATAGTGAGCCTACTGCGCTCGCCTTCGGACTCAGCACCCGGACCCGCGCCCGCCCATACCCTGTGCAAGCTCTCTCCCATGTTGCACCCGCGTCTGCTAAACTTGCTCGCGCCCGCTGTGTTCTGGGTTCATGGGTCGGGTTCAAATCGTGTCAAACAGTAGCAGGGCAATATCAGGTTTAATCCAAACCTGACCAACAACCCGATTTTGACACCTCTAACCATAACCATAATTATCAAAAGAAATTGGGCAAAAAGTATAAAAAACAAGTTTGTGAATAGAAAGAAGATTGTGAGAAAGGGTTGGAACATGAAAGTGAGGTTTTAGAAGTAGCTTACATTGTGGAGTGGGGAGGATTCAATGACCAGCATGTGTTATGGGAAGTAATTCGCCTTACCTATTTGCACCTGTTGTGATCCATTATAGGCTCGACATTATGAATTTTAGCAGCATCAATTGTTAAATGAGAGGTTGCATTGGAGACCAAGATCCAATCAATAGAAACCTAAACATCATTTGCAAGCATAGCATTTGAATTTGAGCAGTAAGACAGATTGATGTGGCGCCAGCAATGTAAAGCCAAATGACCTATTTTGCTACATATATGGCATTCCACATATGATGAGAAAGATCGTTTACCACGTGAAGCTAAGTTTTGAAGCAAAACCTCAGCCATATTTTGAATAAGTAGAACACCACTGGCGACCTCAAGAAAAATTCGGAATAGGCGGACGGAATCATCCTTGGCCATGACTGGCTGTAAATGACATTTGCGGCCAACTAAAATGGGAGCTGAATCATGAGCTTCTTTAACAGCAATATTAAATTCTTCACTACAGACAAGTTCATAAAAATCCTCTATGTTGATAGGTTGAAGAATAGTTCAAATGGATATCTTGAAGACTTGATATGAGGGCTGCAAACCATTGAGGGCATATAGAATAATATCCTAAAAATCTAAAGAAGAACCTCAGCTAGCCATTGCATCACATTTAGAATTACTACTTGAGAAATATAGCATCATAAATTTGTCTTTCATATAAATATGATGCAGGCCATTTTTTAGCTGAAGAAAGCAGTTGGTGAACTGAAGACGACGCTCTATGGTTTGCCAAATTTCAGCACATGAATCCAAATTTAAAATATACGGTAGCAAGTTTTGTGAGATTGTAGAGTAGATGATAGATGCCAAATTTTGATCCACAAGCATCCATATGTTATAATGAGGATATGTTACTATTTCAATAGCATCATTGAAGATTTGCATAGGTGGTTTGGGTGTAGAACCAACAAGAAAAACAGCAAACATTTGCTTTGAACCATTGTTTAAAATTGCGCAATATGAGGCTCGCTTTAAGGCCCACCTCAGCGTAATTCCAGTGAAAAACGACTCGATTCTTACGCCTTGAGCTTTTTTTATGAGGCTTACGCCTTAGCTTAACTGAGGCCCGCCTTGAGGCGTGCCTCACCTTACTAGCGTGAGGCATAGGCATCAACTGATTTATATATTTTTTAATTAAAACTTACCTAAATCCTAAATTACAGCCCCTAACAAATCATGCCTTCATGCACCCCAATGCTGCAACAACTTCCTCTCAACAGCCTCGACCTTTAGCCCACCACCTTGGTCATAGCCACCACCATCATAGCCACCGACGAAAACCACTTGAAAGCCGCACACCACCACCACCACCTCCTCTAAAAATTTTGGAGTATTATTCTCATCTTTATATTGATGACAAATATTTATGAAAGAAAAAGATGATTGAAATAAATAAAGAAGAAATAAATTGAGAGGCATTGAACTCCACAGGATGAGACATGGGAGAGATCAATTTGTTATGATGAAGACTCAAATAAAGATCCCTTCATTAATGAAAGACCAGATGATTTCTGAGTTATTGCCAATTATATAAGCTTTTTTTTAAGAATTGAATGTGGATGAGTAGAGAACTAAGAAAGAAGGAATTTAGAGTTGAACTTAATGTTGATATTTTTACGTGATTCCTATATTTCATGTTATTGTGTTCATGTAATAGTTGGATTTCAATTCTATGTCACGCAATTTATCACTTGTCATTTTACATCTTGTGCAATTTTTGTTTCATATCTATGTCAATTTGTTATTTCATAATCCAATAGAAAGTTAATATATCATTCTTTAACATATTATTTGTGTATTATATAAAAAATCAAATTTAACCTTTATTTTCATTGTACGCAATTTTTGAATTTTGAGGCTTACGCCTCAAAACGCCTTGTCTCACAAAAGAAAAATGCCTCAATACCCAATTGCACAATTTTAAACCTTGCTTTGAACAATTCCAGAAGTTGAGATTCCCAAAAGAGATAATTATCAATATTGAGTTGAATATTGAGAATAGTTTTAACATTTGTCATGAGAGATTGAGTTGAGAGGGTATAGTAGTCTCACTCATTTTAAGAGGTGATTCAGGTTGAAAAAGATAATTATCAGTAGGAAGAAGAGGAATTCATTTTGAAGAACAGAGAATAGAAGTCTCGCTGCAGATGATAAACTCGGTTGCCTGGGAGAAGAATTCGGATGCCATATTGCAATTAACAAACCAAGCAGCAGAAAAGTAGAAAATTCCGAATAACATTAAGGTGAAGAATGATTGAAAAGATAGCAGTTCAAGCAATACTAATTCTGTAACCATAAAGTTCATCTCTCAAACCGTAAAAGTACTCTGTTACAGCATATATACAAAGCTGGGTAAAGATGCAGAAAATAGAACCAGTGAATGGTTGCTGTTCGATCGAATTTTGTATGCCTCAATGGTGAGATTGAATGCACAATGCAGTAGTGATCTCAAAAAGTGCTGAAGTATTGGCCATAAAGTATGATAAGAGCTGTTATATATCAAGAGGTAGAACCACTTATATCTTCTATTTATCAACCCTTTAATCCCATTTTCATATTAGACATTAGAAAACAACCTTCAAGCACACCACACTGTCTCTCTCACTTATTTCTCAAAGTTCTTAAGCTACAAGAGACAGGCTTAGTTCCATACTCATGCTTTCAGCTTTATTTGTTACAACATTAATATAAGGCAATAAAGCTTTGTGGTTCTACGTTCTCCCTCACCAATAACTCTAATCATGAAGGGGTTTGGCTGTTAGTGTGGTGGCATGAGGTGCAAAAGTAGTAAGTAATGCTGAAAGGTAAAGCACGCTACAGAAATTGTAAATTATTGCAGAATGTCAAGCCGACAAAGGGAGTTAAATGCATATTGGCAAATCCACTCTTTAACTCTTTCCTTCTGGAAAAATTCTTCTAATTACTTGCGTGACATATGAATTGACTAATTCATGCATGTGTGCATCCCTTCATGCACGCAAGAATTACAGAAATATGCCCCTCATTTGAGTTCTCAAAAAATGACATAATCCTCTGTAAACTTAAATAACTTCAGCAAGCTCACTTATTGTCAAATAAAAATAATAATAATCATGCGTAAATTTGCACCAAAAAGATAATGAGACAAAGGACAGATTTAAAAAACTCACATTGCCTACATAGATTGATCGGGAGTCCACTTCCTCTCTCTCAACTTGTGTTGCAGCAGCACTTGATTGATCTTCTGGTATGAGTCAAATCTTATTGAAATGAATAACTAAGATTTAAAAGTACTTGAAAAATAGGATCTTATGAGAACAATAAATTGTATGTGATGAGAGAAAGGGCGCCTTGACCAGAATAAGTTCAGATATAAATGCATGAAATCATCAGAGACAGAAATTCTGACGGATATTCTGCTTAATGATTTAATATATATGTGCAATAATTCACAGCTTAATTCAAAACCTTAGAAGGCAGGCAAAATAGGCTTTTAACTAGTCAGCAAAAATAACATATTTAATACACATCTTCATACAGGTTATCAGACACTTTGATATTTATTTATGTGCATACGCACGAACATGCATACAAAATCCAATTTATCTTCATATACGGAACAACCAAAAATATTAGAATAATTTAAAAATAATCTACAATAGTATTGATGCATGTCTTATACAACATCAGATAGATTAATAAATGATTATTTTAGAGGAATGGCTAATATCTACTGAGATAAGCTAGTAAAAAATTAAATTTAGATTATTTGAAAATCTATACTAAATGAAAGAATATGCAGCAATAAAATTAAGAAGTAAATTAACATGGAAGGATTCAAAAAGAAAAGGATAGACTAGGATAAAATTATGCAATAAGATTTGCATAAAATAAATTTAACACCTAACACAACACAACATAAATGACTACAGAATAAGAATTTTAAAAATGATCCCTAATAGGTCAGATAAGGCTAGTGCTGATCATACCCTTAAAGTATTAAAAAAAGGTATTAGCCCTTGAAAGTTAAAAAAGGGCTTAGTCCACATAAACCATAAATGCAAATACATCGTTTGAAAACAAAAATAGTTATTTAACATGTATGAAATTTATTGCCTTGATTTGGAATCTAAATCTTTGTAGCATCGTAAGCTTTTTATTTAAACATGAACGCCAGAACATCTTTTTTAAGTATAGGTTTCAAAAAGAAGTAATTGAGAAATTATACTTTTTCGATATTGGTAAACTTTCGTTGCACATGTATTGAAGAATAAGCATCATATATTTCATTAACCAGTTGAAAAAAGGTTTTGATGCTAATAGTTTAGAGGTTGTCTTGCCACACAATGACACAATTTATCAACGATTCAGACTAAGGTATCAACCGTCTCAAGTTACTAACGAAAATTAAATTGATAGCACTCCATTCCTACTCTTTTTTTCATAAGAACTAGCTCATCAACCTCAAAAGGACAACTATTACAGGAAAGAATCCTAGCATCTCAAAATCTTTCAGTTATTATCAACCGTGAAAAGAACAAAATCAGATGAAGGCAGATCAGAGACATTTTTTAGAACAAATTATAGAATTAACTTTTAGATCAGAAACGTTATTACTCTGTGTAATTTCTACACATCCTCTTGGTAATGGTTTAACAAGTAATACTGAAGCTATGTAGACAGTCTAAACAACATAAGATGCATTTAACAACAATGCACTCATTTAGGCTTTAAGTTGCAGAATTTCACCTTTGACTGAAAAAAGAAATCTTTTAATTCATAATCTCATTATATTAGCAGGATTTATTACTTTCCATCTACTGCCACCTTCAGGAAACATACATAACACGAATACTTGGAGAAAACAAAAAACACTTCTTGTAGAATCACGACTACCTCAACCATTCTACCAGTCGATCACAATTATCCTCACAAGTGAATAACTCCATTCCATATTCCGATTAACTTAAAAATTAAACATAAATGGACCAAAGAAGCAAATGCTAACATATCTTTGACAGCATCTGCAAAACAATAGTTGGCTGAAAGAAAAACCTCTTTCTTGTGTTAACGAAATAGCAGAATTTGTTTATTACATTTTATTGAATTTAACATAGTATGTTGTAGAGTTTACCAATACAAATCTAGTATGGGAAGATCAAAAGAACACATACAAAAGTCAAATTCGGAATCCACCAACTTTAATTTTCACAAAAAGGTTCTCATTTGGTGAAAAGCATAAAACATTAAAAATTTGTTCCAAATGATAATGATCAAATAAACAAAATTTTGCATGAAATATGAGATTAACTAGAACCATATGATGACTAAGATTCACACCGCAATAAAAAGTTTAGATTGCCGGAGATTTGACCAAATCTCAAGCACACATGCAAATGGCAATATAAAAAATGAAGTCACCAAAAAGATTCAAGCCTCTAGTTGGTGCAAAAAGAAAGTTTTCCCAAAAACTATTATCAACAATTGCACCATACTTAAAAGAACTCAAATCAATCAACAAACAAATTTGAGAGGAATTCAGAACAAAAAAAAAAAAGATTCAAACTCAAAAATATCATGAAATCAAGGAATTTGGCAAAAAAGAAAAAATGCAAATGTTGATTTCAACAATCTCCTATCTAGCTACAAAGCTACAATAGGAAGCAAAATAGTGTTTCTCGCTCAAAAGAGAGATGGTGCTTGTGGCACAAATGAATCTCGCTTTGCAGCCAGAGGATCCCATTCTCCTTGAGACAAATTGTAGTTAATTAGATTTCTCCTAAGAGTGGTATCAGAGTTTATTTAGATCAGGGTCCTTACATCCTACGAGGGCAAGCCCTCATAATTAATTATCCTTCCTAACACGTAGAAGAGAACTCTCGATTAAGGATGCATTAATGTTTAGATGTGCAACAGTTTAAATTTTGGTTGTGGGGGATGGAGATTGACCCGATCAAAATCCCATGATTCTATCATCCCAGATATAGGTTTCGGTCTACAAATACTAGCAATCATTGATTGCAGCGTCTAGGGAATCTGATTAATAAACATGGGTTGCCTCCTCTCAGGGATCCCAAGTAAACTAAAGTGATTAGATGTAGATTGATGTGGCTCCACTTGGGAGTTTCCCGTAGTTTAGATTTAGATTGTGTCTTGCGGCTCCGTTTAGGAGTCATCCGTAGTTTGGATTTGGGTCAGGGTTTATGGCTTTCATTGAAAGTAGTCCATATTATAGGTCTTACGGCTTCCCTTAGAAGTAGTTAGTAGGTTTTGTTCATGAAATGGGTCTTACGGCTTCTATTAGAAGTAGCCCATAGGTTTAGGTATGAAAAAGGTTATAAGTAACCTGTGAGTTTGAGAAGTCAGGTCTTACTGTTTTCATTGAATGTAGCCCATATAGCAGGTCTTACGACTTCCATTGAACGTAGTCTGTAGGTTTAAGGTTTATGGTTGTTCACTTAGAAGTTTCCCTAGCATGCGAGTCTTACAGCTTTGCTGAGAAGTAACCCGTTTGGTGAGATATAGGTTTAAGCTACTTTTAATTGAAAAATTTTCCTAACGTGTGGGTCTTATTTCTTCTATTAGAAGTACCATGTATGGCGGGTCTTACGGCCTCTATTAGAGGTTGCCAACTAAAATTTGGGTTAGGGGAGATTTAGTTTAGAGGAGCTTTATCAGTAGATATTTAGTTTGGTACTTTTTACTATCTCGACACCTGTATTAGTGTCTTTTTTACAGTAACTTATGACTTGCAGTAGTAGCTTTACTTGTTTGTTTCAGCACTAGTCTTGCCTACAGTAATAGTTTTACTTATAGTGCTATCACTTTCTACTAGTTTTCTTTTAGTACCAGTTTTTCCTTTTTTTTTAATACTAATTTTCTGTGTTTTAGTGTTTTCTTTAGTTTTAGGAGTTTGGAATTTAGTTGGTATGTGTTGTACTAGGTTTGTATAGCATGAAAATCGTTCTATATTTTTTAATGCATTTTATTAAATTTTGGATTTATTGCAATCATTAATTAAGTTATTAACTAAATAAAATTAAAGTTTAAATTTTAATTTAAAATTAACTGCTCAACGATTCAAAATTGTACTTAGGTTTAAATTTTAATTTAATTAAAAAATTTAATATTTGAAAAAGTGAAGGTAGAAATTTGTGCTTATATGAATAAAATAATCATACTAAAGCATTTAGCATAAAGGAAATCTGATGATAGAGTTGATAATAGCTCTTAATATGATAGTGGCAAAGATTATTCTTTCCATAGGCCACAAATCTTTAATAGAATTGCCAATCTATACATGTTGAATATAGAGGATAAAATAATTAAGATACAAGAGAAACCCCTTGAATGACTCCATAAAATGCAAAGAAGCACATAATTGTGTTTGTGAGAACCGATCATTAAAAAGATGTTAGAGGCGTCCGTCTTGAGGCGCGCTTCGATTCAAGGTGAAACTTACGCGCATGGAGGCGTAAGCCTCAACCGTTAGTGAGACTTACGATTTTTTTGGACAAGGCATACGTTTTAAGGCGAAATGCCTCGAAGCTATTTGAGGCACTGCCTCATTCATTTAATTATTTATTTCCTTAAACTCGCACGAATCTACAAGTATAATATGTTTTAGTGCGTAGCTTTATTTCGACTTCGGCTGAAATAAAGTTTTGCGGCGTCTGCTTCGTCTTTTGTCAACAACACTCCTATCGAGTCTCTACGCCTCCTTCGGCAACAAAATTGTTGTCGAATGTAACAACCATTCTTTGTTTCAACCTCTGCTTCGTCTTCTCTTTCTTCGTGTAAAGTAGAGTTCTGAAGGAGTCCCGTCACAGCAAAGGTGAGGAACTTTCTTCCGTTTCAAGTTCTGCTCCGACTTCGTTTGTGTGAAGTACAGTTCTGAGCGAGATGATCTCCCATCACAGCGAAGGCGACAAACTTTCTTTCCTTTCAAGAGTACATTTATACTTTTAATTTTTAGTATTTATGTCCAAGCTTCCTACTTAATATAGTTTTCATTTTAATGTAGAACGTCGTTGGGCTTAATTTTGACATGATGATCATGAACTAAAAACATTTGTAGTTAAAGTTTTTTGCCTAACTTGTTCAGCTTCTGCATGCGAGCGTAATTGGAGCACCTTCAATCAAATTCATACAAAGATAAGAAATTGATTAGCCGCAAGATGAATGAACAAACTAGTATATGTTATGTTTAGCAAAAAATTAAAAGATAGATATCTCAAATTACTGAAGTAAAGAAATACTGATAATGAATTAGACCTTTTACTTGTTGATGATTTACAATCTGATGATGAATGAATAACTCCTAAGGAAGCTGATGTTCTTGAAATTGAAGCCGAAGGAGAAAATCATGTTAATGAGGACAATAAAACAATCACTGTAGATATTGAAAAGTCTATTGAATTGAGGTTATCTTATACTTCCCAAGTATATAAAATAAAGAAACAAAGTGAGAATGGAGCTTCAAAAAAATTCAAAGATAATCTTAAATATAATGAATTATTTTTTATGTTATTAATTTATTGTTTCATTTTAGAACTAATGAAATGTTAACTAATATACGGAATAAAGGAAAAAAATATGATAGATGAAATAGATTTTAAGGATGAATATGATATAAATTATGAGGATTCTTTTGAAAACAATCAAAGTGATGATGAGACTGTCTTAGATCTTGATCCTAACAAATGAGAATTTATTTTAAATCTTGTGTTCCAAAAATATTATCTTCGAACAAATCATTATGTTCATAATTTACTTAATATTATCTTTTTTTAATTATTTATAATTTATAAAGTAATTGGATCTATTGTTCAGAGTGATGGTGAAATAGATGGGGATATTATTAGTAGAATTCAAGTTGGATGGTTGAAGTGGAGGAATGCATCGGGCTTGTTATGTGATAGAAATGTACCCCTCAAACTTAAGGGAAAATTCTATAAGATGGTAGTGAGGCCTGCAATGCTTTATGGTGCCGAATGTTGGCCATTAAAAGAGAAGCATAATACTAAGTTAAGTGTGGCAGAGATGAGGATGCTCAGGTGAATGAGTGGCTTTACCCTTGGAGATAGGGTACAAAATGAGCATATACGTGAAAAGGTTGGAGTTGCTCTAGTAGAAGATAAGATTAGAGAGAGTCGCCTTAGATGGTTTGGTCACATAAAACGGCGGCCTTACGATGACCCGGTTAGGAGAGTAGAGGCATTAGATTTGACTTATGTTAAGAAAGGTAGGGGTAGACTTAAAAAGACTTGGTTAGAAAATATTAGGAATGAACTTTCTTTATTAGATTTAAACGAGAATTTGACTTTTAATAGGACACAATGGAGAAAAAGGATTCATGTAGCCGACCCCACGTAGTGGGATAAAGGCTTGATGTTGTTGTTGTTGTTGAGGCTTACGCCTCGCCTCAAGTCTCAATTTCACCTTTTAAAACCTTGGTGCGAACATTTGAATGTACTTCTTTAATAATGTGATTCTTTTTAATGTGGAAACTTCTCAATCCTATTTTAACATGCCATTTTATAGATTTATGTGGTTGAGGCCTTAAAACACTTCCCATTTATGAACTTAGAACTTGGATACTAAAGGAGGCATTGAACAACACCGAAAATATTTTTAAGGAAATTAAGAAGCTATGGATATAAAGCAAAGTCACAATTATATTGGATGCATAGTGTTTTTTAAATTACATAATAGGGTGGTCATTCAGGAAATTGAAGAGCATCTTTGTGCCCAAGTTGTCAACGACAATATAAATGGATATAAGGCAGCAAAAAAAATTTTTTGAAGGAGAAAAGAAGCATCTTTATTTGACTCCATGTGATGCACATTGTAATAGCTTAATACTCTAGAAACTTAGGAGCTTGTCATAATATAAGAATGCTTTAACAAAACAGAAGAAACTAAACAAGTTTATTTATAATTATAGTTGGGTGTTTGCTTGACGAGGAAATTATATAAAACAACTCTTTAGATTTACATCCACAAGATCTTCCATGAAAAACTTAACTTCGTAAAATATCCTAGAAGCAAGGCAAACTTTGAAAGTTACGTTCACTTCAACATAGTGGTTAAGTTATGCAAGGGCAAAGAAATCTGAAGGATAAGAATTAAGAAATTTAATTTGAAATGATAGCTTTTTGACTAAGTGTAAGTTATGATATCATAAAAAAGCTTTTGGCTCATTTCTTGAGAATGGCTGATGCGGAGAAAAATCTAGTTGATAGTAAAATGCTTTGGTGGAGATGAGGGAATCTACAAGAAAATTTGGGAGATCATAGATAAGAAATAGAAGCTTCGATGGCATCAATATTTGCACACAATGACGTATTATCTAAATCCTTAGTATCAATATAATAATAACAAGCCAAATAATCTTAAGATTAAATTTGGTCAATATCATTGGGCAGATTGAATGAATGTGTTGATTCAACACAAAGAGGAAAAGTTGATCTCCAACTTGTATCTTTCAAAAACAAGAATGAATTTTTTTTATTAAAAAAAATTAAAGATACCATAGTCAAAAGCTTTCCTATAAAGTAAAATCATAGTTTTTATAGACACTAGCTTGTGATCTTTATTGGTTAAACTTTTTTTTTTTTTGAATTTGTATAATATGCTCATCCTTTAAAATAAAAAAAAAATTGAGTTATGGATTCAATTCAGAGGAAGAACTCTCAAATTAAAAAGATTTGCAGTTAAAGTGTTGGGACTTTCATGCTCATCATTCAGGCGTGAGCAAAATTAAAGTACATATAACTAAGTTCATACCAAAAAATAAAATTACTTGACTACCTTAACGATGAACTCATTTGCCAACACAACCTATAACAAGAAATTAAAAGTAGACATCTGATATAAAAAGTTTTGAGGATGATGAAGATTCCAAGATTATTACTATTCTGTCATCAAATGAAACATGGTTTGTAGATGATGAAAATGGTGTTTCACCACCGTAACTTCATGAGAAAGATCTCAATGTTGACTTTTAGATGGAAGAAGGAAAAAAGGAATAAGAAAATCAAAAATCGACAAGAAAATAATAGAAAAGATTACTATTAAATTTTATGTAATATAACTTATAAAAGGTTTATATGATCATGGTATAAAGTAATTCTCTAATAGAATTTATTCATTAGGAACAAGGAAGGTTACTGAGATAGAAAATGAAAAAGATCGGGAGGACGTTGATACAAGAGAGGATGAGGGAGGAGACAAGAAAGTAATTGCGACAACGGTTCTAATGAAGAATCCATATGTGATTGGAGTGGGAAAGACTTTAAATTTTGAATCCCAATTCATAACTAGTTTATATTTAGGGCATGCTTACATGCTCATTTTAAACTTCTTGTTTATGTTTATTTGTTAATGTTTTCTTATTTACCTTAAAATTCTTTATTATTATTGAGAGCAAGTATGACTTTTATGATGTTATGCTATCATTTAAAACTATTACCTTAAATAGCATATTTTTCATATTTTTAATTTATTTTATAATTTTATTTCAAGGTTTATGCCTTCAAATGTTTTGAAGGTTACACTTTGCCTCAAGAAAAAGAAATGCCTTAATACTCAATCACACAATTTTAAACCTTGGGTTGGTTTGTGTGGATGACTAGGGAATGAGTTGCAAATGAATTTGAATAATTGAGAAATTTCACATTCATGAGATCAAAAATTTTGTTTGAATAAGATGGGAAATATTCTCTTTTGATACAAAAGTTTTGGATAACATGAACGATTGTGTTATAGCATGAGGACATTCTCATTATTCATGCTAGAAGGTGAAACTAAACCTCTTTTTTCCTCAAGCTACAAGGGTAGATTTGGCAAAGTCTCGAGAATTATTGGCCACCCTCAACAATACAATTCAACTACTTTCTTCTCTTTGAACCAGAGGGGAGGCTTCAGGAATGATGGGAAAAAACTCCATTCTTAAGATTCTCCCATCATTTAAGTTTTTACTTGAGCAGGAACTTGTACACTTATTCTTGTTCCACTATCTAACTATATTGCTGATTATATTCTTAGCAACTCCTTTCTATTTCATCAAAGATATCAAGTTGTTGCAGTAACGAGTTAAAGTGTTAAACATAACGTGACCTAGTCATTGTATTGTTGTGGGTTTTGAAGAGTGCTCTGTTAGGCCGGCCCCTCATGGGCCGGCTAGACCGGTCCAACATGGACCGGTCCTTACTTACTCCAGGCGGGCCCCACATGGGGTTTAATTCAAGTGTTGGAGGAGGGAAAGCCTTGGGGCCCATGATGGGGTTTAATTCAAGTGTTGGAGGGAAAATTTGAATGGAAGGGGAGGAAATTTGAATAGAAGGGGATTTTGGAGTTAAAGAAGGGGAAAGGAGGGATTTAGGTTTTCATCTTGTATTTGGGCTGATTTTTTGGATCTTCTTGGAGGCTTGGGCTCTAGTCTTCTTGGCTAGAGATTTTTGGAGTTCTCTTCTTCTTGAATTGAAGAATCATGTATGTTTATTGTTTTCTTTCATCTACTAGTGGAATACAAGTGATTGGCTTGATTTTCTTCAGATTCCTACTCAATTTCTTGTTGTTTTTCACTGTTTGGGGTTGTTAAACTGCTGCAAACAGCAGTTTTGTTGTTGTTTTCTCTCCAATTTGGGATAGAGGCTCTTGCGAACTCAAGTATTACCTTAGGGTTACTTGCGAACTCATGTATTTCCTATCAATTTGGTATCAGAGCACTATCTTGGGACCACTGGAGGCTGAAAATCTATAATTTCAGCAGTTTTTGCTTATACAAAGGAATCGCTTTGGTGCCGCATCGGAGGAATTATGGACGGACAGAAAGTTGAAGTCTTGGAGGGAGAAATAGGTCAATTGAAGACAGATTTTGAGGAGAAAATTTCAGATTTTCAAAGTCAATTTGTGGTCGTTCATGAAAAGATAGATGGAAGGTTCGCCGCCTTGGAACATTTGATGAAGAAGATGCAAGAAAACAAACAAAAACCAGCAACATCGAAATCGAAGGAGACCACCGGCGTCCAGGGAAGGGGAGGTATTCCGAACCCATTCAGGGGGAGGGAATATCCGGAAGTGGAGGTTCTCGAGGGAGAGGATGGAATGCCTCTGCTGAAACCGCTCTCTATGGAGGAGATGAGCATGGGATATGAAAGGAGGGGCGCTGATTGTGTTGGAAGAAGGAAAAGTATACCATCGGGGTGCTGATTTTGGAGGATGGAGAGGGGAGTACGATGAAGGGTTTGGGCATAATCGCAGGAGAGAGGACCTTGAAAATTGGGGAGCACCACCCTCTAGGAGAATGAGAGGTTATGGAGGATTCCGGGGGAACGGTGGTCATCCAAGTGTGAGAAAACTGAAGATGCCCATCTTTGAGGGCAAGGACGGCCATGGCTGGATCTACAATGTGGAACGATACTTTGCCGTCAATGGGTTGATGGAGGAGGAGAAGTTGACGGCGGCAGGATTATGTTTGGAAGGAAAGGCACTTGCATGGTATCAATGGTGTGAAAGGAGGGAGCCCACCCGAAATTGGAGGGAGTTCAAAGAATGTTTACTAGAACGTTTCTGAACCGAGAGGGGAGGAGACTTCTATGAGCAATTCTTTGCCTTGACTCAGGAAGGGACCGTAGCCAACTATCGCGATAGATTTGAGTATTTGGCCAGCAGATTAAATCATATCTCAGAGACGGCACTAGAGGGAAACCTTATGAAAGGGCTCAAACCGGAGATACGGGCAGCAGTCAGAGTCTGGAGCCAAGGAAACAAGGGAAAGCCATGGAGTTGGCACAACTGGTGGAACAGAGGAGGATGGAGAGAGTGGCTAGGTGAAGCAACTCAGGGGGGTCATATAAGATGACCACCACCTTTTTACCTCCGAGGGGACCAGCGCCAAGGAGCATGAAGGAGGTGCCGAATGAGAGATCCGGAGGAGGGGGGAATTTCAAGAAACTGACTCAGAAGGAGATACAAGAGAAGCGAACCAAGGGGTTGTGTTTCAGGTGTGATGAGAAGTACATGCCGGAGCATAGGTGTAAGGACCAAACTCTTCAGGTTCTCACCGTCTGTGATGACGAGGAAGCTGAAGAGGGAGGTGGGAGCCTGCTAGAATTGGAGGAAAAATTGCATCTTGATTTGGCAGAAGTATCCCTGAACTTTATAGTGGGATTCACTTCTAATCACACTATGAAAGTGAAGGGAGAGATAGCGGATAGAGAGGTAGTGGTATTGATAGATAGTGGGGCAACCCACAATTTCATTTCCACCTAGATTGTTGATTGGCTTGGGATGGAATTAGTCAATACAGGAGGCTATGGGGTGATGATGGGCACAAGAAAGGTAGAGATGGGTAAAGGAGTTTGTAAGGGAGTGGTGCTGATGATTCAGGGGATCAAGGTGATGGAAGACTTTCTTCCCTTGGAACTTGGAAGCACTGATGTCATCCTGGAGATGAAATGGCGATAATAGTTGGGAGATATCAAGGTGAATTGGGAGACATTGAGGATGGAGCTAATGAATAAGGGAAAGAAGGTGGTTATTCAGGGTGATGCGAGGCTAACTAAGACTGGGGTATCCCTCAAGTCTTTGATCAAAACCATAGAGGAAGTGGGAGAAGGATACTTGGTGGAGTTACATCGCCTGGAGGGGATCAGACTGGAGGAAGAGGGAAACATTCCCTCTTCAGTACAGACGCTCATACAACAATTCAACAAGGTTTTCCAACCTCCTCAGGGTCTACCACCACCAAGGGAGTTAGAGCATGTCATTACTTTGAAGGAAGGAGAGACACCGATCAGTGTCAGACCCTACCGTTACCCTCATATACAGAAAGATGAGATTGAAAGGTTGATCCGGGAGATGCTGGAGGCAGGGATCATCAGACCGAGTGTAAGTCCTTTCTCTAGTCCCGTCCTCTTGGTCAAAAAGAAGGATGGGAGTTGACGATTCTGTGTGGACTACAAAGCGTTGAATAAGGGGACAGTGCCAGATAAATTCCCTATTCCGGTGATTGATGAGCTCTTGGATGAGTTACAGGGAGAGGTGATGTTTTCCAAGTTAAACTTGAAATTCGAGTACAATCAGATCAGAATGAGGAAGACATACATTCCTAAGAAAGCATTCAGGACCTCTGCGACTTTTCAGTCTTTGATGAACAGAGTATTCAAGCAGTACCTCAAAAAGTTTGTCCTGGAATTCTTTGTTGACATTCTGGTGTACAGCAAGATAGTGGAGAAGCATCTTGGACACCTGAAGGTGGTTTTGGAAATACTTCAGGAGCATCAGTTGAGAGCCCACCTAAAAAAATGCATCTTTGCCCAGTTAAGTGTGGAGTACCTAAAACATGTGGTGTCCCAAGAAAGAGTGGCGGCCGACCAAACCAAAATTGAGGCAATGCAGAACTGGCTTCTACCTAGGAACATAAGAGAGTTGAGGGGTTTCCTAGGATTGACTGGTTACTATAGGAGGTTTGTGAAGGGGTACGGCACAATTGCATGGCCTTTGACCGAGCAGCTGAAGAAGGACAACTTTTCTTGTGGAAAGACAGCGACTCAGGCTTTTGAGAGATTGAAGAAAGCCATTACTACTATTCTAATTCTAACTCTACCAGACTTCAACCAGGTCTTTGTAATTGAGACAGATGCATCAGGATATGAGTTGGGGGTAGTGTTGATGCAGAACCACAGACCTAGAGCGTACTTTAGACAGGTGCTATCCACATGGGAGAGATTGAAGTCAGTTTATGAGAGAGAGTTAATAGCCATTGTCTTGGCTATTCAGAAGTGGCGCCCTTATCTTTTAGGTTGACATTTCATCATCTGAACGGATCAGAGGAGCTTGAAGTACCTGTTGGAGCAACAGATGGTGACTGAGGAGCATTAGAGATGGTTGTCCAAATAGGCTATGATTTTGAGATAAAGTACAAGCCGGGGTTGGAGAACAAAGCGGCTGATGCTTTATCCCGGTGTGTTGGGGAGCTCCAGGAGTTGGCTGTGTCTATACCTTTGATGGTCGACTGGAGGGCCATCAAGGAAGAAAGCATGTTGAATGAAGAGTTGCAAAAGATCAAGGAGGATCTGACGAAAGATGTTGTATCAAGGGAGGTTTGTGATGCCAAGAACCTCCATACACATTCCCCACTTGTTATAGGAGTTCCACGGCAGTGCGGCTGGAGGTCACTTGGGTGTGCAGAAAACCTATAGAAGGCTAGCATCTGAGCTTTATTGGAAGGGGATGCATAAAGATATTGAGAAGATGGAGGTAAGGTGAAGTGTGCCAGAGAAACAAATACATGGCCATGGCTCCATGAGGATTACTACAAAACTTGGCACTTCCAAACCGAGTCTGGGAGGAGTGTCCATGGATTTCATTGATGACCTACCACGATCAGAAGGATTCACTGTCATCATGGTGGTGATTGACAGACTTAGTAAGTATGCACATTTCATCCTCTTACGACATCCCTACACCGCGGTGTCAGTAGAAGCATCATTTATCAGGGAGGTGGTTAGACTGCATTGGATCCCTGAATCCATTGTGACTAATCGTGACAAAGTGTTCCTCAGCCAGATTTTGAGGGAGCTGTTCAGGTTGCATGGCACAACTTTTAAAAGGAGTACCGCCTACCATCCTCAGACCGACGGGCAAACGGAGGTGATAAACCGAAGTTTGGAGACCTATTTGAGGTGTTTTGCTTCTAAAACACCGCGAATGTGGGCGAAGTGGTTACCGTGGGCCGAGTATTGGTACAATACATCGTACCATTCTGCTTCTTAGTGACTCCTTTCAAATGATGTATGGAATGGATCCCCACACCTAGTGCACTATGGGAGGGGAAGTACACCAGTTTCTTCAGTTGAGCAGTACTTGGAGGAAAGGGACAAGATGCTGGAAGAGTTGAAGAAATATATGTTGAGGGCACAACAAATCATGAAAAAGCAGGCAGACTCACATAGGAGGGACATGCAGTTTGAAGTGGGAGAGAAGGTGTTCCTAAAACTACGCCCTTACAGGTAGAGGACAGTGACGAAAAAGAGGAACGAGAAACTGGCACCGCGATACTTCGGCCCCTATGAGGTTTTGGATAGGATTGGGGCAGTGGCATACCGATTGAATTTACCACCATCAGCCACCATACACCAGTGTTCCATATGCCTCAGTTGAGGAGAGCTCTAGGGGAGCATGCAGTAAGTGTAGAATTACCTTTTACACTGACTATGGATTTGGAAGTAGTCTTTGAACCACTAGAACTTACATAAGGTAAGATAAAGAGGGAAACAAAGAAGTGATGATTAGATGGAGAGGCCACCCTGAATTTGATGCTACATGGGAGCCATTTGAAAGAATGAAAGATCAATTCCCTTTATTTCACCTTGAGGATAAGATGAGTCTTTGGGAGGGGAGTAATGTTAGGCCGGTCCCTCATGGATCGGCTGGACCGATCCAACATGGATCGGTCCTTACTTACTCCAGGCGGGCCCCACATGGGGTTTAATTCAAGTGTTAGAGGAGGGAAAGCCTTGGGGCCCATGATGGGGTTTAATTCAAGTGTTGGAGGGAAAATTTGAATGGAAGGGGGGGAATTTGAATACAAGGGTTGTTTAGGGATTTTGTATGGGCATTGGAGTTAAAGAAGGGGAAAGGGGGGATTTAGGTTTTCATCTTGAATTTGGGCTGATTTTTGGGATCTTCTTGGAGGCTTGGGCTCTAGTCTTCTTGGCTAGAGATTTTTGGAGAGTTCTCTTCCTCTTGAATTTAAGAATCTTGTATGGTTATTGTTTTCTTTCATCTACTAGTGGAATACAAGTGGTTGGCTTGATTTTCTTCAGAATCCTACTCAATTTCTTGCTGTTTTTCACTGTTTGGGGTTGTTAAACTGCTGCAAACAGCAGTTTAGTTGTTGTTTTCTCTCCAATTTGGGATAGAGTTGCTTGTGAACTCAAGTATTACCTTCGAGTTACTTGCGAACTCAAGTATTTCCTATCATGCTCTTAATCTCGAATATGGTCAGGGTATTATCAACATTGAAGTTGGCCCCTTTTACTGCATCGCAAATTTTTTTGATTATTTTGTAGTACATGATATTTTCTCCAATTTGGTTAGTCATGGAATTTACTAGCCATGAATTATCATACTATTTTCCAACATCCATATTATGAACATGGGGACTTCTCGTTTAATGCATGAGCTGCTCTAGCAAGATATTTATTCCTCACCTTTCCACAGAAAAACATCATCACTTATTGAGACCATTGGATGAAACTTTGCCCATTAAGCTTGCTAAATGGTAATGGGAGGGGTAGAGGTCTCTAGCAAGTAGGTGTCATTGATTAGGATAAATGGGCCAAGACTAGATATCACCAAGTAGGTGCTTCCTCTATTGCCAACCATGAGAAGGAATGGACCGGATGGATGAGACTGTTAGAGCAAGAATAAGCAGGGCAAAATAAGAGGAAAATGTGAGGAAAAGCTAAGAGAGTTGCTCTAATACCATGCAGAAATATGTAGAAGACTTTGATTCAATTAATCAAGCATGGGAAAGTAGTAAACTGGGAAACATTCTCCTTTTCCTCTGGCTAACAAAAATAGGAGGTTAAATGGAAAAATTAACTTCCATAAATATTCCTTAAAAATACAACATTAACCACAACACAATTGTTTGAATTTGGATGAAAGTACCCGAAAGGACAACCAAAATAAATGTTGTTGGATATTTAATTTGCTTAGCCAGGAATAGGGGTGTAAGTGAGCCGAGCAGGCTCGCAAGCCAGCTCGAGCTCAACTCGTTCATGGACTCGTGAGCCGAGCTTATTGAGCTCATGCATCGAGCTCGAGCTCGTTTAATAAATGAGCTCTAGTTCGAGCTTGAGCCAGCTCGGCTCATGAGCTTGCGAGCCGGTTCGAATAAATATTAATATTTTTAAAATAATTTTATTTTATTTATTAAATTTAAATATTAAATAAATTAATAAAAAACACCTAAGTTTTATTTAATGTTAAACATTTCATATCCTTTTTAAATTTTGACTAAGTTTTAAAAATCTCGCTTAAAGTTTGAAAATCCCGCCTAATTTTTAAAAATCACGCCTAAATTTAAAAATTCCAGCCCATGGCTGACGAGCCGGCTCACGATCCAGCTCGAGCTCGTTTACAGTGAGACGAGCTCGAATTCGAGCTCGCTTTCCATCTAATGAGCCGAACTTGATAAGGGTCTAAACTTGACTCGTTTACATGCCTAGCCAGGACCAATCTCCGACTACTAGCTTATTGAGCATACTATTACCAGTACACGTTTGGTCAGTATGACGGGAAGCAAAGAATAATGTCATATCTAAAGTTGTAGGCATTTAAGAATTTTCCAATAAGAAAAGAGCTTCCCTCTATTAAATAAAAGCTAACTGTGGAATTGTTGCCTGAATTAAATTCAGCAAGTCTAGCACAAAAAGGGACAGAAAATAATCCCAATAAATCACCACCATCATCATTATTAAAGCTAGGAAACATCCTTAAACAGCTCTAGTACATAAAAAGTTATGCAGATCGCATTGATACTCAGTATTCATTTAGAAATTTGGCATAATTCAGGCTAAGTCGCAGTAATATTACACATGTTTGCATGATTACACTCATAAAATCATACTGTAAACCACACATTTGTGGAATTTTTATTGTTTTATCAACAGATGAAAAACAGTAATTACCAAGCATGCATAAGATATAGTAACCAATAAATTTACACAAAAGACATGAAATGATAGAGTAGCAGCATTTAAAACTTATATCATCATCATTAGCCTATCCTAACAATTTTTCATGATTTTATAAGTTATCATTCTCTATTCATTAATTTTGAGTGCTATAGATGTTAAAACTATTACAGGTTTTTTACACACTTAAAAGCGGTATAAATAGTTTACTAGATGCATAAATTATTAAATAAAAGAAAAAAGGAGTGAACCAACCATTCAAATTCATGTTCATCCATATGCAAAGAACTAACATGCAGTCTCTATCATATTTATAGTAAGAAGAGAAGCATGGATGACTTTTCTAACCCGAAACATATAACAAATTCGGTAAATCATTACGAAACTGTCAAATATGTGTACTAGGGAACATGATCAGAGTTTAATTAGTTAGTAAGCATAAGGAGTGCAGCCTATTCTTAGTGTGGTTAGTTTTTGGCATCACATTTAATCGTACTACTATTCCAAGTGTGATGTTAGAAATATGCATCAGATGATTGTCACAGCATTGTCCAGTTGAAAGGACAGTGCACTAAAGAATATTGTCAGCTTAAGAAATCAGGCAACTTCCAAATTTCTGTCAAACTAATTATGAGAGCAGCATTGCTGATAGCATTAGAGTATCATATAAAGCCAATGTTTTGGTGCCTCGTGTGGAGAGACAAGAGGCAATGAAGATTCATAAAAATGCCCAATAACAAGTACCTTATCAAAAGCAGCATTGACTTGAAAAAAATGATATAACAAAAGGAAGGCAATATTTAGTAACCACCTATGCCTGCCATAGCAAATAAGATCTCAAATAGCATATGGTATGGTCCAACAGTTATCCACTTTTATTTCATGATTTTCTTTCAAGCTATGTGTCTTGACTTTTAAGGGTGATTTCAAGGCATATGCCCTAATTTTTATGAGACAAAATTTTTTGGGGTAAAATTAATGAAGAGTAAAATGAAAAAGAAAAAGAATTAGACCCCAGAATTTCCTTCTTGGTTGAAGCCAGATTTTTTTTTTTAAATATGAACCAAAAATATATATACATTTTAAACAAACCCTAGCATTGTGATGTTAAGTGGTCTCAAAGGCCATCATGTAATCCACAAGTTCTATGTAATATCGCATCAGGAACTGAAACCAAAGAATCTCATGTATAGCATAACATTGCAGAGTCTGGTTCTAAGAACTCACCAGCCCTCTCACGTCTTTGTAGCTGAAAGACACCTTGGAGCACACATTTTGCCAAAAAATTACCATTAAACACATTTCTATAATCTACAGTTTAAAAGTAAAGATTCCCATACCACTCAATGATGCTGAGCAACTAAACAAAAGAAAAGAAATGCCTAGAAGTAAAAAACATAACCTAGATTGGGTACGACGAGCATAGAAATAAACATATATTTTGATACACAATTTATTATAATTTTAAACCCCTAAATGAGGAGAGATAGATGGACAGATACCCTGGGCGACACCCATTTCATTCTCAACCCTAGTATGCATCTCGCGTAGTGCGCCCGCCTCGTCCTCAATCAGTTTGAGCTTCTTCTTCATATCCTCTAGGCTCTGCGGGAACAAGGAACAAAATATTGATTTCAGGCATGGACAGCAGGTTGAAGTAATGATGGTAGGGATAAAGAAGGGATAGACGGAGACACCTGTTTGGAGGAGAGGTGATCAGTGTCGGCGAGGGGCATCACTTCTTCTCCGTCCATGTCAGCGATATACGGGATCTCTCCACTGTAGACCTCGTGTTGCTGCTCCGCGAGCTTATCCATAGCTTTCGCTCTGCCGCTATTCAGCTCCGTCAGTCTCTCAAATCTCTCGAGCGCGCGCGCAAGCTTGCTCCTTCTCGGATAGAACCGAAGAGCGGACGGGTCCGGAGAGGACTTATTTGGATTCAGGGTTATTCAATCACGCTGTTTCGTTTGGGGGAGCTAATTTATTATTATTATTATTATTAAGGTGATCGGTTATGGAATTATTCTGATAAAAATAATATTTTTAAAATTTATTATACACAAGTATACATGCTGAATCAAGTAATTAAGTGGTAGGTTAGAGTGTCGAACCTACGAGAAAGTATGATTTCTAACCATCAACTTAAATAAAATTAGATAAAGATAATGAATACACTAATAAATATAATGTTTTGGATAAAATAACATATTTTTTCTAATCATTATCTTTTAATTGTGATGTTATTCAGAGCATATGCATTACTAGATCTCTGTCGAACTTGTAGGGACAAAGAATGTTCATCTAATTCCTACGGTTATATTATCTCCTTAAGAATTTAATATACTTCATAATATATGCTTAAGTATGTTGCATACTAATTCAATAATCATAGTTATACTTCTTTCCTCCATCGAGGCTACACATTACATGTAATTTTAAATACACATATGGTCACTATGAGCATTAAATTAAGATCTTGTGATATTAAAAATATCATTTTAATCATTCAAGGAATAAGAGAACTTATTAGTACTACATATGATATTTGCATCATCAATCTAAAACTAAAGAATTTAGTCAAACATGGAGTAAAATTGAAGCAAACTCATTTTCATTAATAACATGATAGAAAGAAATACAAGAGATAGATATCATCATAATGGTTCAATGGATCTCTTATATACTAATCTTTACTTACATATTTGCTTCCACAAACATAAGCCAAACACTCTTTGTCGTGTTCAAAATGTTGTAGATCATGTGTTTGTAGAAGCTAATATGTAAGTAAAGAGGAGTGCAGAGGAGATCTATTGAACCATTCATGAGATATCTATCTCTTGTATTTTTTTATTTCATGCTATTAATATAATGAGTTTATATGAATTCTACTTCATGTCTAACTAAATTCTCTCTAGTTTTAGATTAATGATGCAAATATCATATATAGTATTAGTGAGTTCTCTTATTCCTTAAATAATTAAAATGCTATTTTCAATATCACTAGATCTTAATTTAATGCACATAGTGACCATATGTGTAGTTAGAATTAGGTGTAATGTGGAGTCTTGACGAAGGAAAGTAGGCATAAAAAAGACTATTGAATTAGTATGTGTCATACCTAGGCATAGGATATAAATATATTAAATTCTTAAGGAGATTATATAATCATAGGAAATTAGTGGATATCCTTTATTCCTATGAGCTCAATAGAGATCTAGAAATGCATATGATTTGAATAATATCATTATTAAAACAGAATCATTATGAAAAATATGTTATATTCATCAATCAAAAATATTATATCCATATAGTATACTCATTATCTTTATCCAATTTTATTTAAGTAATTGAATCTCCATAACATCCATTTTTATTTAGTAAGAAAATTATTGTAATTAGAGTAAGCAATAATAGTTGATTGCTAAAGAACATACTTTCTCGCGAGTTCGACACTTTACTGTATCACTTTATCACTTAATTTGGCATGCACACTTGCGTATATTAAGTAAGATTTGCCAATTTATATCAAAGAAAATCTTAGCATTGTTTAGGGGAGATAGAGCCTAAAGCATTCATTGTTATAATTTAATTTTACATTTCTGCATAGCCCCCATCAAGTTTTTGGTGCTTTTGTCAGAGAAGTATTTATCTTTTTTACAAAATTTCAACTTTATTGTTAAATTGATTGTATAATTAGACCTACATGTTTTTTTTATTTAGTTATGTTGATCACAAATTACTTTTTTTTTGTTGCATGCTTTATAGCTTTAGAAAGGAACTATTGTCATTCAATCCTGAAATTGAAAGAATTTTTTCTAAAATTTAGAAAACCAAAAAGATCTTGAAAATAGCTTAACCTAAGTTAGAGCAAAATCATTATAGAGCTCTAAAAGATTATGCAAACTCTTTAGTAGATGGAATTCATATGAGCATAAATATAATATAATCCAAGCTAATAAATTTGAATTAAAACCCACTATTATTCAAATAGTTCAAAACTCTCAGTTTGGTGGAACTCCTATAAAAGATTCAAATTTATATTTAGCCAGTTTCTTAGAAATTTATGTAAGATTAAAGTATAATGGTGTCAATGATAATATTATTAAACTTAGATTATTTCCTTTTTCTCTAAGAGATAAAGCTAAAATATGGTTGAATTATTTATCCCCGAGTTCTATAACCACTTAGAACAAATTGGCTCATAAGTTTCTCGCTAAATATTTTTCACCTTAAAAAATTACCAAACTTATAAATGACATAATTTCTTTTTCTCAGTTTGAAGAAGAATCCATTTATAAGAGTTGGAAAAGATTTATGGAAATGCTTAGAAAATATTTTCATCATGAATTACCTGATTGGTTGATTATTCAAATATTTTATAATAGATTAGTAGGATCTCTTAGAGCTATAATTGATATTGCAGCTGGAGGATCATTAATGTCAAAGATATTTAAAGAAACTTATGAATCAATAGAGAAAATTGCTAATAATAATTTTCATTGACCATCTAATATGATAAATCATAAAAAAGTAGCTAGAATTTATGAATCATATGCTTTATCAACTTTGACTGCATAAGTTGCAACAATTTTTAAAAAGTTAATATTATATGAATAAATTTCAGAATAGGAACTAAGATCTCAAGGGATCAAAGTTTAATTAAAGATAATAATATGCAAGGGATTGAACGTATTAATATAATTGGAAGATAAAATAGTTCCTACTCAAATACATATAATCCAAGTTGGTGGAATCATCCTAATTTTAATTGGTCAAATAATATGGGTGATAGTAATCAATGGAATAAAATTGGCAGAATAATCACGGAGTAAGTTGGAGCACTTCTCAACAACATGCTATTAATCTTAGACTTATAAATCATCCAGGATTTAATCAAAGCAATCAAATTGAAAATAAGAAAATAACATTAGAGATGTAGTTATGCAGTGAGGAACTCAATTGAAAAATCAAGTTGTTTCTATTAAAAATATAGAAACCCAATTAAATCAACTTGCAATTTCAATCAATAGTAGATGTCTTGGATCTTTACCTAGTAATACTAAAATAAATCCGATAGGAAAAACAAAAAATCTTAGTGGAAACTACTTGAAGAATGAAAATAATATACCACAACCAAATTAAAGTTTTTAGACAAAGTCTGGCTGAAGACTATAAACTTAACGCTTATGCGAGGCAACCCACTAGATATGCTATGCATGGTGCTTAATGCACTAGTTATCCTGTAAATAATGTTATGTTATGTTATATTTTATTATATTCTATTAATACATATTTTATGCATATTTTATCATTTATGTGAAAGCATGTGCATTGTTAACTGTTGTTCGTGTTTCTTTTATTTATATTTCATTGAAATTTTCCTTAGGTTAATTGTAATTATTTTTGTTTTATGATTATTTAATTAACCTTAGTAAAATGATAATTAAAAAATTATATAAAATTAGGATAATAATAAAACCCTATATCATAATTTAAATGAACACTAATTATACTTCATATAGTAGAAAATAAATAAATAATTATCTAATTTAGATCATTTAAATTATTGCTTTAATTTGAAATTATTAGTTATACCTTTATTTATTAATTTTTGAAATAAAAATAAATAATTAGAATTAAAGATTCAGTATGAGTAGATGAAAATTGAAAATCATAAGCAATTCAAATTTTGAATTGGTAATCTTATTAAATTCTTACATAAAATACATTAAGATTATAAAAAGGGTTCAAAGAAAAAACATATATTAAAAATTATTAACTATGTACTCTATAAACTAAAAAGAAAAAGAATTATATCGATAGTTCTAGAAAGAAAAAAGAAGAGTACATTCAAAATTTAGTATGAATTAAAAGCTTAGTATCTAATTTTAATCTTATACTTAAATTCATAAAGAATAAAATATGAAAACTATTACAAATGATGGGAACTAATGAAGTTTCAATTTTAATTACAAACATATATAATTATTAAGCTACATTATTCATTTTAAAATTTTTAAAATTAATAATTAAATTTATAACCTGTAAATTTAAATTAAGTAATAATAAGGATGGCTAATTAGTGTAATAATTAGTATTTTTCTAAACTAGAATTATAATATTGTTCATTTTATCAACTTTTAGACCTTGATGTACTATCTTATATTTTAGTAATTTTAATTATCAATTTTCACTTTGGTTTATCATTTAATTAAAATTAAAATATATTTATTTGTTTGAGGTCAAACAAGAGTTTATGTTGGGAAAATTTTAATAAGTGTACATAATATGTTATTTTAGGTGTTATATTTTCAATAAAAATGTGTTATATTTATTGTATTGATTAGGAAAAATACATAAAAGGTATAAAATTCTTGGTTTCATATAATGCCATTGCTTCCCAACAAATAATGCCACATTGCCATCAAAGTCACTGTGAGAGTGTCATAATATCAACATTATAGTGTCAACTTCTCTATCAGATAGCGTCGTGGTGTATATGCTCTGAATAACATCATCATTAAAAGAGAATCATAAAGAAACATATGTTATGTATATTCATCGATCCAAAATATTATGTCCATATAGTGTATTCATTATCTTTTTCTAATTTTATTTAAGTGATTGAATATCCATAACATCCATTTTTATTGAGTAGGATAATTATTATAATTAGAGCAAGCAATAGTAGTTGATTGCTAAAAAGCATACTTCCTAATAGGTTTGACACTCTACTCTATCACTTTATTACTCTATTCGACATATATACTTGCGTATATTAAGTTGTGTTTACCAATTTATATCAAGAAAACCTAATCATTATTTAGGGTGATAGAACCTTAAGCATTCATTATTATAATTCAAATTTATAATTACCCACAAACCCTATCAACTAGAACATGCTTAATATATTTTTTAATATCCATCATATTGGTTCTAATCATTGGTCACAAGTTGATCGTCATTTCCATGACATAATTCCTCATGCCACTACTCACCAATGACTTTATTCTCTTTAAATAATTTCTCTTTTATATAGAAGGAATCAAGATAATGGAAAATTGGCTTACTGTATAGGCTTTCTTGGCAATGTGACAATGAGGTCCACATACTTATCCTCTCTCCCCTTAACTCATTATATGTAGCCTTTTCCAATCATAACATCAAAGGTTATCCAATTATAGTCCATCATAAAATAAAATAAAAATTAAATTTATCATAGTTCAAGTTATATATTTTGGTATGTTCTATGAATTCCTCCTAGCCTCCATTTCTCAAGACCACTAACTTCAGCTCTAAATCTCTTCAACATTCATTATCATCAACCTTCTTCTTCTCTACTTAACCTCCTAATATGAAGTAGTTACCAACTTCAATATGTTCTATGTATAATAGTGATTGACTCCCCAACCCTCCTAGTGTTCTTAAATTCATGTATCTTAGGAGACCACCTAGAGACTTTCATTTCCTATTATTTTATTCTAGTAAGAGGTAATATTTTTACCACATTCCATTATTTTCTCCAATGAGCATTTCTTCTTGTCTCATTTATCATTGATAGGTCCTCCATTAGGGACCTTTCCTAAATCTTCATCACTCAAAATGGTGAGGAAGGGTTGGCATTAATATAGATCATCAATCAAATAAGATGCCTAATTATAAGAGCTCATATAAGAGCCCAAAAAGTGCTCAAGCAAAGGACTAGTTAAGTCCAAACATAAGAGCCAATTCAAGAAGAAATAATTAATTATTATTTGAGTTTAAATTTTAAATTTCAAAAGTATAAATCTAGAAAATGTGTAAGGGCTATCCATTTTATAAATTTGTAATATGAAATAAATTAATAAAATGTTGTTTGGCATCTTTCTCAATTAATAAACACCCCTCAACTTTTTCTTTGGAATTTCCCACCACCCCCACCCATTTTTTAAATGATGATAGTTCAAACAGTCATGTAAATTTTATAAATAGTGTCAATATGAAATGAAAAGTTTAAATTTGGAATGATAAAAAATATAATGGGGAAAGATATTCTCTTTTTGTTGGTGCTTGGTGACCTACTGGTTATCTTTTGTGTTGGTTATTACTCTTTTTTTTATTTTTTTCAAAAAAAAAACCTCATTAGCATCTTCCTCTAATCCCTAACCATTACTCAAATCCATCCATTCAAAACTCAAGCCATAAAAATTAACCTAAACACCACTTGGAAGCCCTTGACCTAGTTAGGCTTCCTTGCACCTAGTTTTATTCTCCATCCCTTTATAAACTTTTAAATTTTATAAAATTCTACTAAAGATATAGATGAAAACTACATATCCTAAAAAGTTCCACATCCATCTCCCCCAATTTAATGAGTATTAAACTTATTCCCTAAAGAGCTAAACTAAATAAAATTGAATTAGCCTAAAATGAGTTAGTTTTGACATTTTCTTCATCGTACCCCTCAAAATCCATCATCATTCCACCAAAAACTCCATATCACTTTTATAAATCCTAAAATTTTCATCCATGATTATTTTAGTCAACCAATTTTATTATAAAGCCTCCCTCCACCATTAAATGTGGTTTAAATGCAAATTCTAAAAGGAATAATTAGTAAGAAGTTTTTTCAGTAAAAGGAGATTTTTCTAATGGGCTACTTTTCTTCAAGCTTATGAGATATTCTAGAACTTTTGAGATTAATGAATTCCTTTTTATGGTAGTTTAAATTTATAATATTAGCTTATAAAATTAGTATATTTCTTATAAACCTATAGTGATGGCATCAAATTCTATGTAGTTAGCTCCACCATATAGCCTTGCCTTTTCTCTTGTGCTAACTTACCTTTAAAAATTTTATTGAGAAACACCTTGGTGAGATAGTATTCCACTCTTAAAATAACCCACTCTTAGTGTAATATCTAATTTCAATTGCTTGGTTTTCTTTTTTTGTTATTGTTTAGGATTAACTTGTAAGCTCATTTTGATTAACTTGTGAAACTTGCTTTATTAAGAAATAGAGGCTTAATAGTTTTAGGCATCTTTATGTGTACTTAAAATTGCATACATAAGAATATATAATTATGTTAAATCTGGTCTTTTTGTTGCAAAATAAACCCTTAGAAAAAAGGACCTAAACAATAAGAGGTCATGAATCCCCTCCTTACCTAAATAGTTTTGTTGGCTTGAAATACATTTTTTTGATATTTTTATCTCTCTCTCTCTCTCTCTCTCTCTCTCTCTCTCTCTCACACACACACACACACACACACACACACACACACACACACAAACACACATACAAACACATCATAAGATAATTTTTCACTCATTTATTTGCTTACTTTTAAAAATTGTTTACATGGCACCCAAATTAGTCATCTTTGACCAAGTTGAAAACATAACAAAACTAGTAGATGCTATACTCCTTATGATCCATAAAAATGGCATAAACCCTAAAGAAATATTTGAAGAAATAAAAAAAAATAAATGAAAGAAATTAAGAAATGAATGTAATTATTAATGACTCGCATGCAAAATAACAGATTTCCTACCCGACCTCATTTACCCACCCATATGGTACCCATTTGAATGGATGAATAATATTCTTATCCATATCTCAATGAAGAATAACCCAATAGGACTCCACCAACCTATATGATGGAGGTAGGGCAAAACCATTACATTAATGTGATGAATTTAATGGTCAATTTAGAAGAGTTAGTTGAATCCCCTATTTATGATGGTATTAATGACCCAATTAAGTTCTTAGACTAATTAGTTTAAATGAATGGCTTTTTATTTGTATAAAAGGGATGACTATCAAAGCATTACTTTTTCTATGATGAGGCTAATTATACATAATAAAATTTAATGGACAAATACCCCAGACAATACATGTTAAGAGGAATAGATCTTACTTTTTTAACTATGATGGAGATGCTAAGAGCTAAGTACTATCCTAGGTACCATGATAAAAAATTATATGGATAATTAATGAACATGAGATAAAGAATGCTACTAATTACTAAATATCTTTGAGAATGTAGTATATAGAACTATATGTATTTCATTGGCTTTAATAGATATTAGGAATGAAGTAGAATTGTTTAATCTACAGACATTATAATAATATCTTGACTATGCCCTCTTAGTGGAATAGTAAAAGAAGAATGACTTCCAAATCCCAAAGTAAAGTCCCTGACACTTTCTGTCATAATTCTACTACTAGACCATCTTGATCTATTATAGGAACCCATATAATCAAAGCTCCTACTAAGAAGAGTTCCAAAAATATTAGGGATAAACCTGTTTCAAGTTTCTTAGAGATGGCTATATGCAAAGCCAATGCAAAAACCTAATTATCTTCTTTAAAGAGGTTGAACTTATATTAGATGATAATCTTGAAGAAGTACTTGATGACGACCCTTTATCTAGAAGAAATTGAATGTATAAATGTCCTATAAATTAGTGTAATGATATGTTTAAAATTAGCTAGGATTGAAAGTCAAGATTCAAAAAGAAAAAAATATCTTTAACATACAAGTCATTTGAAATTAGAAAATGGATAAATTCACAACCATAAATGTTATTTTTATAAACAACTTAGCTAGGGCCATTATGAAAGCTGAAACCCACTCACCAAAATGAAAATTTTCAAGTCTATTATTTTTTTTTTCTCATAATTTTTTTAAAACTCTACTGGGGATGTTTTCTATCTCCAAATTTAGTCATAAATTATGTTTTTATACATCAATAGTATTTTTATGTTTTATAAGGACAATGTTTCTTTAGTTGGATAACTTATTCATTTATTCCTTAAATAAATATTACCAACATAAGAAAATTAGAAACACCCATAAATTCATAATTTGGTAGATATGACTCTAAATTCTCAAAATTTTCATACTTGTGTGATTCCATAAATTTTAGAACCACTTTCTAAGTGAAAATTTGATAGAAAATGTTTTAAAATTATTGAGTTCTAAAATCTCTCATTCTCAAACTTCCTATCAGGCCTATCTCTAATATGCAAGGTTTTGAATTAAAAAAAATCACCAAAATTAAAATATTTTCAAAAACTCAAAATTTAAACCTCTTATCAAGCCTAAAGTTGGAAAGTATGCTTCTGAAATACCTTAAATTTAAGGCAAAATTTAACCTTTAAACTAAATATCCCAAGTTAAAATCTCCTTAAATCTTTCAAATCCTTGCATATACTATGGTCAAATACTTCTTTGTAGTTAGATATGTATGATAAGATTGGGTGCATAATTTACTAAATCAGGAATTTTCATAATTGATTGTGATGTACCAGAAATTAAATTTAAATGAAATATTTAAGAAACAAAAGTTTGACTCAAGGTTTTTTAATAATTCATGAATGACAGTTGGATAACTAATCTTCTCATTCAATGACAATTTGAAGTTTGTCCTTAATTAATCCAAACATGCAAATGGTAGCATAATCAAGTTTGACATGAGTTTTAATAATATGAAAATGGCCATAAATGGCCATGTATTCACTTTTATAGAATTTAAGGATGTGTAGAAACCTATCTTGAAGTTTACCCTTAATATGAGACTTAGTCTTCTTGAATTATGAACCAGCTTACTTCTGAGGCACTCCCTGATCTGATCTCTAAGCCTTCTTTGATCTCTAGGGTAGGATACCGTAAGTTTTGTGAAAACTATTAAGAGGGTAAAGTAAGTAGTGGAAAGCACTTATACTTTGAGTTTGACTCTACCTATACCTAAATTCAATGTCTAAGACCCATAGATAATAAGAACCACCATGAAAGGAAGATTATGAGAAGAGAAAGAAACTTTTCTAATGAGAAAGCCATGGAAGCTACTAGAGAGGCTAATAAATTTGAGCTTTTTGAGATCTCTCCACTCTTTATGGTATCAGAATTCATCCTCTCTTTGCTAGTCAAGGGAAGAAAGATGCTTAAATAACATCCCATGCAACATCATAAACATTTAACTATAATCGACAAGAGACTAAGGAAAAGTATAAAAAAAGTAAGTTCAAAGGTTTGTTCAAAAGAATTATTTAGAAGTGTACATTCAACTTTAGTTAATCTAAGCTATAATTTTTTGAGAATATGAAAGGTGTGATCTATAAGATATATATAAATGAAACTTTGAAATAGGTGGAAATTGAGACGTGGGTAGTATCTCAATCAATTCTAATGGCTAGAATGAAGTTTTCCCAACAGTAGGTTACTTTGGCATTGACTAATAGATAACACAGGGTCCTTATGTCCTCTTCTTTTCATTCATACAATATTTCGTTGGTTTGTGATGGACAACATTTGGTTTTTTTTTCACGAGCTATGAGTTATTCATCATGAGTGCTTTAGAGGTCATTTTCGCATACCTAAGTTTCAACATCAGAAATTTTTTAAGCTTAAAACACACTTATACAATACAAAATATCCAAAGATGGACCATATGATCCACAATGAGGGTTACATCCCATCTTATTCTAATGTTTGTAGGTTGAGGTTTCTAACTTAGCCTTCATATGCATCAATTAGGAAGATGTTGTGGTAACCCAAGTTGGTAGCCATTCCTTATGTTAAGAAGGACATTATGGTGACTCATGTTGCAAAAAGAAGCACAACAAAAGAAAAATGAAGAAAATAAAAAATCACAAAGGTGAATAGTTATGATGGGTACAAACTAGTTGATCCCAATTATTTTCTAGAAAAATAATAATATAAGAAATGAATGCAAGTTTAAACAAAATTTATCATAAAGATACATTTACATTTAATCTTGAGCTGATCTTTTGGAGGATATGTTAGCATATATGTTTATGGTTGACAATAGTGGATCTTTGCAAAGGGACGAACAATCATTTATTGGTATTCATGATATTATCATTAAGGAATGTGTTGTACCAAATTTCATGCAATGAATACCATACTAATTAAAATAAAAGGATGATTTGATCTTCATGATGCAGAAAAGGATGGAAATTTTGACTACTAAGACTTCACTTTAGAATCAAATTTTAAAACCACACGATGTACAACTTGAGTCATATTGACTAGAGATTGTTTATGTGGTTGAAAAGAAGAAAGCAATTTTGATCAATGAGGATGCTAAAAATCAACATCAAAGGGGTTATAAGACTAATTTTCTTTGAGAAAATGATTTGAGGTAGTTGGTGGAGAAGCAAGTGAAAGAAAGATTTGCATAATCCTATGAGACTTTGTATTATCCAAAGAGCAGACCCTACTTAGAAGAATATATACTGTTCTAGTCCCCTAAGGATTTATACAACTTTTTTTCAATATTCAATGGTACATGAAATCCACAGTAGCATCTAGCACATTTAAGTGCAACTTATTGTAATGTTAGGGGTTAGTGATGCACTTTTATTCTAATAGTTTGTCAATAGTTTGTTAGGAATTTCATTAAACTAGCATATAAAATTGCCAATGGATCAATAAATACTTTTATATAATCAAAGAATTTATTTATCAAGAGATTTCTTGGGGTCTAGCTCCATGTTACTGTCAGTGATTTAGTGGTGAAGAAGCAAAATAAGAATAAAATTTTGGGCGAGGACATTCCGAGATGGAGGAATTTGAGCATAAAATGTGACCGTCAATAACATGAGTAGCATGTAATTGATATTTTTTTGAAGAACGTGTTAACATGTTATGGCAGTCAGCATACTACCAAAACGTGCCCACTTGCGGTTACAGCAGAGTCCACACATGGTCCACGATTGGCCTAGGCGGAAGCACTTCTTCTCTCTAAAATTTTATGTTATTTTCTCTTATATATACATGTACTGTTAATGAGAAACTTAGGAATGAAATTATTGAAGCAGACATTCTTCTTCTTTATTCTCTTTGACTTTAATCGCTCACATTCTTCTTCTTTGTAGCCTTTCTTTCATGGCATCAGAGCATCTATATGCCTCACAGCTCTTCTTTCTCTTTGGTTGTATTTGCTTTAATGGAATTAGGAAACTCTTCTACATCCAAGAGCATCACCGATGCTTCTCAGCTCATTGGAATAGCTACAATCTCGCCCCATTTGAAGTTCTTAATGTCTACTATTAAGAATGTCATCACCGTCCAGCTTACTCCTGAGAATCATCTCATATGACAGTCAAAAGTTTTGAAGGTGTTTCATGCCAACAACTTTGAGGGTTATCTAGACGAGACTCTTCGTCGCCCTCCCTATCAAATCCCCTTTGAAACTGGTAAATAATACCCAACCCATTGTTCTCCACTTAGATGTTAATTGATTAAAACTTAGTTGCTGCTCTCTTTTCCACTATTTTGGCACCTCTTCTATTGTATGTACTCAATCTGCATTCCTGCTTGAAGATTTGGCAAACAATCGGCAAATGCCTACATTCCTCGTGTCGATCCCAAATCCGCTAGATTAAAAATGATCTTTAATATATTTCAATGGCAAAAAAGACAATGCAACAGTATTTAACTGAAATCAAACTGAAGGTTCACACTCTTACCACTGCTAGATGTATACTGGACTCAGAGGATGTGATTATGTATACATTAAATGGTTTTCCTACCTCTTATTAGGTGTTCAAAACATCAATTCATACAAACCTCTAGCCACTAAGCCTAGATGATTTTTATTCCTTATTATGCATCGAAGAGACGAATCTTGAAAATGAGGATGCCCGAGCTATTCATTCTATTCAGATCTCTAAAACTCCTGTTGTTCTTGCCGCTACGCCAGGTTGTGGCTCATCTCGATAGCCATTTCACAATGCTCGAGGTCAGTTCACTCATTCCCGTGGTGGTAGAACTTCTTCACCTCACATCAAATGTCAAATATGTGGCAAGCTTAGCCACTCGGTAGAGAAGTTCTAGCATTTCACTAACTTTAATTACACTAAAACCAACTCCTCTGCGTTTTTGGCTAAATAATAGATCAAGGCATTTCCTCTTCCGTCTGGATCCTTGACATGGGTTCCACATCCCATATTACAAATGATCCCTCTCAACTGTTAATGGTCGAATCGTATCATGGCTTTCAACAAATTCAACTCGGCAACGGACAGTCACTTCCCATTTCTCACATGGGTCAAGGGCTTCTTCCTACCCCTAAAAGTAAGCTTTCTCTTTCTCCTCTTCTTCATATTCATAAGGTCTATCATAATCTCCTTTATGTTCACCGACTAACTTCTGACAATGCTTGTAATGTTTCTTTCACACCTCATGGATATAATATAAAGGAATAGAGAACCAATCGCTTGATTCTCTCAACTCCGTGCCATGTGGTCTTTATTTCGTTGCCATTCCATCCGAATCATCCTAACAAGCTCTTCTTACTACTACGCATGCCAGGTTGGGACATCCTCATAAAGTCATTTTATCTAGTATAGCTACATGTTTTCCTTCTTTAAATATTTCAGTATCCACTGATGTATGCCATCAATGGATAACAACATAAAGTCATTAGTTACCATTTCTTAGTTCTACCTCTACATGTACTTCTCCATTTCAAGTTTTCGTATCTGATGTATGGGGTCCTTCCCCAGTTTTATCATTTAATGGATATCATTATTATGTCTTATTTCTGGATGTATTTTCTTATTTTTCAAGGATATATCCAATGGTTACTAAAGCTGAAGTATTCTCCAAATTGTTATGTTTAAATCCATGATTGAAAAACAATTTTCCACTCACATTAAAATATTTTGTAATGATGGAGGTACAAAATATACAAGCTTGCAATTTCAAAATTTTCGCTCCACAAATGGTATTTTACATCAATTTAGTTTCATAAACACACCACAACAAAATGGTCTTGTGGAGTGTAACATGGCCACATCATTGAGACGGCTCATACTCTTTTAATATAGGCTCATTTACCAACTATTTTTTGGGCTGAATCTGTATTAATGGAAGTATATTTAATAAGTCATCTTCCCTCTTTCAATACAACATCTATCTCTTTATTTCAACTTCTATAAAATCATCCTCCATCATATTCTCATCTAATGTTTTTGGGTGTTTGTTTTATCCATGGCTTGAACCAACAGCTCCTCAAAAATTTGCCCCAAAATCTTCAGCTTGTGTCTTCATTACCATGAAGGATATCACTACTATCACTTGTAAAATCACAAAATCATGATCTCTCACCATGTTCAGTTTCATGAGCAAGTTTTTCCTTTTATGTCTTTCACATCCATAGCATCTCCATCTCTAAACTCCACTACAAATTCCATTACAACTCTGTTGATTCTAGTTCCTTATTCAACACCTCAACTGAACTCTAAGCCTTCAAATATTACTCCACCTTCACCTACACCATCAGGTCTTCAAAATGAATTAGCTCCACCAACGGAGTCCTACTCTCCATCCTAACCTACAGATATACAAATTCCAACTCCCCCACACTACTCCATGCTCCCTCCACCTACCCGACATCCTATGCTAACTTTGTTGCAATCTGGAAAGCTTAAGCCAAAAACTATGTTCAATCTTCAACATCTCCTTGTTGAAGAAACTGATCCAACTTAATTTTCGGCTGCCATTAAACATAAATGCTGGCGTTATGCTATGTCAGCTGAGTTTTAGGCTCTTCAACAATAAGGGACGTGGGATCTTGTTAAACTGCCAGTCTCTCAAATAATACTAGGTTGCAAATGGATTTAAAAAATAAAGAGACAGTCAGACAATTCAATAGCTTGTTATAAATCTTGCCTTTGTTAGCCAATGTTATCGACAAGAGTATGGCATTGAATATAACAAAACTTTCAGTCCATTGGCTAAATTACCAACTATTTGTATCTTTATTACAATAGTTGTTCAAAGGCATTAGTCGATCATTCAGTTAGATGTTTTATATGCTTTCTTACACGGAGATTTGAGTGAACTTGTATATATGCATCAGCCCCCAGTTTTCAATGATTCGCATCATTCAGACTATATTTGATACTTACATAAAGCAATTTATGGCCTTAAATAGTCTCCACATCAATGGTTTGCTAAACTCACTACACGTTTACAAACTTGGGGCTTTCAGCATAGTAATGCAGATCCCTCCTTGCCTGTCTACAATCATAATTCTCATTTCATATATCTTCTAGTCTATGTTGATGAAATTTTGGTAACTGGAAACAACCCAAAAGTAGTTGCTGATTTGCTTCGTAATCTTCACCAACACTTTTAGCTTTGCAACTTGGGCACTCTAAGCTATTTTCTTGGTATACAAAGTTGTCTCAACACCTACAGGTTATCATCTTCACCAATCCAAATATACCTTGGATATACTTCATAGAGCAAGTTTAGATAGTCTGGTTCGAATTCTAGAGAGAGAAAGTTCTTCGTTGTTTCAAATTCGATTTTTGCGGGTTTTCTGCGGTTGAAGGATTTGTGTCGGATGATCACCGGTGGTGTCTAATCGGCGGGTATGACTTCTCCACAACCATCTGGCCCTCTACGGGCCAATGGTAGAGGATCGTATGGTATTGTGATTAAAGAAGGAGTTAAACCTATGAGCCATCAGAATCCTGTTGAAGGTAAGGGGAAGAATGTTATAGTTGATGATTTGGTGGTTCAGAAGATTGGAGATGTCCAGTGTAATCCAGGTTTGGGTAATCTTGATTATTCAGCTTCGAATAATGTTAGTCTGAGGGTGAAGAATTTTTCTGGTGTTCTTGATACGATCGGAGGACATATTATTGATAATGATTTGAATTCGGCTAAGGGTCAGAAGAATTTTGAATTATTTTGAATTGGTGATCATTCAATGATCCAGGTGAATGATTCAATTGATTATGTAAGCCTGACGATCAAGAAGAGTGATAGTTCTGAACAGAAGGGTGTTGGGGAAGTTGCTGATGATTGGTTGAAAATGAAGCCTATCAAAATTTCGATCAACAAAGACCAGGTTGATTTTTCTGAAGATGGTGTTGCGGTCAGGTTGAATGCGGAGAAGGAGGCAGAGAACTCAAGAATTTTGAAGAATTCTATTGTGATTAAAGTTTTGGGAAATAATGTGTCGTTCTCGGTTTGCAGTTTAGAATTGAGAAGGCAGTGGAGCAAATATGGAGGATTTCATTTGACGTCGATCAGAATGAACTGGATTTTGTGTTCATTCATGACGAGTGAGGTGGGAGATGAAATACTGAATAGAGGTCTGTGGTATGTGAATGGGTTCATTGTTGGAATGGATAAGTGGACTCCTATGTTTGATCCAAATTCCTTTAAGGGAATCTCTCCTCCCATTTGGATTAGACTACCGTGCTTACCTCTGTACTGCTGGGATGAAGATAGTATAGCAAGAATAGCTTCATGTCTTGGTTCGCCAATGTACCTAGATGGCAATACCTTCCGTTGGAGCAAACGTGAATTCGCCCGTGTTTGTGTCAGGATTGACTTGGAGAAGAAGCTGCCGAATGGAGTTTGGGTTGAAGGTTTAGTTGGGAGGTTTTTCCAAAGGGTGGAGTATGAGAAAATTGATCTTCTGTGCTATCAGTGTGGTAAAGTGGGTCATGATTCTAAGATATGTCCAGATAATGTAACTATTGGTATTCAGGATCAAACAAGGAAGAAGATGGACACAGTAACAGGGGAAGGGATGAAGTCTGCCGTTGAGAGTAATCCTTCTGTTATCAATGCTGAATATGGTCCTTGGATCCATGTCCAGTTCAAAAATAGAAGATTCAGAAGGGATATTGTGGCTGGAAGAGGTGTGAAGGTTAAGGGAAATAATTTTGAGAACAGAGACATCAACAGCCGTCAGGTGGAGACAGTTAATACAAGAACTGAGGATACTAAAGTAGTTAAAGAGGCAGATGTGGTTCCAGGGAAAAGCTCTGTTAATGTGGAGAAAACTAGTGCGGAGATATGTGAAACTCTTTCAACCAATCGATTTGCTATACTAGTTGATAAAGATGTTGAGGAAGTTATAGAGCAGCATGATGAAACTGATAAAGCCTTGGATAGAAGTTTGGATATACCTGAACTTGATGGTAACCATACTGACTTGGGTTCTCAAAGTGGTATGGCCAAGGTAAAACTAGCTAAAGAACTGAGATCATTGGGACCGATTGAGCCTGATCATAAAAAGAAGAAAAAGGTTGGAAGATTGAACCCCAACAGTGGGGAGAGATCTTCATTACCTGTTTAAATGTCTTCTATTTTATTTTGGAATTTCAGGGGAGCCAGGAAGAAGGAGGCTTCCTTGTATTTGAAAGATGTCTTGGGATCAGGATGTGTTCTTTGTTGGGCTTATGGAGACAAAGTTGTCTAGCATTGATAGAAAGGAGGTTGATTGTCTTATAAGGAGTGAGTGGGAGTTTTTTCACTACCCTGTTGTTGGTACATCTGGTGGTATTCTGGTGTTTTGGAATAGAAAGATGGTGACCTTTGATGCTATGGAAGCCACTTCACAGGTGGTCATTGGCAATCTTTTAGTTCCCACCTTGGGAACGTGGAGAATTGCTACTGTTTATGGTAGTAGGTGCTGCAAGGAGAGGAGTGATCTTTGGAATCATTTAGAGAAGAGCTTGGAGAATGATATTCCTTCTATTATAGGTGGAGACTTCAATTGTATTACTAATAAGGAGGAGAAGAGATGTGGAAAGAGGTTCTTGTTCTCTAAAGGACCTAGGGAGATGAAAGGCTTCATGATGAATGCTAATTTTCATGATGTTGGCTATGTGGGGCCTCGGTTTACTTGGTGTAACAATAAGGAGGGTGCTTCTCGGATATGGGAGAGGCTGGACAGGTGTATGGTCAATTCTGTTGCTATTCAGAAAATTCCTTTAGTGGTTACTAGACATCTTGCGAGATTGGCTTCTGATAATTGTCCAATTGTCATTAAGATGGATGAAAAGGTGCGGCTCAAGTCTAAGGCTATCAGCTTTGAGGATACATGGAGGTCTTACTCTACAGCCAAGAGTATTGTTTTTCACTCTTGGAGCAAGAAGGATTTTGGAGATGAGTTTATGATCCTACAAAGGAAGCTTAATCTCACTTTAAAAGCTTACTTTTTCTGGAATAGCAACAAATGTAAAGATTTGAATGTGCTAAAGGAGAAATTGAAAAAAGAGATCCTTGAACTTCAGAACAAGGAAGCATTGGGTGTCAATTTGTCGGATGATGATCTGTTGGTTCTTAGAAATAAAGTCCATGAACTTAATGTCACCTTGAAGAGGCTTTCTACTTGGTGGAACCAAAGGGCAAAGGCTAGGTGGATGAGGAAGGTGATACAAATTCCAAATTATTTCATAGCTATGCCACGGCTAGAAGGAATGGGAATATGATAACTCAAATCAAAGATGTGCTCAACAATGTATTTGATGAGGATGAGCAAATTGAGAAGGTATTCATCAATGTTTTTGAGAAAAAATGGAAGTACAGGGAGTGTAAAGTGTTGGGCTGGCCTGCAGTTTTTGAAAACCAGAAAATTGCATGTGATGATATGGATGTGCTCAATGCAGAATTCTCAGTTATTGAGCTGCAGAATTTGGTTTTTCAGCAGGGCAACAACAAGTCTCCAGGGTTAGATGGAGTCACCTTTTCCTTTTACAAGAGCTATTGGAGTATTGTGTGGGAGACCCTTTGGAAGGCCGTTAATTGCTTTTTAAAACCTGCCATATGCATAGGGAGTGGAAGAATACTTTGATTATTTTGATATCTAAGATTAAGAATCCTATGACTCCTTCTAACTTTAGGCCTATTAGTGTTTGCCAAACTAATTATAAAATTGTGGCTACAATGTTAGTTAATAGATTGAAGAAGGTTATATCCAAGATGATTTCAGAGGAACAAGTGTCATTCATTCATGGAAGATCTATTGTGGAGCATTGTCTTTTGGCTCAGGAGATATTTCACAAATTCAGAATTTCTAAGAATAAGAAGGGGTTGATGGCAATGAAACTTGATATGGAGCAAGCGTATGATAGTATGGAATGGATATCTCTTTTCGGCACATCCTTGATTGTTATGGCTTTCCTATTGATTTTTCTAACCTTCTCATGGAGTGTGTTGTAGATGTGAGGTTCTCTATAATCATCAATGGGAGGAACTCTAATTGGATTGATGCTCAATGTGGGTTCCGTCAGGGATGCCCACTTTCACCATACCTTTTCATATTATGTTCTCAACTCTTATCTAACTCTATTGTGCAAAGGGGACAGAAGCTTGGCATACAAATTTCTCCTAGAGGACCTTTGATTACTCATCTCCTCTACGCTGATGATGTGTTGATATTTTCTCATGCATCTGTGGACTCAGGAAAGAATTTGAAGACTATTGTGGAGGACTTTTGTAAGTGGACTGGACAAAGAGTGAATGTAAGCAAATCTCAAATGATGTTTGGCAAGGTAGTTAGGTACTCTATGAAGAAAAAAATTGCTAAAGCTCTTGGTTTTAAAGTTGTTAAAGAGATGAAGTATTTGGGAGTGAAGATGTCTCTTAATAGAATTAAAATGGCTGATTTTCAAAAAATTTTGAGTAATTTGATGGACAAACTTAATGCTTGGAGAAAAAAGTCCCTTTCATTAGGAGGCAAGTTGATTCTTATTGATAGCTCTTTGCTATCTATGCCTAACTTATTAATCACTCATTCTATGGTACCCAAGAGGGTTTTACATGAGTTGGAGAAACTTTGTAGAAGTTTTCTTTGGCATAAAAATGATGGGACCAATGGTATGCATTATGTGGCTTGGGGTGATATTTGTAAACCAAGATGTATTGGAGGATTGGGTGTGCATTCTCCACTTGATAGAGTTGGATCTCTTAGATCCAAGTTAGCCTGGAATTTTATTCAGAAACCACAAGCTTTGTTCCATCGTGCAATGGTAGCTAGATATGGAAATGATGTGATGAATGGAGCCCAAAGGAAGATCACTTCAACGGCTTGGAAAATTCTGGTGGATGGTGGTAAATGTTTGAGAATGGTTGTTCGTTGGAGAGTGGGCAAGGGTGACAAGATTAATGTTCTAAATGATACATGGCTGCTGGATAGATGCATCAACCGTTGGCCAACCTTTATTGATTGTAATTCAGTGGATGGTGTATACGTTCAGCAGTTTTTACTTAGTAATGGTAAGTGGGATTGCACCAAGTTACAGAAGGTTTTCCACCCAGATCTGGTATCCTTGATCAGCCAAATTCATATTGAATTTGAGGAGGAGGATCAGCTGGAATTGATGAAGAAGTGTTCGGGAAAAACTATTTCAGCAATGGTGTATGAGCAAATGTTGTTTAACAAGCATAATCTGGAGGATGTTGACTACTTCAACTGGTTACAGAAATTAAAACTCAAGAAAAAGGTGGAGATCTTATGGTGGAGGTTGGGGAAGGAAGCAATTCCAACCAATCTGTTTTTGAAGAACCGTAGGATTTCAACTGATGATTGCTGTCCTAGAGGATGTCAAGTAAGTGAAACATATGAACATATAATGATACATTGCAAATATATGATTGATGTTATTGTAAAGATGGGTGAATGGGGTATTTCTATTCCCATTTTTAGCTCTCTTGATTGCTGTTTACGGGGTTTAAAACACATTGCACAGAATAATTCTAGAATTGTACATATTTATTGCAATATAGTGTATCATTCTTGGAAGAATAGGAATGCTGTCAAGCATGGTAAGGGTGCATTGCCAAGCTCTATGGTTGCTTCGAATGCTTTGTTTTCATCCATATCAAATTCTAGTCCATATCTTACTAGCTGGGGTGCTAATCTCCTTAGGGAGTCTCAAAGTACTTGGTTCCCTCCACCGAAAGATTGGATCAAGATCACTGTTGATGCTTCTTTGCTTAGTTCCAATTTGGCTGGAGTTGGTGGTGTCTTAAGAGACCACAAAGGCAGGTTTATAAGTGCATTTCGGAAGAAGGGAACTCATTGGGATATTGCTCATTTAGAACTTGAAGCAGTTTTTTCGGTGAAAGATTTTTTGAAAAGCTGGATGTTGGAGTGCAAAGGGTTGATCATTGAGAGTGATAATGCCAATGTTATCAAGTTCATTCAAGACTCTCTAAAGAAGAACAAGTGGCATGTTGATGGATGGCCGAATAAGGATTTGTGTTTCCTTAATGATTTTAATAAAGTTGTTTTCCTCCATGCTCATAGAAGTTGTAATAAAGTAGCTAATTGTTGTGCTACTATATCATTGGAGAAGAGTTTCTTTTTTGATAGTTTTTCCTTTGATTGCATTCCTTCCTTGCTGTTAAATTTACTCAAGGAGGAATGTGATCCGCTCCTTACTTGTACTTAGTTGTGATTTGGTTTTAATGCAATTTTGATGCACTTCTTTCAAAAAAAAAAAAAGAGCAAGTTTAAATAATTACAATTCGGTTGTGACTCCTTTTCCCTTAAAACAGGTTTTCGTGGCCTCTTCGTTAACATTATTTGTAAATCCAGAATGTTTTCGCCATCTCGTAGGTGCTTTGTAATATTTAACTATCACACGTCCATACATTGCTTATGCATTTAATAAGTTGTGCCAATCTATGCATTGTAGTTTGCAACTTCACTTTAAAGAACTCAAGCACCTACTTCGCTATGTTAAAGGAACCCTAGACTTTGGTCTTCCAATCAGCAAAAACTCCTCCACTTTGCATGCTTATGTTGATTAAGATTGGGCTCGTGATCGCCTTGATAGAAAATCTACAATGGGATACTGCTTATTTTTTTGGTGATACTCTCATTTCTTGGTGTGTTAAGAAGCAACCTACGAAGGCTACGATCACTCGCTCTTCCATAGAGGCTGAATATCTTATGTTAGCTATTGCTACACTAATATTATTTAGATTCGTCATCTCTTGACAGATTTTTAGTTTTCCATTTCAACACCCACCTCTTTCTATTGTGATAATGTATCAACTATTGCCCTTGCTCACAATCCCATATTTCATGCACGCACTAAACATATTGAGGTGGATTATCATTTTATTCATGATTGCATTAAGTCTACTACAATTACTGTACACCACATAAATATAAAGGATCAAATTGCTGATATTTTTACCAAGGCACTTCCTCATCTTTGGTTTACAACTCTTCGAACCATGCTTCTGGTCTCTCATGCACCATCAACTTGTGGGGGATGTTAACATGTTATGGCAGTCAGTATACCACCAAAACATGCCTACTTACGGTTACATTAGACTCCGCATATGGTCCATAATTGGCCTAGGTAGAAGCACTTATTCTCTATGATATTTTATGTTATTTCCTCTTATAAGTACTTGTACTATTCATAAGAAACTAAGGAATGAAATGATAGAAGCAGATATTCTTCTTCCCCATTCTCTCTAACTTTGATTGCTCACATTCTTCTTCTTTGCAGCCTTGATTTTAGAACGAGCATAAATGTATGGTATTCCTCTTAAATAATTTCACGTTCAGACAATTGAGATATTATTAAGCAAGGCCTACAACCACAAAGAAAAATGTCATAATTATTCTTTTAAAATAAGTAATTGGTGGCATACTTTAAGAAGAAACCTTGAAATATCTTGATGATAGGATTTTCTAAAAATAATTTTTTTTTACAAAATAAAAACTTTGTTGCAATCTGGAAAGCTTAAGACAAAAACTATGTTCAATCTTCAACATCTCCTTGTTGAAGAAATTGATCCAACTTGCTTTTCGGCTGACATTAAACATAAATGCTAGCGTGATGCTATGTCAGCTGAGTTTCAGGCTCTTCAACAAAAGGGACATGGGATCTTGTTAAACCTCCAGTCTCTCAAATAATACTAGGTTGCAAATGGATTTACAAAACAAAGTGGCAGTCAGACAATTCAATAGCTTGTTATAAATCTTACCTTGTTGCCCAATGTTATCAACAAGAGTATGGCATTGAAAATAACAAAACTTTCAATCCATTGGCTAAATTACCAACTATTTGTATCTTTATTACAATAGTTGTTCAAAGGCATTAGTCGATCATTCAGTTAGATGTTTCATATGCTTTCTTACACAGAGATTTGAATGAACTTGTATATATGCATCAACCCTCAGGTTTCAATGATTTGCATCATCCGGACTATATTTTCTACTTACATAAAGCAATTTATGGCCTTAAATAGTCTCCACATCAATGGTTGGCTAAACTAACTACACATTTACAATCTTGGGGCTTTCAGCATAGTAATGCAGACCCCTCCTTGCTTGTCTACAATCATAATTCTCATTTCATATATATTCTAGTCTATGTTGATGATATTTTGGTAACTGGAAACAACCCAAAAGTAGTAGCTGATTTGCTTCGTAATCTTCACCAACACTTTCAGCTTTGCAACTTGGGCATTCTAAGCTATTTTCTCGGTATACAAAGTTGTCTCAACACCTATAGGTTATCATCTTCACCAATCCAAATATACCTTGGATATACTTCATAGAGCAAGTTTGGATAATTACAATCCGGTTGTGACTCCTCTTCCCTTAAAACTGGTTTTCGATGCCTCTTCGTTAACATTATTTGTAAATCCAGAATGTTTTCTCCATCTCGTAGGTGCTTTGTAATATTTAACTATCGCACGTCCAGACATTGCTTATGCAGTTAATAAGTTGTGCCAATTTATGCATTGTCCTTTGCAACTTCATTTTAAAGCACTCAAGCACCTACTTCGCTATGTTAAAGGAACCTTAGACTTTGGTCTTCCAATCAGCAAAAACTCCTCTACTTTGCATGCTTATGTTGATTCAGATTGGGCTCGTGATTGCCTTGATAGAAAATCTACAGTGGGATACTGCTTATTTTTTTGTGATACTCTCATTTCTTGGTGTGTTAAGAAGCAACCTACGAAGGCTACGATCACTCGCTCTTCCATGGAGGTTGAATATCTTATGTTAGATACTGCTACCACTAATATTATTTAGATTCGTCATCTCTTGACAGATTTTTAGTTTTCCATTTCAACACCCACCTCTCTCTATTGTGATAATGTATTAACTATTGCCCTTGCTCAAAATCCCATATTTCATGCACGCGCTAAACATATTGAGGTGGATTATCATTTTATTCGTGATTGCATTAAGTCTACTACAATTACTGTACACCACATAAATATAAAGGATCAAATTGCTGATATTTTTACCAAGGCACTTCCTCATCTTTGGTTTACAACTCTTCGAACCATGCTTCTGGTCTCTCCTGCACCATCAACTTGTGGGGGATGTTAACATGTTCTGGCAGTTAGTATACCACGAAAACATGCCTACTTACGGTTACAGTAGATTCCGCATATGGTCCACAATTGGCCTAGGTAGAAGCACGTCTTCTCTATGGTATTTTATGTTATTTCCTCTTATAAGTACTTGTACTCTTCATAAGAAACTAAGGAATGAAATGATAGAAGATGATATTCTTTTTCCCCATTCTCTCTGACTTTGATCGCTCACATTCTTCTTCTTTGCAGCCTTGCTTTTAGAACGTGCATAAATTTATGGTATTCCTCTTAAATAATTTCACGTTCAAGACAATTGAGATATTATTAAGCAAGGCCTACAACCACAAAGAAAAATCTCATAATTATTCTTTTAAAATAAGTAATTGGTGGCATACTTTAAGAAGAAACCTTGCAATATCTTGATGATAGGATTTTCTAAAAATAATTTTTTTTTTACAAAATAAAGAAAAAATAAAATAAAATCAACAAAAAAAGGGCACTTATAAATTTAAATAAAAAAGAAGTGCTTAAGAATCATACATAAAACTTTGCATTATCTAATATCATTACATATCCCTCATAATTGAGTTGCATGACTTTTATGGCTAAGTTGTAAACCCTTATTCCAAAAAATAAAAAATAGCTTAGTTAATCTTGCATTGAAAAAAACTTTAATATTATGATTTTAGAGTAATTATTTGGTTTTAGTTAGGAATCCTTTCTAATTAGGATTGTTAATCTTGTAGAGTTGGGTCTTTTTAAACTCTTGGTTAGGTCAGAAATTATAAGTCTCTCCAATTCTTTATACTCGGGATTGAGATACTACTTATGTGATAGTGGTCACCTTAATTATATGATATGAGGCTAACTATGGTGCAAATCTGGATTCAGAGATTATAATTTTGATGATAACAAATATTTTGGTCACTTTTATTTTTCTACGACTGCCTTACCTACTATTGTTTCAGGTCCACAATATCAAATTACAAATTGAGCCAGCTTAAGTTTGGATAGATTAGGACTGAGTCAGCTTATACTGTACGTCAAGTGTCTATTACCTTTTCTTGAGTCCATTGTAACAATGTGGGTCTTGATGCTAAGTAACCTTGCACACACACACACATGAGAGAAAAATTCTGACTATTTTAGAGTTTTTTTACTTTTGATCACATCATTTGGAATGATCCAAAATCATATTGGATGATAAGTTAAAAAATAGAAACCCTAATTAGGGCATCCTAATTAAGACAGTCGCAATTAAGCAAATTGTCCTATATAATATTATCATCATCTAGGATGATAAGATCAAATCAGAAAGAATCAATCACCACAATCTTTTAGGCATTTTATTTTTGGACATCGTCTAGGACATCATCCTAGACAATGCACTATAATTATGCTTAAATTAATTTGGTAATTAAGGAAAGTAATTAATATTTGATTGCTTGATCATATCATCCTGGATGATTGAAGGATCATTCGGGACAATCGGTTAAATAAACCATAGTTATTCCTGGATGATCCTTAATCAACCTGGCTCCATTCAAGGTGATATTCTAGCCGACATGTGATGTTTTGTACTAATCATCTTGGATGATCATGAGATCGGCCTGGATGATCTAGTTATTTTTTTATCATCCATACATCTATCCAGGGAGATGTTCCGGATGATATGTGATATTTTGTACTAATCGGCCCGGACGATCGTGAGATTATCTTGGATGATCAAGTTACTTTTTTATTATCCGGACATCTATCCAGGGCAATGGTCTGGATGATATTCGTCGACTTGAACTAATCCTACAAGATAATAATATATCATCTTGGATGATCTAAATAAAGGAACCTTCTAATCGTCTAGACTCTCCTAAATCGTACTGGCTGATTGAGTTAAATTTGAATTGATCGTACAAGATGATCGATTGATTGTCCTGGATAATATTTGACAATTAGTTACAAATTAGGGAAAATTTGAAGCCCTTGTTTTAAATATCTCTTATTTACTTAAGGAAAAAACTTTTGCTACTGTCTTGACCTGAGAGAGCCAAGAGGAGATGGAGAGTAAGGGGGGAGAGAGAGAGAGAGAGAGAATCTTATGAGGGGGAGTTTGTGAGGAGTTTCACAAAGGTTGCTCCAAATAATAATCCGTGTCGTCTTCTTCGGTCATCATCCCTTATTTCTTGGGGGTTCTAAAGAGGTCTACTTCAGCAACCTATCAAGGTTCTCTTCCTTCTTCAGGAGGAAGTAAACGGAGTTAGGCTCTTTGCTTGCTTCAAGAGGAAGCAAAAGGAGTTGGGTTCTCTGCCTCACCTGGGTTAGTAGAAAGGAGTTTTTGTATGGACTTTTCTACCTTGCTGTAGGGGTAAAAGGAGAGATACTGAGTTTAGTGTAATACTAGAAGGAGGAGCTCCAGGGAGTGAATATAGGTCAAGTTTACCGAACTACTATAAAATTTGGTGTGTCTTTCTTATTGTTCTTTTGCATTTAATTTACACACTTTAATTTGGATGGTGATTGTTTGGCCGTGTTTGTGATTTTGTTCAATTTTTTTTTTAAATAATAATTCACCCCTCCTCTTAGTTAGCCTCGGGACTAATTCATAAGGGCTTAACATCCCAAATAAACTTTTAAGTGGTATTAGAGTGGGATTCATAAAATTGAGTTTTTGAAAACTTTTAAATTTCGATCAATGGCTAACTTTGATAATCGTAATACTGCAGAAGGGTATTCTATTACCTGATCACCTTTGTTTGACAATATTCTTTTTTATTTTTGAAAAACTCGTATATCTATATTTTTACAATCGGTTAACTATAGCATGTGGATGCTTGTTAAAGATGGTTTTTCACCTCCGTCACATGAAATTAATGGCTTTAAAGCTGAACTTTCTTTTACTAAATGGACTCTTGATGAAAGAGATTTAGCTCAACTCAATGCAAAATATTTGAACTATTTTTTCTATGCTTTGAAATCAAAAGATTATATGCATGTCTCAACTTATGCAACTGGTAAAAAAATTTGGGATAGATTGTGTATTACTTATGAAGGAACCAATGAAGTTAAGCAATCTAAGTTGAATATTTTATTGCATGACTATGAACTTTTTTATATGAATCCTACGGAATCAATTTCTGACATATATACTAAGTTTACTCAAATTGACATCTCATTGTATACCTTAGGAAGAGAGCTAACTAACTATGAAAGAGTCAATACAATTTTAAGATGATTACCTTCTTCCTACAATTACTGGATCTAAGTATTTGAATACTTATTATATTGATAACTTACTTGGGTCACTTATTTCTTATGAATAAGGAGTGAACTAAAGACAACTTGATGTAGGTGAGCTAAAGATGGAGAAAATTATGATGCTGAAGGCTAATGATACAGATACTAATTCTTCTGGGTCTGAAATTGATGACTTTGCTTTAATCACTAGGCAATTCAAAAGCTTTCTATGGAAGAATCACTATTACCATCAGAAATGGAACAAAGGTAATGATAGCAAAAATTTTAAAAGTTCTTCTGATGTTGTTTGTTTTGAATGCAGGAAGCATGGGCATGCCAAAGTTGATTATCCTACACTTAAGGATCACTCAAGCAAAGAGAAGGGTGAGGAGAACCCCAAGTTTAAGAAGGACAAGAAGCAGTTACAAAAGGCGTTTTAGGCGGATTCTGAATCTAATTCCTCTGAGATTGAAGCTGAGGAGGAGACAACTAACTTGTGCTTGATGGCCGGTGAGCATCTTAGTCAGTCTGACTAAAAAGAGGTATGTGAACTAAGCTATGAATTCTTACTTGAAGTTTGTGAGAAAATTTATACATCATATATGAAACTTAAGAAATTACATACTAGTTTGTAATTAGAATTCTTAAACTTGTAAAAAGAGCATGAAGTTTATTTTAAAGATCACTCTATAATTGATAGCAATCACATATCATTACTTGATGAGTTTTATGAGTTAAATCAAAAGTATTTTGAGTTGATTATTAAGCATGATTCATTGAAAGCATCTCACACTGCACTTGAAAATGATTTTAAAATATATATTGATGAATCTGAATATAGGGAGCACTATTTGAGAGTTGATAACGTTGTATAAAAAAGTGCTAACTCGAGGTTTAAAGCTGAATTGATTGCACTAGAGAAAAATAAGAATACACCCACACTTGAATATTCTTTCAATCATGATCCAAAATAAAAACTTTTGAAACCTAGGAAGAGACACTATAACCCGAATAGATTAGTAAACTCTTTTCCTAGAGTTATATATTTTTTATGTGGGATTCTAATACACATCTCATACACTTGTACTGTTCACCATAGTATATATTGGGTGTGGAAACCCAAATTGCATGATTTATAGCATAACACATGCATTGCATTCTTCTTTCTATAAGAAGGGACCAAAACCTGATTAGGTTCCTAAATCTGACATTTGCTAATTTTATAGGTATGATCTCACCAAAGATCTCATGAGAGCATGTGGTACCTGGACAGCGGAGGCTCATGACACATAATTGCATGAACTTGTTGCTTAATAAATTCTGATTTGTATGTATTCTGATATATTGCTCGTTGTTATTTTCTATTCCTTTTTTTGTTTTGAGTGTTGATTTTTTATTTGCTGTTATTTTGTAGTGTTTTCATCTATGATGTTCTCTTTTTATTTTTCTTTTAGGTCATAATTGAAATGATATTTTATGCTTTATTTTTATTTTTAAAAGTTTGTAGTCAATGTCTGATATCTCTAAATCAGTTAAAGGGAAAAACACCGTTTATTATTTTCCTTCCTCTAACCTCCTTTAGCAGTGTAATTTTCTTTTCTAAACAAAAGTCTATCTCAAATTAACAATTGGACTTTGTGATTGATATCTTTTCTATCTTGCTATAGTAATCTATCTTATATTTATAATGTTTAAAGTCTTTATATTTCTTTCAAATTTTTTGTAATTTTGTCATTGCATTTATCATATGAATTTAATTCTATTTTGTGGTTTATTCTTTCTTATATTAGAGAGTGATTTTTCTTCTCTAATATCTGGAAGATATACTCATAACTGAGAGTTTTTAAGAGTCTTAAAAAGGGATCGAACTTGTAGAAAAACAAGGGCATAAAATGAGCCCCAAAAATAAGAATAACTAAAAAGATGCGTAATGACTGCTAAAAAAATTGAAAGATACACAAAGTGTATCAAAAATCAAAAGATGTGTAAAGTACGCCAATCAATTGACAAGAAGCATATAATGAGCCCACAAAAGGCAAGCTTCCTTCTCTTTCAAACTTTTAAATCTTAGAAGAATTCATGTGTCACTTTATATTTTCAAAGGCTTGATTTTAAATTTCATAATTGTGAAATTACTTTGGTATATTATTCTATAAGATATTTTTCTGAAACCAACTTTTGAATGGATCTCTTTTTCTTATCCAATTGGTTTTTCTAAGTTAGGTCTTTTGTTTTCAAAAGACAATTTTGCTCTAAGAGAAGTCCGAGCTAGATCTAACAGGATAAGATATTCTATTATATTTTTAGATTTCAACTATGTTAACTCATTGATTCTTATAAATTTTTAATTCAATCATATAGATATTTCATCATATTAGTGCTTTGATTAAAAAAAAAAACTTTATTCTCGTTCCTTTTGTCATCTTTTTTGGCTTTTTTTTATTATTTTAGTTTTCTCTTTTACTCTTATTTTTATTGTTTTTGGGCATTCTTTGATCATCTCCATCCATATACTGAATTTCAGTTTTTGTTCACATCATCCTGGATGATTTTCATATTGTTCTGGATGATACATTAAATTCACTCTTTAAATTTCATCTGACAGTTGATATGACTTCTCTGTTTATGATCATCCTAGACAATTTATTATCGTCCTAGACGATCTAATCATCTACTGCTTCAATTATTTATGATCATCTTAGACAATCCTCCTTGTCCTGGATGATCTTCACAATTTATGGTCAATTATTAGTGATCGTCCTAGATGATACACTTGCTCGTCCTTGATGATCCACATGGTAATATTCGGTACACATTTTAAATTCGGTCGGTACGATCAATTATTGTCGATCATCCTGGATGATCCACCTAATCGTCCCAGATTATCTACTTTTTTAATAGATGTCCGACATGTCTCATCGGGATGATCGCCTATCTTATCGTCCCAGATGATGTCTGATCATCTCGGATGATATAACCACCTTTTTGACTAATCATCGTGGACGCAATAATTTCACTAATCATCTTGGATGATTCTGTGATCGTCCTGGATGATCAGTCTGTTACTTTATAAACTCTATCTCTCAAACATTTTTTTTTCACCCAAGCATTCTCCATTCATCCTTTCTTTCATTATTTCTCCATTTCTAGACCTTTTTGCACACACCTCTCTGACTTTTATCCTTACACTTGCCATTCCTTTCGACTCTGAACTACTTTTTAAATTTTTTGCTAGCCTTAAAATCAACTCCTCCTTCACTGCACTTTAGTCTTATGTTAATGAGCATCCTATTAAGATCACGTAACAAGATTGTTAAGAGCTCCTATAGTTATCCACCACTGGAGATAAGCTTCACCTATTATCTCAAGACCTTAATTTTGACCTAAGCTCCAGCCAATCACTTTCTTAGAAACACTTTTGTCTCCTATCATGTTCGGGAGTCTAACAGCTTACTCAAAGATCCTAGGACAATCCATCATGTCCTCCGCACCTCAGTTTTTCTGAAATCTAGTGATGGCATTCATATCAATCCACTCCTTTTGATCACCATTTTCTACATCATGGCCTACCATGAATTCAATGCTAATAATATTATTTTTTGTTAAGCCCCTAACGAGCATTAGAGATCAAGGAAATCGAAGGAAGCTAAATCTTGCCTTAAGACACATCATAACCTATGTCCTGGAATCTAAGTATAACCTTCAATATCATGCCCCTCCAAATTTTTAGCCCGCCTTCTACACCAACAACTCTTTTCACGTTCTTCATAATACTCATCTCCACCCGAAGTATGAGGAAGCTAAGGGAGCTGAGGAGGAGGTGGCTCCTACACCTGTTCCTACACTTGCTCCACTATGCCAGCACTCACAGCTGGATCAGCTGGTGGAGCGGTTCAACTAGTGGGAGGCTCGGTTTGACTCCTACATTATTATATAGGAGCAACAACATGCGGAGGATGTTGCTTGTTTTGATTCATATGTCGTTATGTCGCTCACCAGCAACAACAGCACGACCAAGACATGGCCTGGTTTGGAGAGCATTTTGCTACTCTTTTTAGCTTCTTTTCGCTGCCACCACCTCCTTCTAATGATTAGGAGTCGTCCTACTTGTAGTTTTTTTTTTTTGTAGTTTATTTCTTTTTAGTTTTCATTATATTTTTTTTCTTTCTTCCTTCCCCTATTTGTGATGTCAAAAGGGGGAGTAGTGGTAGTGTTTTATGTTGTACCGTTTTCTGTTTAATGTTTTATTTTTTAGTGAAATTTGAACTTCTTGCTTGTTTCAATTAACTGCTTAAAATTAAACTTTCTACCAAATGTTTGTCAACATCAAAAAGGGGGAGATTGTTGCGAATATGGATTCAGGGATTATAATTTTAATGATAGCAAATATTTCAGTCACTTATATTTTTCTATGACTACCTTGCCTACTAATTTCTAAGGTGCACAAGATCAAATTGCAAATTGAACCTGCACAAGTTTGGGTAGGTTAGGACTGAGTCAGCTTATAATATATGTCAAGTGTCTTTTACCTTTTCTTGAGTCCATTATTATAATGTGGGTCCTGATACTAAGTAACATTGTACATACATACTTGGGGAAAAAATTCTGTCTATTTTAGAGTTTTTTTTTGTTTTCGATTATATCGTCTGGGACGAACCAAAATTATCGTGGACGTTAGTTAAAAATAAAAACCCTAATTAGGGCATCCGGGTTAAGGCATCCGCAATTAAGAAAATCGTCCTAGAAGATATTATCATCATCTGGGAAGATAGGATCAAATAAAAAAGAATTAGCTGCCACAACCTTTTAGGTATGTTTTATTTTTAAACATTATCCAGGATATCATCTTGGACGATGCACTATAATTATGCCTAAATTAGTTTGGTAATTAAGGAAATCAATTAAGGTTTGATTGCTCAATCATATCATCCTGGATGATCAAAGGATCATCTGGGATAATTAGTTGAACAAACCTTAATTCTTCTTGGACGATCCATAATTAACCTGGCTCCATCTAGGGCGATGTTCTGGCCAATATATAATATTTTGTACTAATCATCTCAGACAATCGTGAGATCGGCCTAGATGATCTAGTTAATTTTTTTCATAATCTAGAAATCCATACTGGGCGATTTTCTGGAGATTATGTGATGTTTTGTACTAATCGGCCCGGATGATTATGAGATCATCCTAGACGATCAAGTTACTTTTTATCATTCATACATCCATCCAAGGTGATGGTATGGATGATATTCGTCAACTTGAACTAATCATACATGATGATAGGATGATTTGAATAAAGGAACCTTCTAATTATTCAAACTCTCTCAAATCGTCCTGGTTGATTGAGCTAAATTTAAACTGATCGTACTGGATGATCGGTCGATCGTCCTAGATGATATTTGATGATTAGTTGCAAATTAGGACAAATTTGAAGTCCTTGTTTTGAAAAGATCTCTGTATTTATTCAAGGAAAAATCTTTAACTGTTATCCTAACCTGAGAAAGCCAAGAGGAGAGAGAGCAAGGGAGAGAGATAGAGAGGATCTTGTGAGGGAGAGTTTGTGAGGGGTTTCACAATGGTTGCTCCAAGAAAGTATCCGTGTCATCTTCTTTGGTCGTCATCCCTTATTCCTTGGGGGTTCTAGAGAGGTCTACTTCAGCAACTAATCGAGATTCTCTGCCTGCTTCAGGAGGAAGTAAAAGGAGTTGGTTTCTTTGCCTGCTTCAGGGGAAAGAAAAAGGAGTTGGGTTCTCTACCTCACCGGGGTCGGTGGAAAGAAGTTTTTGTTCGGTCTTCTCTACCTTGCCGTGGGGGCAAAAGGAGAGACATTGAGTTTAGTGCAATACCCAAAGGAGAGGCCCCGGGGAGTGGACATAGGCCAAGTTGACCGAACCACTATAAAATATGGTGTGTTCTTTCTTATTGTTCTTCCGCATTTAATTTCTGCATTTTAATTTCTGTGGTGATTGTTTGGTTGTGTTTTTTATTTTGTTTGAAGATATTTTTAAATATCAATTCACCCCCCTCTTGATTAGCCTAAGGACTAGTTCATAAGGGCTTAATATCCCTAACAAACTTTCAAACTATTTCTTACGTACTGCACTATAAGTCCTCACTTTATGGGCCTTTTATTAGTCATGTGTTGATGAAATATAAGCTACCACTTTTTAGTAAAATGAATAAATAAAATAATAGTTCTAATATACAAAACTTTAAAGCTAAATAAGGATAGTTTGAAGTAGTTCTGAGTTTCTTAGAATCTAAGACTTCATTTTCTTCATCATTTTCCCTCTAAAAAAATCATTCTTAAACAAACCAATCCCTCTTAAAATTCTAAAAGAAAATCCTTCTCTAAATTTTTAAATTATAAAAAATATCTACCACTACATTAATCAAGAGTATTATTAGGATATCAGTTCATTTAGGATATAGTTAACCATAAAATCATGTCTTTATTCGGAACCTAAACCCCATAATATAAATCTTATCTTACACATGATAGGTAGGAAAAATCTTTAAAGTTGTCAATAGTAAAAAAAAAAATCTATTTTTATTTTTGAATATATTTAATATCATTTCTAATTTTAAGATGGTGTGTTATTCTCTTTATCACATTTGATTATAAATATGACATTTTCAAATCTACAGCTTATTTTCCTCACTAATATATATGTATGCAAATATAGTAATAAAATAAAAATACTCATGCCATGTTGACCTCATTTTTGTATGAGGTTATGAGGGCATGTCTAGACTCCTACTTGGTGATCCTATATTGATAGTTGTCAACTTATTATTCATAAAGACCCCAATCTAATTGCTGTTAAAATAGTTGCTATTTGCATGTTTTACATTTTTGCAACTTGTATAGTTTTGATGATTCCAAACATTATTGTTCAAATGTGTAGTTATCTCCTAACAATTCTTATCCAATCAACCCCAATCATTTATCTAACTGTGATTGATTTGGATATTCCAAAACCTAACATATCAAACTCAAAATCCAACTCAATCTCATATTTTCAATTTAAAACTTATGGCTAAAAGCCTAAGTCTAGAAACCTTTTATGGGTGAATTTCTATCACCCAAAAATCTAGTCAAATGACTCCAATTTATAATCTATAAATTAAATATTGATCAAGCATGTCATTATGTCAAACCCTCTAAATTTTAGCTCATTCTGAGGTCTCTAGCCCCAAAATCTAAATATATTTCCAAATACTATAAAACTTATAAATATTTATAGCCTATGCCACTTGACATATCACCTTTTTTATTTTAACATTATGACCTCTTCCAAGGACTTTGACCACACCCAAAACCTCAATTAAGGTATATTGACCACTAAACTGCATTTTTTGGACCCAGTTTAACCAGAGTTGACTAGAGGTCAAAATGACCGAAGTATCATATAAGGGGATTTTTGAACTTTTCACCAAAACTCAACATGGCTCATCCTCCTTGAAGGCTTCACTTGGAGTTTAAAGGTAAGAATCTCTACTTGTGAATTGGGATTACTTCACTCTTTTCTTCCTTCCTTCTAGATTCTTGTGAGAAGATCTTTCAAGGAGATCCGGTTCTCTGCCGACACTTGGAAAGTGTGAACAGTCGAAGGATTTGCTGCCTACACTTGGAGAGTGTGAACAGCCGAAGGGTTCTCTGCCCACACTAGGAGAGTGTGAAAGGACGAAGGGTTCTCTGCCCACACTAGGAGAGTGTGAAAGGACAGATGGTTCTCTGCCATCACTAGGGATTGTGTAAAAGGACGATGGTTCACTGCCGCACCGGGTAGTGGTGAAAAGAGTGTTTTGTAAAGGCTTCTCCGCCTTGCTGTGGGTGCAAAAGGAGAGTCACTATTGGTATTAGTGCAATACTCAGAGGGTGCCTCTGGGGAGTGGATGTAGGTCTGGTTTAGACCGAACCACTATAAATCTGGTGTCATTTACTTTACTGTTTTTACTTTTCCGCGTTTTATTTTTGGTTTAAAAAACTCTTTGGTTGAAAAACGTTTTCTATAAAAACTTAATAAAAATTTTCATTTCAGTTCAACACATTTTCAAAAAGGGTTTAAATTTTTAAAATACCAATTCACCCCCCCCCCTCTTGGTAGCCTTGGGACATTAACTTAGGTCTAATAACCTATTTACTAGACTCAATAATTGCAATCCAGCCTTCAATCCAATTCCCACCACAAACTCATATCCTTCTTACAATCATAGTTCAATATGATCTTCAATCAAACCTTATTCTTATCCAATCAACCCATTTGGATATTCCAAAACCTAACATATCAAACTCAAAATCCAACTCAACCTCATATTTTCAATTTAAAACCTATGGCTAAAAGCCTTGGTCTCGAAACCTTTTATGGGTGATTTTCGATCACCCGAAAAGCTAGTCAAATGACTCCAATTTGTAATCTATCAATTAAATATTGATCAAGCATGTCATTATGTCCAACCCTCTAAATTTTAGCTCATTCTGAGGTCTCTACCCTAAAATCTAGATATATTTCCAAAAACTATAAAACTTATAAATATTTATAGACTATGCCACTTGACATATCACCTTTTTTATTTTAACATTATGACCTCACCCAAGGACTTTGACCACACCCAAAACCTCAATTAAGGTATATTGACCACTAAACAGCATTTTTTGGACCCAGTTTGGCCAGAGTTGACTGAGCGAAGTATTGTATAAGGGGATTTTTGAACTTTTCACCAAAACTCAATATGGCACATCCTCTCTAACGTTTGAAACTTCTTCCAATGAATCACAAATATCATTTAAGAACCATTGAATCCAAACTCAAGTTTTGGTTTGACCCAAGTCAACTATGGTTGACCAAATGGACCTCTTAAGGGTCCAAATAGTATTTTGAACCAAAGACCTCACTAGTGCATGGCTTCATCTCCATTGATCTCAAAATACCCATTTGAACTTGTTTGACCCAAACTCAACCCATGGTTTGACCAAGTTTACCAAGTCAACCATGATTGACCAAATCAACCATTTAACCTACACTAATGTCATTTTTAATGCTTGAACCCATTTCAAGAAAAATTAATCCTTCAAAATCATTCAATTGGACATCCTTAACATGTCCAAAATTTATCTAAGTCAAACTCTCCTTAGGTTGGCTTGGTCAACCCATTTGGACGGGTCAAAACCCTCTCCAATCTTATATATTTTCTCAAAACTTCAAATCCTTAACTTCAAACTCTTGGCCACACTTGCAACCACCCAAATGCTTTCACTTTAATGTAATCTTTTTCCCATTAATTGGTTTGACCACTCAAATGGTCAATTTGATCTTTAAATGAGCTTAGGTGGCAATTCCAGATATGCAAACTCTTTTCCCCATCAAAACCTACTTTGACCTGACGTAAAGTGGTTTATTTCCTCCCCTAAAAGAGGTTAAATCAGACCCTTAAACAAAGCTTAGCTTGGGTTTAGCCAAATGAGGGAAAAGGGGTGTGGTCACCCTCCCCATGGACCAAGAGAGGTCCTTCTCAACCACCAGTTATCTCCTCATTTTGAGCCTCCTTGGGGACACTTGCACTCATCTAAACCCTCCCTAATTAAATCATAGCCACTCACTCCAAAATTATGAGTTTATGTAAGGGAAGCATCACCTAAGTAAAGACATTCATTCTCATTTAAAAAAATCCCAAACTTCAATAGCCTCCAGCTCTCTAAAACCCCTTCCCATGTTCTCCAACCATTTCTAGGACCTTCCCAAGCATTCCCCCATCATCTACAAGTCTCAAATCAATATTTTAGTGAGGAGAGGGCATTCTAGTGAGAGAAAGAGGTTTTTCTCCAACAACTTCAAATCGAGCCATCAAAAGCTTATGGGGTATTCATCAAATTTGTTGAGAATTTCACCAAGAGAAAAAATAGTCTAAGATCTCAAAAATCTAGTGATTGGATTGTAAGTTATTCTTGATTTAAGATTAAATTTTAATTTAAAATTGCTAAAAAATTTCATTGCATGGAGCCTCTAAACTCCAGTCAATGAAAGTTCATATTCCCATGATCCTACGTTTCAAATTTTGTTAAATTTCAATTAGTATGTTGAAAGTTATGAACATTTTAATTTCTAATTTGTTTTGAATAAAAATGACCTGGATCAATCTCGGCTATCCAATTTTTCTGCTTTTCGAATTTGATGGCCCAAGATTAGTCAAATTGCACATGTCTTCATTCTAATTTGAACCCTATCCATTTGAGACTTCATGTGGTTGATGTGGCTCAATCGAGGCCACCCATTTGATCCAACATGATCAGATGACCCATATCACATAATGACATGTTTAAGTGGCTAATATAAGCATGCCACATATCTAAATGTCACAGGCTACTGCTGTTTTGGCATGAATCATTGCCAATGATTAACGCTCGCTTTTAATGGACTTAAATTTTTTTGAAAAATGCTGTAAAACTTTGAAAATTCACAATCAATTCATTTCTTTACAAAATTAAGTATTTTTTATACTCACATTTGATAGATAATTTAGTGTACTATTTATTAAAATTAAAATTAAAATGCTTTAGTCACTGATTTGTGAGATATTCTAGTTTGTTTGAAATCCTTTTTTTCCCAATTCTATCACAATCCAATGGTCAAACTAATCCAAAATTTTGGTGAAAGATATTTGGGCATCTTAGGCATTTACTATAATTTTCTTGGGACCAGATACCCATTGGATTGTTGTGATATTAATTTTTAAAATAATGGGTCAATTTTTGGGCATAAACTTTGAAAATTCATAACTCTCCAAATTTGTTGAATTAGGTGCTCACATTTTTATGGTATGTTTGCATTAATATCAAGGTTAGATGGATAGAGATTATGACCTAATTAAATAATATTGGCACCTTGGAAAAATAATTAAGGGATAAGTCTACATAACTCAAAAAATTTCTAGAAAATTATACATATATCCAATAGCTAGGGGTGAAACTTGACAACAATGAACTTAGTGACATTATACATTATAGATTTAAATTTTATTAAATTTTTAAAAAGTAAGTAAATCAAATTTCATCCTTTTTAAGGACTCAAAAAATAAAAAAAAAATTATAATAAATCAAATTTAAATTTTAAAAATACAAATAAAATATTAAACTAACCAAAATTTAATCCTCTACTAGGGAAAAATAAAAGCCCCTTCATTGGACCTATATTTTGACTTTAATTTTACTTTTAGCAAAAAAATAATAATTAATTAAATTTTTAAAAAATTTCAAATAATTTATAAACACTAGTAAACACTCCCATGGATCATTCTTGACCTTTGGGAGTGATTCCATGTAGTTTGGGATGAGTTTGGATCAAAACAATTAAAACAATCGTAATTAAACAATTTAAAAAACTATTAATTAACCAAACTTTGAAAAGTCATAAGTAATTATAGAAAAATTTAAACTAACCAAACTTAGTGTCATTCAACTCCATTCAAGGTCTAGTATTTTTTAAAAATGTCAAACACCAGAAATAGGTCAATGTTAAAAAGTAAACTTTCTAGTCAACCATAGTACAAATTTTAATCAAAATTTCAAAAATTCATAATTTATTGTAAAAATTTCTAAATTGAGCAAAATAAAAGTCTAGTTACTTATATTATGGTCTAGTATTTATGAAAAATACTTAAATTACAAAAATTATTTTAACTTTAAAAGTCAACTTTTGACCTTTTAATTAATGTAATTAAATAATTTAAATAATCCAAAAAATTCAATAATTAGTTAAAATATATGGAAACTTTAACTTGAATAATAAAATTAGTCAATCAACATTTTAATACATAACAAGCACTCTAAATATAAAGTTTTAAGGATGGACTATTGTGAGCTATGGGTTAAGAGTCCTAAGGATGCCTAATTCCTCGAGCGTTCTATGACAACGTCACGAAAAGATTCAATAGAGACTTCACTCGATCGATATGACTAAATCAAGGCCACTCATCCAATTTAGCATGATCGGATGATTCGTGTCACATGATGATGTGTTTTAGTGGTTAATATAAGCGCGCCACATGTCGAAATGTCACGGACGATTGCCATTTTGGTGTCAATCATTGGAAATGATTGACGCCAGCTATTAATGGACTTAAAAATTAAAAAAAAAAATATTCTCGAGCTTTGAAAATTCATAGTAAATTCATTTCTTCACAAAATATGTATTTTTGATCTAGTTGTAATGATAATTTATTGTACTATTTATTAAAATTTAAATTGAAATGTTTTGATCACTAATTTATGAGATATTATATTTTCTTTGAAATCCTTTTTTTCCATTTCTCACAATCCAGTTGTCAAACTGGATCAAAATTTTGGTGAAAAATATTGGGTATCTTAGGCATTTATTGTAATTTTTCTAAGACCAGATACCCTTTGGATTGTAGTGATGTGAACTTTTAAAGTAATGTGTCCATTTTGGATTCAAAACTTTGAAAATTCATAATTGCCCAAATTTGTAGAATTAGGTCATGAAATTTCTGTGGTATGTTTTCATTAGTATCAGGGTTAGATGGACAAAGATTTAAACCTAATTGAATAATAATGATAGCTAGGAAAAATAATTAAGGATTATATCTATATAACTTAGAAAATTTGTAAAAAATTATACACACTCCCAATAGGGGTAAAACTTGACCACATTGAACTTAGTGACATTATACACTATAGATTTAAATTTCATTGAATTTGAAGCTCATTAGGTCAAAAAATTTAGCAATCATATTTTAGCCTCTTTAAGGACCCAAAAATTTTAATCAATTATAATAAATCCAATTTAAATCCAAATAATACAAAGAAAATATCAAACTAACCAAATTTTATCCACTACCTAGGAAAAAAAAGCCCTATCACTTGACCTCTAAATTGACTTTAATTTTACTTTTACTGAAACTTAATAAATAATTATTTTAATTAATTAAAATTATTAAATATTTTAAATAATTTCCAAATGCCATGAAACATTCCCATGTATCATCCCTGAAATTTGGGAGTGGTTTCATACAATTTGGGATGAGTTTGAATAAAAAAAACCAAAACCTTCATAATTAAAAAATTTAAAAATTCATTAATTAACAATACTTTGAAAAATCATAAGTAATTCTAGAGGTTAGATGGACAAAGATTTAAATCTAATTGAATAATAGTGACACCTAGGAAAAATAACTAAAGATTATATCTATATAACTTAGAAAATTTCTAAATAATTATACACACTCCCAATAGGGGTAAAACTTGACCACATTGAACTTAGTGATATTATACACTATAGATTTAAATTTCATTGAATGTGAAGCTCATTAGGTCAAAAAATTTAGCAAATCATATTTCAGCCTCTTTAAGGACCCATAAATTTTAATCAATTATAATAAATCCAATTAAAATCCAAATAATACGAAGAAAATATCAAACTAACCAAATTTTATCCACTACATAGGAAAAAAAAGCCCTATCACTTGACCTCTAAATTGACTTTAATTTTACTTTTAATGAAACTTAATAAATAATTATTTTAATTAATTAAAATTATTAAATATTTTAAATAATTTCCAAATGCCATGAAACATTCCCATGTATCATCCCTGAAATTTGGGAGTGGTTTCATACAATTTGGGATGAGTTTGAATAAAAAAAACCAAAACCTTCATAACTAAAATATTTAAAAAATTAATTAATTAACAAAACTTTAAAAAATCATAAGTAATTCTAGAAATTTCAAATTGACCAAACTTACTGTCATTCAATTCCATTTAAGGTCTAGTATTTTCTAAAAATGTCAAACCACCAGAAATAGGTCAAAGTTAAGAAGTCAACTGTTGTTTAAATTTAGTTCAAAACTTAAAAAATTCATAACTTAATATAGAAACTTCCAAATTGAGCAAAATTATAATCCAATTACTCATATTGAGGTCTAGTATTTAGGAAAAATACCCAAATTATAGAAATCACTTTAATTTTTGAAGTTAACTTTTCACCATTTAATTAATGTAATTAAATTATTCAAATAATTAAAAAAATAGTAATTGATTAAAATCTCAGAAAACTCTAACTTGATAAATAAAATTAGTCAACCAGCATTTTATTATATAACATGTACTCCAAAGATGAAATTTCTAGGATGGACTATCTTGAGCTGCGGGGTTAAGTGTCATAAAGACCGGTTCCTCGAGACCACTATGGCAACTCCATGAACAAATTCAATGGAGTATAAAATCTTATAATTAAGTGTCTTTTAATTAGTTAATTAAATTAAAATCCTTAATTCAATTACAATAACCTGCTTTATAGGTTATACTACCTTGATCTGCGGGGCTAAGTGTCCTAAGGAGGCTTGGTCCCTTGAGCCTGCTATGAGATCATCATGTTTCATTTTAGAGTGAAAAATAGAATGAGCTTAATCAAGAAAATACAGAGGTTTGGTTATTCTAACCATCATCAATGGCAACTTTGCCGACTCAACCTACAACTAATGACTCATTAGTATAAGCATTGCTTCTTTTCTTTGGAAAGAGCACAAAGTCATTACTTTTATTGGATTAAGATTTCTTAAAATGATTTCTAATCAGTAATAAGTGCAACAAAACTTAAGAACTCTTATTATAGTGTTAAATAATATTCGAGGAAAAGCAATACTATATTCAACAAAAAGAAATTGATTATTATATAATTGATTGCCATTTTCCCTATAATATTAAATAATTTGAAGTTAAAATAATTAATTCTTAAGAGAATTTTTTTATTAAATTACATAGCATGAATATTAAGTCACCAAGTACTTACCGATCCCATAGCTTGAAGCTAATTAAGATTATAGATTTTAGAATTCGGAAAAGCATAATGCCAACTATATATAAAACTAGTAATTAAAATCTCATACATAGATGTAAGTTTAGAGAAATGGGTATAAAGTTTTGGATGATGATGTTTTATTTTATTTTAAAACACAAATTTTGACTCCAAATATATAGAGAGAAACACTCCTAAGTAGAGTTGTTAGAAATTTGTTGGGAGAGTTTGTTATTTTTTATTTTCTAATTTTTAAAAAAACATTTCACAAGAGCTGATAGTTAATGTTAGGAAATGAAGTCAATGTGTGTCTAAGACTAACCTAGCTTAATACAAACTCGTGCAAGATTTTAGAGTTGTGATTCAAAGAGGAATAAATGCCTATAGTTAATTACATCTTAGTTATAAAAACTCTCAATTAAGAGTATGCTTGTGTTTTAAATTTATTACATTTTCGGGTTTTTAATAAAAGGACATGCTTTGGAGATGAATGAATTTATTGGCTTACAAAACTTTTCAATATTAATTTGAAGACTAAAAAGTTGTCAGATGAGTGGAGGAGTGCACTGATTCCTATTTTTATGGATAACGGCGATGCACAAGAGTGTGCTGATTATAGAATAATTAAGTTAATGTGTCATACTTTAAAACTGTGGGAGAGAGTTATCGAGCACATGTTACAACATGAAACTTATGTTTCTCAAAATAAATTTGGATTAATGTTGGGTAGGCCTACTATGGAAGCTATACATTTATTGAAAGGTTTCATGGATAAGTATAGAGATAATAAGGAGGATCTACATATGATATTTATTGAGTTAAAGAAAACTTATAATAAAGTTTCAAGAGACGTGCTATGGAGAGTTATAAGCAAGAAATGGGCTAATAATTTGTATATTCAAGTCATTAGAATATATATGCAGGAATTGTTGTGTTTAAACACAATGTAGTTTGACCAAATATCTTCCTAGCTATTTCAGTTCAAGTCATTAGAATATATATGCAGGAGTTGTTGTGTTTAAACACAATGTAGTTTGACCAAATATCTTCCTATTTCAGTTGGATTATATCAAGGATCAGCTTCAAGCCCATATCTTTTTTCTTTAGTCATTGATGTTCTTACTAGATATTTGCATGAAGATGTACCTTAGTGTATGCTTTTTTCTAAAGATACTCTTCTTGTTAATAAATCTAGAGAGGGGGTCAAAGGTAAACTTAAATTATAGAGTTCAACCTTAGATTTTAAGAGTTCTCTTTTGAGTAGATCTAAAGCCGAATACATGGAGTATAATTTTAGTAATAATGTATTTAGTGAAAGGATTGTATGTTGTGTGATATAAAAGTTCCCCTCAAACTTAAATGAAAATTTTAAAGTTGGTGGTGAGACCTACAATGCTTTATGGTGTAGAATGTTGGCCATTAAAAGAGAAGCATAAAATTAAGTAAAGTGTTGTAGAGGTGAGGCTACTCAGGTGGATGAGTGGTTTTATTCTTAGAGACAGAATACAAAATGAGCATATATTCACAGAAGGCTGGAGTAGCTCCAATGGAAAATAATATTGGAGAGAGTCACCTTAGATGGTTTGGTGGCATAAAACATCATCCTTCCAATGATCTGATTAAGAGAGTAGATGTATCATATTTGCCTATGTTAAGAAAGGAAGTGGTGGGCCTAAAAAGACTTGGTTTGAAAATATTAGAAATGACCTTTTTGTTGGATTTAAATGAGAATTTGACTCTTAATCAGACATAATAGAGAAATAGGATTGATGTAGCTGACCCCACGTACTGAGATAAAGGCTTGATGTTGTTGTCATTGTTGTACTAATAATGAGTAGGCTCAAAAGGGATGTAAATACACAGAATTTAAAGAAAGAGAAGATACAATATGATCAAGATTTCATGGAATCATCATACTGGGTTATTAGGCTCTTAATTTACAAAGACAAGAAGATAATCGACCCAACCTCACTTGAGTTCATTCCCAACAACTATGATCTAAATCATTAAAAAAATTGCTATAAACCTTAAACCCAAGAACAAACATATATTTCTATACTTTATGTAGTAAAGTAAAGGAACATAATGTTTACCCCTTCCACAATAATGGAAGATAACTCTAAGAGTGAGAAAAAGAGTAATTTTGGCTATTAATCATCAAACCACATGAATGCACAATCAATCCCACATGGATTAAGAATGCCGTTAAATTGTCCTATTCTTGATTTTAATAGTCAAAATTACTATATCAAAGAGATACTATGCATTTAAATATTTTTTTGAAATGATTGTCCTATACTTGATTTTAAATTGCTTAAATTTCTATTAATTTTATAGAAAAGTAATATTTTCTCTAAGAGCCCGAAGGTATAACCCCTAAACTTAGGCTTCCGCCCTCGACATGTACGACGGACCGGTAGACCACCTAAGCACGCCTTTGGTGAGCGTGGTAGGAGGAAATCCGGTTCGACGCTTACGACGGGGCAGATAGTCGCCTCCCTTCTCGCTCTCTTACCTCGTCATGCATGTCGAGTCAGTGGTCTACCCATGCACACCTTTATTGAGCGTGGTGGGAGGGGCAACTGGCGCGACACCTACGACAAGGTGAGCGAGCGACCCTTGCTCTCTTATCTCGACATGCGTGTCGGACCGGCAAACCACCTAAGCATGCCTTTAGTGAGCATGATAGGAGGGAAACCGGTTCGACGCACATGGCGAGGCCAAGCGAGCCTGGTGTACCCTTTTCTTTGCGCGGCCGGAATAATTCATAAGTACCCCCGGGCGGGGGGAAAGCAAACTGCTCTTTTCTTGTAACAGGTACCGTCAAAGACCCCATGCACGCCTTTGTTGGCGTGGTGGGTAGAAAAGTTACGGCCGCGGTGTCCTCGAAAGAGGGCACCTACCATGCACGCCTTTATTGCGCGTGGTGGGAAGGCCCAGTTTTCTCGTTGTTTTCCCCTAAACGGAGGAGACGCCAGGAGGCTGCCGAAATTTCGGGTGAAATACTACTACACTTGGACCTGTTTCACACTCAAAAGAACAAGAGCCTGAACTCAAATAAGAAAGAGCAGTGGACTTTCGAACTTGATTGAACACGAGCAGAGGACCTGAACAAAACATAAATGATTTCTAAAGATCAAAATCCAAATAAAATGAAATCAAATTGGAATCAGACTCAAATCAATCTGAACCTACACTTGAACTCAAAGGATTACGGCACGAGTACAACATCAACACTAAATCAAGCCTAATCAAATGATGTTAAACTGAACCAAAGACTTGAAAGACTTGTACTTATGTTCTGAACTCAAAACTAGAACAATATGTGGACAACAAGAACTTGTGCATTTGAGCTTAAACTGCACGACGCCAAGTAAAGTTTGGAAACAACATATTCAAATCCGGATGACCATACTGAGTTTGAAACTCAAGTCTGAATGAAATTGAACTTGGATCCAAACATATACAAGGGTAAGGTTTGAATCCTGTGTAAGGGAGTTCAAACAAGAACGTTCGTATGGTTAATAGCGACTCAAAGTACGCTACAAGATCTCGATGCACGAACTCCTACAACAATCCCTACAATTGACTGTTGATTGAGATGGCAATACGGGAAATCAGTAGTGGAGGACCGTCCTCTACAAACAAACGCAACCCAACAACAACCACCCGAGATTGGTGAAAGGGTGGATATGATGCAGAAGCAATGGGTCTTCTACAAAAAGTTTTAGGAGGTCGTAGTGAATACAACGGTCCCCTGTAAATGGATACTTGTGGATAACAACAGTGGATGTGTCGTAGGTACAACGAACCACTGTGGGCACAAGTACAAGCATCACCTACATTAATGGTGATCAAAGTGTGCTGTCAATATACCGGATGCAAAGACAACCCGATGTACGAAAATGGACACCCCTTGGCAGAAGGGAGGAAATGTTTGAACATATTAGAACCAAACTTCCTGGTGTTTTAAAGTCTCTTTTTAGCTCTATAATTAAGAAGAGAACAGTTCGGGTGCCCACAAACACCGGAAATAGCATTTCCACTACGCCGAAGAGCCTAAAAGGAGTTCTTTCCAAATCAATAGTCTTTGACTCCAAAATCCAGAAAACTTCCCCGGTGAATGAGAAAGGGGGAGTCAACATCAAAATGCCACGCCACCGGATCTACAACACTGATACAAGAAGACAGAAGGCATCTACAATCTACAAAGCCACGCCACCAGATCTGCAACACTGATACAAGCAGACAGAAGGCGTCTACAATCTACAAAGCTACGCCACCGGATCTGCAACACTGATACAAGAAGACAGAAGGCGGCTACAATCTACAAAGTCACGCCACCGGATCTGCAACACTGATACAAGCAGATAGAAGGCGTCTACAATCTACAAAGCCACGCCACCAGATCTGCAACACATATACAAGTAGACATAAGGAGTCTACGATCTACAACTCAACGCCACCGGATCCGCAACACTCATATTAGCGGACCGAAGGCGTGTATAAGTTCTCAAACAAAAAGTTGTGTGCATCCAAGTGATAGTTATTTACACAACTACAAATACTTCAAAGTACCCCTGCACCTACACTATAGTTTGTATACACATAGGTACACAATGGAGTACGTCTAAATCAATAAAAAAATCACCCGCATGGGCCCCGGCGAGCGTGTTATTGATACACACGTGACGCCTATGGATGCTGCGCAGGTCGATAAGTGAATTCTAGTTTGAACCCGATCCTTCTATATGGATATATAGGAGTCGACAGGGTTCGAACATTTAAACAAATACACGGTTGTGGCGACCAGTGTATTTGTTTCAATACATTCATATTAGGCTTTCAAGGCCTACAATCAAAAAAAAAAATCATGAACAAAGGCACAAAGCCTACGAGAAACCCGATCCTCAGTCAATAGCTTGTCTGAGTTGACAAGGTTCAATCAACAAATGGAAATGAACCCGAACACCCCGATGATGGCCGTGTTGAATGAAGATCTCAACCAGAGGGGTCAATTTCAGGCAACTTTTAAATGTC
>NW_021319004.1:5070796-5273980 GCF_001605985.2 Dendrobium catenatum | reverse complement strand
AAAAAAAAAAAATGTAAGTTTGGTGCTTTTTGTCCTTTCACATTGAGTAAGCAACTTTTGAATCATCGTCGTTCTTTCATGGTTATTTGAATATGAAAGTGATTTTATTCTCATTTACAACATATTTTGAAGTCACTCATTGCATTAATAATTGGGTGGTTTGAAATCTTTTTTGCTTATTCATGTTGATTGAGTTTTCACACATTGATAATATTTTTTCTTTGATTTTAAAGATCTTGAAATTTTTAATCATCATTACATTGAAATATTATACCTTTAAATTGCAAAGCAAATTTAAATTCGTAATCTTATTGTAAATATAACTTGTGCGAGCAAAATTTATTTTAAAAAAGTTTGAGAGATAAATATTATTATTATAAATTTTCTTTTTCCCCCTTTATTTTAATTTCTTTGGTTGTATTAGCTCATTGTAGGAGAGTACAGGTTTGATCATTGTAAGGAATTTTACTAGCCCCATTGTAGGAGAATACAAAAGTATTGTAATATGATGAAATTATTTAGTGGAATCCTAACCAAGGGTTTGCTAGGCATGGAAGCAATCCAGTTTTCTTGCTAGGCATGCATGGAAGCAATCCAGTTTTGGGGTACTGCCAAATCAAGTAAAAATATTGTGCCTATTCTCTTTCTTTTTTTCGCCCTTGCTCTTGTGATTGGTTGTGCTTTCCAATAATTAATTTAGTCTAATTTGTTTTTTAAAATTAAAAGTACAATTTTTATTTTATCATGAATTTTTAATCTTCACCTTATTATACCCCCTCTTGGGTGCCATAATAACTTTCAATACTCTAATTACTATAAATAATATCTTTAGTAATTTAAAAAAGTATCATCAATTGGAAAAGGAGCAAGAAAATTTAGATTCTCTTTACATGAACTTACAAAATGAACTGCATTGTTATAAAAGTGAATGATCATTTGTTTGCAAAAGTATCCTTATGTGATAAGTTAATTGGAGGAAATCTTATTTTAAATAAGAAAGTTGATTATTTGAATAACTCCCATAGAAATGCCTTTCATGATTCATCTATATCTAGAAAATATTTACATCGCAAATCATATATGAGCACAAAAATAAGGTGCACTAATTTTTTGGCTATATAAAGGACACCTCAATTTATTTAGGTTCCTAAGAACACAAATGTATAGGTAGTTAGTTCCTTTTGAACATCATTCTAATGTTATTCCTTTCACTGATTGATCTAAATAAAATTATGTGTAAGTATGCCTTCACTCTAGGATCAATAAAGGTAGATTGTACTTGTAGATTATTGAGTCATATGTATGAAGAATGGTCACTGTTTACTTGTTTAAAGAAGTGGTGGAATTTATGTGCATTTAGGAGATAATATAAAATAGAAAATAATTAGAGATGACACTATTGGGTATGGCTCCTACACCATCGAGAAAGACTTATTGGTTGATAGACTATATCATAATTTAATCAATATCACCAAATTATATGATAATGTGCATTAATTTTAATTCTCTTCTTCTCATTATTTGATTAAGTTGTTAGATTAAATTTATTTTATTAGTTATAAGTATAATAGTATTTATCACTACCCATTGCATTCAAAGGAATTCAAAGCTCATTAGCAGTCATTACTACTTATTCATAGCCTTAACCAACCATATCTTATTTTTGAAATTTCAAATGTCAAAAATATCCTTATTTATTTTATTTAAAAAGCCATCTTCTCACCTTCTCTTAGATGTTAAAAAACCATATATGGTGTTTTATTTTATAATTAGCCTCTAATTTGTATTTGATTTTCTTTAACTTATTTCATAAGTGATTATTTTTCCCTACTCTCTTTTTTATTCTCTTATCACATTCTACCACCATAAAAATATGATTGGCTTTCGAAACAACCTTATAGCCATGGTGAGATATCTTTAGCACATAGGAATCCAAATACCTCTCATCCCAACATAAATAGGTCCATTATAAATTTACCCCATTATAGTCATAACAATATTTATATGCTCGAACTATGAGATTTAATGTCCATTAGTGTTTATTATTTGAAAGCTTTTTATGGTGCTTTTTTGTTATGATGTAGGTGATTTAGTCCTATTAGTATGCATACCTTATGTAAATTATCTATGTAGGAATTGGTTGTAGGCTTACCTATAAATGATTCTTCTAAGGATTAGACATGCACTGAATTATGTCAATTTGGAAACCAAACCATATATCCTTCAAATTTATGAATCAAGTTTCAACCTTTAGACTCTTAGAACTGCGACATATGAATTTGTTTTGACCAATCACACCCACTAGTTTATGATGAAAAAGGTACGGGCATGTTATTATGGATAATTACTCCAATTTCACTAAGTAGTGTTTTAAATAATAAAAGTGATGCAATTTTTGTGTTGATTAAAATTTTAAAATAGATTCATAGAGAAAGAGAATTATCCAATATATCAAATAGAAGTGATCATATAGGGGATTTTAAACTAAACAATTTGAGGATTTTTATGTAAATTCGGGATTAGCCATAATTTTGCTACCCCTAAGACACCACATTAGAATGGTGCAGTTGTTAGGAAGATATCTTTGGATAGATGCAATAAATATTTCTTGTTATATGATCAGTAAGGTGAATATCATATATATCATTAAGAAGACTACTTATTATATTTTAAAAGAAAAGAAGTCAAATTCATCACGCTTTTATTTATTTGGTAATAGATGTTTCTTCATAAAAAAAGAAAAAGATAATTTGATAAAATTTAATATAAGATCAAATGAATGAGTTTTGTTAAAATATTCAATTCATAGTTTTGCTTATAATTATTCTATGAGAAGAGCAGTTGTTGAAGATCTTATTGATTAAAAAAGTAAGATGTCCCATGATGGAGGATATATATGATGAGGAGAATGATAGGTTAGAAATTCTTGGCTTAGATCCACTACAACTACTACTGAGTTTCCTCTTATACCTAAATTTCCTTAAGGAGTGGAGATGTTTCTCTAACCATCCCAAAGAATTTATTGTAGGATTTTCACTCATGGAGTTAAGACTAGGAGTACATTTAGATAAAAGGTTGATCATTTTTACTTCTCTCATATTGATCCTATGAGTATTATTGAGGCATTAGAAGGTCAATTTTGGTTTATTGCTAAGCAAGAAGGGATAAATCAATTTTGGAGGAATGATATTTAGGAATTAGTGTCTAAGCCAAGTGTTGGATATGTAATTGAAATGAAATAGACCTAAAAGAAAGTTAGATGATATTGGCACAATGTTTAGAAATAAGACCAGGTTTGTAGCACAACGATATAGTTAGATTGAAGAAATAAATTTAGATGAGTCATAAATCTTAGTAGCAATATTAAAAGTTGTTAGGCTACAATTAGCATTTGCATGTTATAAGGGCTTTAAACTATATTAGATAAATCTTAAGAGTGCTTTTTGAATGGAATCATAAAGGATAATATTTATGTAAAGAAACACTAGGTTTTATTAACCGCCTATTGATGGGGACATCAGAGCTTGGAAAGTCTATCAGAGACGTGGCAGTCAATCTAAGTTGTTTTGATAATCCAAGTGTTTGGCATGTGACTTGGCCTACGCATAGCTACCCCTCTTGCATTTTCTTTTATCATTTTGATTGCTAATAGTTTTAATCATTATTATTTTATCAAGAAGTCGCGCAAGTTCTTATCGTATACATTTAAAGGCATTGTAGGCCTGCATCACATATATCCCAACTTTTTGTTTAAACATAAAAAATCACTTTATAATTTAAAGCATGTTCCTAAGGCTTTGTATGAGATATTTAACTCAACTTCTTAGATTACAAGTGAAGTAAAAGGATAATGGAATATTTCTCTCCAACATGAAGTGCATTAATGAACTAATTATAAGACTTAGTATGAAGACACCCTAATGGTCCTAGTAAAAAGTTAGATAAGGATGCTAGTGGGAAGTCAATGGATTCCAAAATATATAGAGGACCATTATTGCATTTGACTTTGAGCAAATTAGTTATAGCATTTTCTCTAAGACTTTTTATTAGATTTTAATGATATCTTCATGAGTGTCATTTGACAACTTTAAAGTGATTTTTTTGGGTATTTAATGAGCTCACCTAATCATGAACTATGGTATCCTAAGAATTATGCTAATTATGCAGAGTGTATAGATGAAAAGAAGAGCACCTCAACCTCTTATTACTTCTTAGGGCTCTCACTTACATCTGCATCTAATAGGAATTAGAATTCCATTGCTTAATCTAATACGTATAGAGGCAGAGTATGCCACTATAGATAGTTACATCACATAATACTTTGGATTATGCAACTAATTGATGACTTGGGATTTATATTAGATCAAATCCTAATTAAAGGTGGCAATATTATTATAATAAACCAATCAAAATATCCAATCCAACACTAAAAAACTAAACACATACAACTTCTTCATCACATCAATTGGGATCACATAGCCTTAGGTGATGTAGTTATAGAATTTTTTAGCACATATTTTCAACTGATAACTATTTTATTTAAACCCTTAACAAAACATTAATTTGGTTCGCTTAGAATTATTCTATAGATGTTAGATCTATCATTATAGGTTTTGTTTAGATATGAATGTTTTTGAACAAAATCTCATTAAGGACCTCACTAAATAAAAAATTCCAAATGAAATATTAAAATTAAAAACCTAATAGGCACCCATAAATTGATAGACACCAACAAATATTTACGGGAACCCGTAAAATCGGTTGTATGAATTTTTTATTTTACATGTTGCCATGTGGCATTGTAAGTAATAGAGATCCCATTTGACCCCTATCAATTCTTAAATGGAAGTTTGAAAGCTAGCCTTTAACCACTCTATCACAATGTATTCAAACTCATTATCGCTCATTACTACCTATTTATAGCCTCTAACTAACCCTATCATATTTTCTGAATTTTTAAATTTCAAAATTCTCTTATTTAATTTATATATAAAGCAAAATTCTCACCTTTTAGTTGCTAATATCCCTTTCAATTTATACCCTAAGTCTAAGTTAAAAGATGTACGGTTCTTGTAAGGAAGAAAAAGTCATACAGGTGTTGCATTTTATAATTAGCCTCTTTCCATTTGGTTTTCTCTAACCTATTTCTTATGTGAATATTTTTCCCTACTCTATTTTAAATTTTATCCTCTTCTCATATTGTACCACCGTGAAAATATGGTCAACATGGTAAAACATCTTCACATAGGATTATAAATGCCTCTTATGCCAATATAAATAGTTCCAACATAAATTTATCCCACTATACAAATCCTTCCATTAATCTTGGTTGAAATATCTTACCTTTATTCTAACAATTTGAACTTCATGTCTTCATATTATACTTCAATGTGTTTCTTTATTTTGATATGAGATTAATCAAATATTATATAATAATTTGACTAGCCCTAAGCTTGTTCAAGGTTTTTAGATAAAAATCTCTAAATAAAATCTTCACACATTCTATTCTCTTTTTAGTTAGGGTGAAGAAATATAAGTAATTGAAAGTTTGTGTAGGCTAATTGGATGGAGCACATCAAATTGGCATACTAATTGAATATTGAGCAATGGCCCACCATGGAAAAACCATTGAAAGAGTAGGTTCTAGATGCAAAAGAAGAGGTAGTAGATGAATACTTCCAAGCTATGTTTTTGAATTATAATAAAGTTTTAGCTTTAGCTCGTTTTTTGTTTTTCTTAGTTTGTATGTAGTCCTCTTGTGCTTTTCTTTGCTTTTGTATATAACACTGCGCCCCCCCCCCCGCGATATGTTTTTTGATAATAGTGAAGTAGAAATTTGGAAATAAACTTATTATTGTAAATTGTCTTTGGGGGAGAAAGGAAAAAAAGGAAGATACCACGCTTATATTACATATGTTGATGTTCACTTATTACATTTCCTACAAATTTCACTGTCAATTATATTGTGTTTCTTACAAATTTTATATCAAATTTTTCTCATAAAAACCAAGTTCTTAATGTGTATATTGCATCTTCAAAAGGGGAAATATTGTTTAAACTATGAGCGCCAAGCTTAAAATTAAATTTTAATGATTATAAATACCACTAAGAAAATATAATTGATAGTTTCAATCTAGGAAATAAGAACACAATCATAATGTCTTAATCTCAAGAAGACAATTTAAAATGAACTAGAAAAATATGTGGTGTCTTTTGTATATAAGAGAAATGATAATAAAAATGTCGAAGATATGCAAGGTAGGAAAGTTAAGGTTGGAACTATCCTTTAGAACTAAGTTAGGTATTCACTTAGTAACACCATTAAATGGTTTATTTTGAAGGCCAAAGCATTTGTTTAAATATTATTACAAAACTTATCTAAAATAAACAAAATAGATATTTTGATGAAAATACCCTAATATGTTTAAGAGAAAATTTTCTAAATAATATATAATGCAAACTTAAACGGCCTCAACAAAGGTTAGTTGGTTTTTGCAAAGTTTTAATGGGCATCTAAAATTATTTACCTTCAAAATGTAGGACTCGGGGAACATGGAATATTAAATATGGAAGGCTCTCTACAAAGGTTTGTGGGGCTCTGCAAACTACTTTGTCGGCCTCCATAAAGTTTACCCGTCTTTGAAAATATAAAAATATAGAAAGTTTTAATGGAGCATTATAGCAATTATAAACCTAATTAATGTCAAGTTTCACTCCATTTTTGAATGTATGTAGTTAATAAGCATATGGAATTACTAATTATAAATAATTTAGTTAGTCATTAGAAGCCCTTGATGTTAAATTCCTAAAACCTCGGTAATAGAATTGCTTTTTCACTCAAAACATATCCAATAATGAGAAATTTTGCCACAAAGCCCTATTGAATGATTTTTCAAGAAAGTTTTCTATAGATCAGTTTGAGAGAGGTTAAAAACTTATTTTCTTAAACCTTATCAAGGTTTATAGTTTATGTGCTTTACTTCTTCACACTTTGGGAAATCCACATGTAAGAATTCATTTTTCTCTTGTACTGATTGATTTATATTTGATTATTCTTACATTATGTTGGAGTATTCTAACATATAATAGCCATGGGAGGTTGTCTCGATGAAAGGGGAAATTTTCTGAGAGAGAAATGTAAAGGCTCCTCCACTTATCAAAGGAGTAAGAATTTTGTTTGTGTAGGCTATCCATACAATCCTAAATGTGGAGGAAACATAAGCATGGATGTTGGCTAGCTACAACTGAACCATGTAAAAATCATTGCAAATTTATATGTTTTTTTTATAATCTTTTTCACTTCTAATTTTTATCTTATGTTAATACTTAAGTTTTCTTTGAGCATCATGGTATTTCTTTGGTAAAAATAGTTTAAAGTTTGTGTAAATTTTTTAAATACCCAATTCACTCCCTCTTAGGCTCATGCAAACCAACAATAATACCTCTAATTTTTAGTTTAAAGGAATAAAATAAGTTTTAAGGTTTGAGACTAATCTACTACATCATAAACCCCCACCTCCCAGGTATTTTTCAATCTTATGATTAATGAAATATAAGCCCCAAATTTTTAATAAAATGAATAACTCAAAAAAAAAAAAAATTCAAAACTTTAAAGCCTAACATAAGATATTTTGAAGTATTTTTCCTGAATTAGATATTCATTAGAACTAAATTGAATATAAGTTAATTCAAAATATTTTCTATTTAGAGCATTCACTACAACATTAGCCTTATCAGGCTGACAATGAATAGTCTGATCAAAGTCTTTAATCAGCTCATGCCATTTTCTTTGCCTCAAAACTTTGATCCTTCTAGGTAAAAATACACTTCAAATTCAAATTATCAGTAAAGATCTCACATCTTATTCTATACAAAGAATGTCTCCAGGTTTTTAAAACAAATTCCATAAAAGTAACTTCAAGATTGTGTGTTAGATAGTTCCTCTTATCAGACACTGTGACATTGTGTCTAGGCATTGTAGTGTCACTCTCTATAAAGATAGAGCTAAGATACTATCATTAAATATTTATAAAATATCAAAATTTTCTTAATTTACATTTGCTAAAATCGTCTCCCCATAGAGCAGCCTGCTAAAAAGAGTAAGAGAGAACATTCTAGATAGAGAAAAGCCATTTCATGTGGTTTTGGGTCTATTTTGACCATCAGGATAGTTCTAAAAATTGTCTGGGTCGAGTTAGGTTACATTTTGTTTATCTCAATTTTTGATAATTCCAAGTTTTATTAAATTTTCTATTATTTTAATTAAAATTTTGATGCAAATTTGGGTATATTTAATTACTCGGCAAATCTTTATCGTGTAATGATTGCTATACTATAGCAGGCCATATTTTACATGTCTAATATTTTATTTATGAATTTTCATGATGTAGTTTTTATAATACATTGTTTTAATGATGCGGTTAAATGTTCTGACAGCTATAAATAGCATTGTAATATAATAATTTTTTGGAAATACAGCCATGAATAATGTGTGGTAATCTAGTGAATTTCTAACAAATATTAAATATTATATGGGGCTTTTTGTTTGAATTTTTTTTTGTTTGTATGTTAATAAAGATGCTGTGAAATCCTGTGATAACTCTGACACTGAGTAGTATAAATGAAAATGCATTTATTTATATGTTTATGTTTGTGAAATATGTGAATATGGATGAATACTGATGGTTAATGAAATTTTTGATGTGTTATATGTTGGGATTCGTAAGGGTATAAAATTTCTAAATATTTGTGGAGCTATTCATTTGGGAGTCATAAGGGCCTGTATTTGATATGTTATTGCAAGAAATCAAGAGCTTGAATTATGAATTTTGATAGCTATTAGGAGGTATTAGGGCTTCAGAAAAAATTCTATCTATTCTAAGATATGAATCTAAAGTTCTTACTGTTTTATTTCCTTGATGTTATTTTATTTTAATTAGTAGTTTAAAAATATTGCTTACTACACTGTGGAAACTTATGTATTTTGAACCGTCTTATTGGACAACCATACAAATGAATTTACCTTATCTTAATATTTTTTCTTTATCATTGGAAGAAATTATTATTAAATAATGTGGATTGCCAAGTTATGGTGGCTCTTACTTATTTTTGGTATATGTTGAAAGTTCGTTAGGGATGTTAAGCCCTTATAAACTATCTCAAGGCTAACCAAGAAGGGAGGGGGGGAGGGGGTGAATTGGTATTTTAAAAAATCCTTCAATAAAAAAAAAAAAAAACTCAAACCAAACCAAAATTCACCACAAAGAAATTTAAAGTGCGAAAATTAAATGCGGAAAAACTTAACTCCTTTTGCTTCCTCGTGAAGTAGGCAGATGACCTTGATCTATTGTTGAAGTGGACCTCTCTCAACCCTCCAAGGATAAGGGACTATGATCAGAGAAGATGACATGGATCAATGCTTGGAGTAACCTTATTGAAACCCCTCACAAACTCCCCCTCATAAGATCCTCTCTCTCTCTCCCTCTCTCCCCTCTCCTCTAGGCTCTCTCAGGTCAAGACAATTGCAAAAGATACCCTCATAAGTGATATAAGAGATCTTATATAGAAGAGCTTCAGAATAGCTCTTAATTGCAACAAATCGACATTATCATCCAGGGCGATCTAGAGATCATCCTGTACGAACAGTATAATTTTAGCTCAATCAACCAGGATAATCTGGGACGATCAGAAAAAATTTGTTTATATCATCCAGGACGATAGGATATCATCATGTACGATTAGTATAAATCATTAAATATCATCTAGATAATCTCACTAAAAGGATGTCTGGACGATAGAAACATAGCTTGATTGTCCAGGCCGATCTAACGATTGTCCCGGATGATTAGTTTAAATATGTGAAAATCATCCAGAGCATCGCCCTGAATAGCAGCTGGCCGATGTGTGATCGTCCAGGAACAATTAAGGTTTTTGAACTAATCGTCCCGGCCGATCCTATGATTGTCTAGGATGATATGATTGAGCAATCAAACCTTAATTGCTTTCCTTAATTACTAGATTAATTTAGGCATAATTGTGTTACATCATCCTGGACGACGTCTAAAAATAAATCGTACCTAAATAGATCTCGTGGCTGATTGTTTTTTATTTGAGCCTATCATCCAGGACTATGAGCTTAATGATGGCTGCCTTAACTAGGATGCCCTAATTAGGGTTTCCATGGTTATGTTTTGCCTAGCTTTTATTTTTAAAAAATTGTAATCAATGATTGACATCCCTAAATAATTTAAAGGAAGAAACACCATTAATTATTTCCCTTTCTCTAACTCCTCTTAGTGGTGTAATTTTCTTTTCTAAACAAAAATTTATTTCATATTAACAATTATACTTTAAAATTGAGTTCTTTTCTCTATTCTTAGGGTAATCAATTTCATATAAATAATGTACATGATCATTAAATCACTTTCAAGCTTTCTTGATTATGTTGCTGCATTTATCATATGAATATGATTCTACATTGTGGTTTACTCCTCCTTATAATAGAGAGTGAGTTTTTCTTCTCTATAATTTGCAAGATATTCTCACAACTGAGAGTCTTTAAAAGTTTCAAAAAGAAACTATCTTGTAAAAAGACAAGAGGCATAAAATGAGCCCAAATAAAAAAATAGAGAAGACGCGCAATGATCACCAAATTATTGAAAGATACACAAACTATATCAAAAATAATAAAAAAAAAAATATGCAAAGAGCGCCAGATAATTGATAAGAGGCACAAAATGAATCAAGCTTCCTTCTTTTTCAAATATTTAAATATTAGAAGAACTCATGTGTCACTTGATATATTTAAAAGACTTAATTTTTGAACCTCTTGATCATGACCAATTACTTTATTATATTATTCTATCAGACAATTTTTTTAACGAAGTTTTGAACGGATCACTTTTCTTATTAGATTGTTTTTTTAATTAGATCTTTATTTTCAAAAGATGGTTTGCCTTATACAAACTCCGAGTTGGGGTTAAAAGGATAGGTTGCTCAATTATTTTTCAGATTTGGCAATGTTAATTATTTTTTTAATAATTTTTAATCCTATCACAATGAAAATTTATTATTGTCTAGCCTTGATTAAAAAAAAACTATTTTTTTAAATATGTTTACTATTTTTATTAATCTTTTATTGTGATTTTGCTCATTTTTTATGCTTTATTTATTTTCGGACCTCTTCTAATAATCTTCATCCATCTTTAGGTTTTCATTATTTTTATTCACATTGTCCCTGATGATTTTCCTATTATGCTAGATGATGTCATCAATACACTACACATCATCTATTTGACAGGTGATTTGACTCTATTATTTGAGATTATTCTGGATGATCCACATTGTCCTAAATAATCTGATCGAATTTAGCTCAATTATCGGTGATTGTCCTAACTGATCCACCTGTTCATCTTGGATTATCCATGTGGAAAAAATGGTTAAAATTTTTAAATTTGATTGATACGATTCATTATTCCCCATCATCCTGAATGATACACCTGTTCATCCTGGATGATCCATATAGTCAAAGATCATATTAGCTTACTCCTCAGGCCGTTCGCCTACGTCTAATCATCCCAGATGATGTCCGATCAACCTGGATGATATGACCACCTTTTTGAACAATCATCCTGGATGTCATTATTATTGCTAGTTGTCTCGAATGATTCAACGATCATCCTGGGTGATTTGGCCGATTCTTAATAAATAAATTGAACCATTTTTCCTCATAATAATTGCTTCAATCCTTCCTCTCCATTATACTTTCAACGGCTAGTGGAATGCATTCTAGAATGCTTACTGGAAGCTCCTCGAGGGAAGCTGTCAACCCTCAATTCCCTGAGATGGTTGACCGATCTCCCTATCTTCGCTACAAAACTACTGGAATCACAACTTACATGATTATCAATCTGCGCGCCCTCACTTACCTAGTGATAGATCTATTTGTTGAAACTTATTCAATATGAATTAGGTTGTTAGACCTAAGCTTATATCCCAGTGGCTAACCAAGAGGAGGGGTGAATTGGTAATTAAAAATTTATCCCTCTTTTTAAAATTGAACCGATAATAACTTTAGTGAGTTTTTGTAGAAAAGGTTTTTCAACCACAAATTTAAAAAGTAAAAACAAAAGTAGCAGAAAATAAAAAGATACAAGATTTATAGTGGTTCGGTCAAACACGACCTACATCAACTCCCCGGAGGCACCCTCCGAGTATTGCACTAATACCACTAGTGACTCTCCTTTTGCACCCACAGCAAGGCGGAGAAGCCTTTTACAAAACTCTCTTCCACCACTACCCGATGCGGTAGAGAACTGTCGTCCTTTTACACTCTCCCAGTGTTGGCAGAGAACCGTCCGTCCTTTCACACTCTTCAAGTGTAGGCAGAGAACCCTTTGGCTATTCACACTCTCCAAGTGTCGGCAGAGAACCGATCTCCTTGACAGATCTTCTCACAAGAAATCTAGAATGATGAGAGAAAGAAGTGAAGTAATCACAAATCACAATTGCATAATCTTACCTTTGAGTACCAAGTGAATTCTTCATGCTCCAGTAGTAAGAATCCTCCTTCAAACACTCTATCACACTCTCTCCTTCACTCTCCCTTTAGTTAACATGAAGATCAGTAGGCAAAAAAATTACAAGACAGTTTTAAGTGGACTTTATATAGGAAAGATACGAAAAATCGTCCAAAAACTGCTGACTTTGAAGTCTGTACACAGTCAATCATCCTGGATGATCGTCAGATCGTCCCGTACGAATAGTGTTAAATCAGTTGCATATGAACCCAATGTATATTGGTATGAACTGACTTCATACCTGATCATCATCCCGTATGAAATAAGTTCATCCGGAGACGAACAGTTATATCAAGGGTTCGTTCTAACGAAACTGCAGGACGATCCCAAATTATCAGGGAACAGAGGACTTCATCCTGGGACGAATATGAATGTTCGTCTGGACGAATAGTTCAAGTCATGTGTCCAGAGAACTTCGTTCAGGGACGAGCAGGATGGATCGTCTGGATGATTAGTCTAACTCAAGTGTTCAGAAGACTTCGTCCAGGGATGAATGGTACACTTCGTCTGGATGAACAGTTCAAAGTGAGAATACAGAGCACCTCATCCAGGGACGTATAAGGAAATTCGTCTAGACGATCAGGACTTAAGAAAAATTTTCTCACTTCCTATTCATTCCATTGCTCTTCCGAGGGGATAATTAACTTGATCATCCCATACGATCAATATAATTTTTTAAAGATCTCCCCAAGTGTGTGTGTTCTAAGCTACTCAATTACAATCATACTCTCTCAAACTCAATATAATGAAAAATATAAACTTTAATTTACAAACTATCTCATACTGAATTTGATTTGAAGTCTTCTTTAGTCAGGAGTTCAATTTTTCTAAAATGTTAGTCCACACAAGAGCAAAAATAATTCTTCCAAAAAGTGTTAGGAAAATATGATACTTAAAATAATAATATTTGGAATCATCAAAACTATACAAGTTGCAAGAATGTAAAACATGTAAATAGCAACTCTCTTAACAATCTCCCTCTTTTTGATGATGGCAAAATAATTATTGTTTGTATAATTTTCAAATTCTAAGAATCTCCTAAACTCCCCCTGAATTGATAAACATGGGAAAATAAAGAGGCATTGCACGACAATTTTCTCTCTTTTTTATTATTATTTAACAAAATACAAACAGATACGATACGAAACAAAAAAAAATACGAATAAAATATGAGAACAAACAATATTTTCTCCCCCTTTTTGACAACAACAAAAAGAGAAGAAGAAAAATAACAAAAATGTGAGAAGTCATATGATAATCTTTTTATAAGAGATCCTTGAAAGTGATTGAAATAAATTTTACAAATAAAATCAAATCATTAGGCAAATAGAATGATTCATAGGATTTAAGAAGAGATATAACATCGATAGTAAAGAAGATTTTTAAAAACATGAGTCAATTTAGACATTGAGATAAAGAATATCATTGCATAAAGGATGAATATAAAATTTATATATTTCAAATTTCAATACAAAATAAAATCATGCAGAAGATTAATTTGAATTAAAAGATTGAAAGATTAAGGAAGGAATCTGAATAAAATACAACTTGTGACGCTTTGCGCATCTTTTCAATATTTGTGGCACCTTTTTTGTGCATCTTTTTACTTGTGGGCTTATTTTGTGTCTCTTTTTCAAATTGTGAACTATTGCGCATTCTTTTTTATTTTTGTACATTTGTACATTTTCAAGTGTATTCTCAATCTTTCCAAAATTAATAATATTAAATTTCAAATTTCTCTAAGTACAATAATATTTATATTGATAATAGAAATACAAAATAAGAAAACATCACAATTTGTAATAATAATATGAAAATTTAAATTAGTCTAACTAGAGACTTAAGATTGATATTCTTAATTACATCAAGTTATAAGCACAACTTAAATTTAGAAAAATTAGATTTTCTAATGAATTTAATTTTGTATTGCACTTCAAGGTATAGCACTTGTAAGATAAAAAAATTTAGGAATTTTTATATAGGCTAATACACATTTTAAAATAAGATTAAAATCAAGACAAGATAACTTATATTGATATCATGATGAAGAATATTACAATCAGCAGAAATGATATCAATACACTTACAATTTGAACTAAAAATATAAAACACAAATGCTAACACAACTAAAACACATCACACTAAAACACATCACATCACAATCAATCTCATCACAAGTACATAAATTAAAGAAGATCATAAGGAAGTACATGAATCACTCTAATGGGCCCTGATTTGGAGGAGGAGGTGGAGCATTGAAGAAATTAAAATAACTGCTTATCATAAGTATATTGAAACTTATATAATCTAGCTGCTCTCACATCCATCCCATGTCCTAATTGTGCTGAGCATCCTGTTGTTATAAGTGAGTTTACATTTGATCAAATCTTTGATCAAAATGAGTCTCTCTAGATGATCAAATCTGTGAACCAAATCTTGGTAATTTGGTTCACCAGTAGGTGCAGGTGGAGGGGCAGGTGCAGGTTCAGGTTCCTGCTCTGAGTCACTAATAACATGTGTTTCTTTATGGAAGATTGCTCTAAAAGATCCATCGTTGTAGTAGAGAGGTTCTTCAAAATCTTGAATTGGATAAACTAGATCATACTTCTTCTCCAAAATGTAAGTCACAAGATGTCATAAGGCAATGTTTTTCTTTCTCTTGTGGGAGACATGGCCAATCTCAGAAAGTCCATAAAGGTAGTCAATGATTAATTGGGCTTCATCTATGGGTTGGCTAGTCAAAATTAGATAGGTCACTGTAGAAAGAAGAGGTGTAATGTTTACTCGATCATCAGCTTTAGGTATAATAGAAGTACGAAGAACATGCTGGATGATTCGGGCCTTTTTACTAAGAGTTGATACTTTGGGTACATGAGTTACTCCACCATGTCCTCTAATAACATTATTTATTTCAGTCCAGTCAAAATCAGAAGAATTGGTCAAGGTATGGGCTCTAATCCCTTCAGTCCTTAAGTTCAGAAAAATTCCTTAGTCTGCTTTAGTGATCTCTACTTTCTTCTTAAAAAAATGACCTAATCACAGAATGGTCAGAGTTAAAGGACATGTTTGCAAGAAAGTAGTGAAGGGTCTCCTTATTGTAGAAGTGGACTAGAGTGAGAATGAGGCCAAATTGGGTGGCAGCAAATAGATTCATTACCTGAAAATTCAGTTGTTCTTGAAGAAGAACTCTAGATAGAGTGATTTTGGCTTAAGCAAACCTATGGAAGGACTCCTCATTGGCCTTGGATAGGAAGTTTTCACTAGAGTTTTTGGGTGGTCCTTTAGCCAGTACCTTTTGTCTTTTGCTAGAGCTAGCCATGGAGAAGATCTAGTTGAATAGGGGTTTGAAGGGATGTTTGAAGTGATGACATGTGAGTTCAAAAGACTTCAATTTAAAGAAAAATGAATTTTCATACAGAGGAAATTAAATTTGCTTCGTACGAATTTTAGTTCATCCCGTACTAACAAAATTTTGTATGGACGAACAAATGAGTCCAAAAATGAAACGGCTTTTTATAATCACACAAGTTACGATGCATCCTTTCGTACAAACTTTTGATCAAATGATCGTACAGACGAACAGGTGTTCGTTCTGGATGATCAGATATTTAAGATCGTTTTAATGGCAGTTTAAACTGTCCCCCACATCGAATCGCTAAGCGTTCATCTGTACAAACCATATGTTCGTATGTACGATCATGCATAATGAAACTGAACTTATCCGTTTAACTGTCTACATTCGTACATACGATTGAACATATCGTCCAGACATTCATGACGATTGTACAGATGAATAGTAAAATGAAAACTGAAAAACTGTATGTAAACAGTTCAAACCTGACAATTAATACACTACACAATTCATCTCGTATGAAATGAATTTCGTCCCGGACTATTTTCACTTAATTTTCAAGCATGCATGAAAAAATCTAGATGTGAGAATTTTTCAAAACTAAAACACAAACACAATAAAAAAATGATTCAAAATAAAGAAAAACACAAACTCAAATATAGAAAATCACAAACTCAAAAATGCAAACTAGAAAAACACACATCAATGTTGCAGAATCATTTTAATTAAGCATTCAAATCGATCACACCAAGCCTTATTCATAATGTATTGAAATGATCAAAGACTAAGACTAGTGGCTTTGTAAAAATGTCTGCAAGTTGATTTTCTGTAGAAATATGAATGAGTTCAATTTCTCCTTGGGATACATGATCCCTTATGAAATGATGCATGAAGTCTATATGTTTGGTTCTTGAATGTTGAATAGGATTTTTAGAAATGCAAATAGCACTAGTGTTATCACAATAAATGAGAATATTGCCTATAGTTAATCCTAAATCAATCAACTATAGTTTCAACCAAAGTACTTGAGCCACACAACTTCATAATGCTATGTATTCAGCTTCAGCAGTAGATAGGGCTACTAAATTTTATTTTCTACTGGACCAAGAGACTAAAGAATTTCCAATAAACTGACATGTTCCAGAAGTGCTCTTTCTATCAACCCTACAACCTGCAAAGTTAGAATCTGAATAACCAATTATTTCAAATGAAGAGCTAAACTTAGGATACCAAATTTCTAGGTTCTGAGTTCTAACAGATATCTTAAAATCCTTTTACTATTGTCAAATGTGATTCTTTTGGATCTGATTGAAATCTAGCACACAAACAAACACTAAATATAATATCGGGCCGGCTAACTGTCAAGTAAAGCAAAGATTCAATTATTCCTCTAAATTTCTTTTGATCAACAGATTTTTCCTTAGGGTCCTTATCCAACTGAACTAAGAAACTCATGGGTGTACTAGTAGGTTTAGCATTCTCCATTTCATACTTTTTGAGGATGTCCTTAACATACTTCGACTGACTAAGAAATGTACCCTCCTCAATTTGCTTAATGCTAAAGCCTAGAAAGTAACTTAAATCTCTCATTAGACTCATCTCAAATTCAATACTCATTATTTTAGAGAAATCATCATAAAGATTTTTATTTGAAGATCCAAATATGATGTCATCAACATAAATTTATACAATGAGTATATCATTTTCAAATTTCTTCAAAAAGAGTAGTATCCAAACTTTATTTTTCAAATGATCTTTCAAGTAGGAAGATGCTCAATCTCTCATACCAAGCCCTAGGTGCCTCTTTCAATCAATTAATACCTTTTTCAGTTTGAATACATGATTAGGGTGTTTAGAATTTTCAAAACTTAGAAGTTGTTCTACAAAAACATCCTCTTGAATTACCCCATTTAAAAAGGTACTTTTTACATTCATTTGGTATAATTTAAATTCTTTAAAACAAATAAAGAATAACAAAACCCTAATTACTTCAAGTCTAGCTATAGGGGCAAAAGTCTCCTCAAAATCAATCCCTTCAATCTGATTATACCCCTTAGCTACTAATCTAGCCTTATTTCTAAAGACTACTCATGAGTCATTCATTTTATTTTTAAATATCCACTTAGTTCCAACTACACTTTGATCCTTTGGCCTTATAATTAATTCCCAAACTTTATTTCTTACAAATTGATTTAACTCTTCTTGCATAGCCAAAATTCAAAATTCATTCGAAAGTGCTTGTCAATATTTGTGGGTTCTATAGTTGAAATAAAGGCTGAATGATTGACTTCTTTGTTTAGTCCACGCCTAGTCTGTATCACTAGGTTCACCAATAATCAATTCCTTTGGGTGGTTTTTAAAAAATATCAAATCACTAGGCAAAGGGTTTTCTATCTTCAAATTTTCTTCTAAATTTATTTTATCAATCTTTTGGGAGTTAATCTCAATCTCATCTTCTATAATATTTGGTTCTTCCAAAATTCAAGATTCATCAAATACAATATGTGTGGTCTCCTCAATTACCAAAGTTCTTTTATTGAATACTCTATAAGATTTTCTAACACTTGAGTATCCTATAAAAATTTCTTCATCTGATTTTGGATCAAATTTTCCTAAGGCAGATTTTTCGTTATTATGAATAAACACCTTACATCCAAAAACATGCAAATGTGACAAATTAGATGTTCTTCATTTTAGTAACTCATAGGATATTTTATTTAATTTTGATCTTATATTCACTCTATTCAGAACATAACATGCAGTGCTAACCGCCTCAGCCCAAAAATATTTAGGAAGTGAGTATTCTGCAAACATGGCTCAAGCGGCTTCTATTAATGTTCTTTTTTTTCTTTCGACTACCCCGTTCTGCTGAGAGGTTCTAGGTGTATTGTGATCAATTCCTTTTTTCTTATAAAAATCCTCAAATTTTTCATTCTCAAATTCTCCTCCATAATCACTTTGAATAGTCAAAATTTCACATCATAGCTTTCTTTGAATCCAAGTCGAAATGTTTATAAATTCCTCAAATGATTCACTCTTATGAAATAGAAATCTAACCCATGTGAATCTAGAGTAATCATTCACAATCACAAATCCGTATATCTTCCCTCCTAGACTTACAGTTCCAACAGGTCCAAAACGATCCATATGCAAAATCTCCAAGGGTTTACTAGTTCTAAAATCCTTATTGGACTGAAAAGAGGACTTCATCTATTTTCCTAATTGACATGCATCACAAAGGTGATCCTTAGTAAAGTCTAGTTTTGGTATACCTCTTATTATGTTCTTTTGGGTAATCCTCCTAAGGTTTTTATGCTAGAGTGACAAAGTCTCCTATGCCAAAGACATGACTCATCATAAATAGTTTTTAAACAAAAAGTAGGAGTTTTAATGCAATTCAAGTCTAGCATATACACGTTATTTACCCTTATACCATTCAAAACATCATTTCCATTTAAGCTTAACATGCAGCTAGTAAGAAAAAATTTTATACAGTATCATTTATCACATAGCTCCTTATACTTAATAGATTATACTTTAAGTATTCTACCAATAACACATTTTTAATGAAAAAAGTTTTTAAAATTTCAAATCATACCTGACCCAACCACCTTCCTTATGGTGTTATCTCCAAGTGTAAACTTGCCTCCACTCCTGGCTTCCAGCGATATGAATTATACAGTATCTCCAGTCATATGCTTTGAGCATCCACTGTCTAGGTACTATATGCTACTTGCCTCCACTCCTGCTTCCAGCGATATGAATTATACAGTATCTCCAGTCATATGCTTTGAGCATCCGCTGTCTAGGTACTATATGCTCTCACGAGGTCTTGTGTGAGAGCGACCCTGCAAAATTATCAAACGTTAGACCTGGGAACCCAAACAAGTTTGGGTTCTCCTTTTGGCAATTTATTAATAGATGCATGTATGATATGTCTAGGTTTATGCATCTTAGGTTTCCACACCAAATAAGTTTTCTTCTTCAAAGTACATGTGTGAGCTATATGTCCAATCAATCCACAATTATTACATTTGACTTTTAGAAATGGATTCCTAAGTCTTCTACTATTCATCTGTCTATTAAAGGATTGCATAAATTTAGCATACAAAATAGGATTAGTGAAATCTTCAAGTTTAGGGGATATTCTATTATCCTCGAGAGCATTTATCTTCAATTTGTAAAATGAATTCATATCTTCCAAAATTTGATTTGTATAATTGATTCGATATATTTTACTCTCTAATTCATCCTTATTATTTGTTATTTCAATTTGAAGTTCTGCAAAGGATGTTTTTAACATTTCATGATTTTTATTCAAGTCGTCAAACTCATCAACTAATTTTATGTGGTTGTCATCAATTAAAGCATGATCTTTCATAAGTATTTCATGTTTCTTTTGTAATTCATGAAATTCTAAGCTCAGATTAGTATGCATTTTCTTTAATTTTCAATATGCATCATGCATGTGTTCAAAAACTTCAAAAAGTTCATTGTAAGTCAAGTCACATACCTCTTCTTGATCTAACTGATCAAGGTTATCGGTCATTAAGCACAGATTAGTGACTTCCTCTTCCTTTTCCATCTCTGATGAGATTGAAGCTGAGTTCGCCCAGCAAGCTCTTTGGAATTTCATCTTGGCCTTCTTCACAATTGGTTTCTCCTCTACCCTCTCCTTGCTAGGAGTGGCTTTGAGTTTTTGGCAGTCTGTCTTAATATGTCTAGGTTTCCTACACTCATAGCAAATAACATCATTTGAAACCTTGACATTTATATTAAATTTACCTCGATTCCATTGCCGACGTCTCTTTTGCTTCCTCTTCAAAAAGCTTCTGAATTGTCTAATCATTTGTGCGATGTCATCTTCATCCTTTAGTTGTGAGTGATCACTCTCTGACTCCTCCACTTTCAGTGCTATGTTCTTCTCCCTTCGTGGTTCACCTGCATTAATCTTTCTTTGGCTAACTCCTTGCTCATAAGTAATTAGCGATCCAAGAAGATTGTCAATAGAGTAAATGTTTAGATCTTTAGACTCTGTAATTGTAGTAATTTTAGCATCATAAATAGTAGACAAATAATAAAGTATCTTATTAACCATTTCAACATTCATTAGTTCCCTACCCAATACATGTAAAGATGTGACTATTTGTGTAAATCTTGTGTACATATCATAAATGGATTCATTTAATTTCATGCGAAATAATTCATAATCATGCAACAAGATATTAAGTCTAGATTGTTTAACCTCATTAGTCCCCTCATAAGTTATACAAAGTCTATCACATATGTCCTTTCCACTCATGCAAGTAGAAACCCGCATGTAATCACCTAGTTTAATAGCACAAAAGAAACTATTTAAGCATTTGACATTTAGTTGTGTTAAGTCACATTCTTCTACTGTCCAGTCCATAAAAGGTGTTTCAACTCTAACTCCGTCAACTAGTCTAGTTAGTTTTGTATACCCCTCCTGAACTAAAATCCAATCAAGTGACTGTAAAAATATAGACATGCATGTTTTACAAAAATCAAAAGAAATATTGTCGAACAATGGAGGTCTAATTATAAAGTAACCCTCAAGTGTATTTTGGCTTCCAAATGTAGCCATCTACGTTAATCAAAAAGTAGTTTAAACTTATGATTTTGAAACAAAACTCTGATACCACTTATTGAAACTTGTTCAATATGAATTAGGTTGTTAGACCTAAGCTTATATCCAGTGGCTAGCCAAGAGGGGGGGGTGAATTGGTAATTTAAAATTTATCCCTCTTTTTAAAATTGAACCGATAATAACTTTAGTGAATTTTTATAGAAAAGGTTTTTCAACTACAAATTTAAAAAGTAAAAACAAAAGCAGCGGAAAATAAAAAGACATAAGATTTATAGTGGTTCGATCAAACACGACCTACATCAACTCTCCAGAGGCACCGTCCGAGTATTGCACTAATACCACTAGTGACTCTCCCTTTGCACCCAGAACAAGGCGGTGAAGCCTTTACAAAACTCTCTTTACCACTACCCGGTGTGGCAGAGAATCGCCTTCCTTTTACACTATCCCAGTGTAGGTAGAGAACCCTTTGGCTGTTCACACTCTCCAAGTGTCGGCAGAGAACCGGATCTCCTTGACAGATCTTCTCATAAGAAATCTAGAAGGACGAGAGAAAAGAGTGAAGTAATCACAAATCACAATTGGAGATTCTTACTTTTGAGTACCAAGTGAATCCTTTACGTTCCGGTAGTAAGAATCCTCCTTCAAACACTCCCGCACACTCTCTCCTTCACTCTTCCTTCAGTTAACATGAAGATCAGTAGGCAAAAAGATTACAAGACAGTTTTAAGTGGGCTTTATATAGGAAAGACACAAAAAATTGTCCAAAAACTACTGACTTTTAAGTATGTACACAGTCAATCGTCTTGGAGGATCGTCAGATCGTCCCGTACGAATAGTGTTAAATCTGTTGCATACGAACCGTGTATATAGGTATGAACTGACTTCGTGCCCGATCATCTTCCCGTACGAAATAAGTTCGTCCGGGGATGAACAGTTATATCAAGGGTTCATTTTGACGAAATTGCAGGATGGTCCCAAATTATCAGGGAACAAAGGACTTCGTCCTGGGACAAACATAAATGTTTGTTTGGAATACAGAGAACTTAGGGATGAGCAGGATTGATCGTCTGGATGATTAGTCTAACTCAAGTGTCTAGAGGACTTCGTCCAGGGATGAATGGTACACTTCGTCTGGACGAACAGTTCAAAGTGAGAATACATAGCACATCATCCAGGGACGAATAAGGAAATTCAACTGGATGATCAGGACTTAGAAAAATGTTCTCACTTCCTGTTCGTTCCATTGCTCTTCCGAGGGGATAACTGACTTGATCGTCCCATACGAACTTGGTTCGTCCCGTACAATCAGTATGATTTTTTAAAGATCTCCCCAAGTGTGTGTGTCCTAAGCTACTCAATTACAATCATACTCTCTCAAACTTAATACAAAGAATAATACAAACTTCAATTTACAAACTATCTCATGCTTAATTTGATTTGAAGTCTTCTTTAGTCTAGAGTTCGATTTTTCTGAAATGTTTGTCCACACAAGAGCAAAAATAATTCTTCCAAAAAGTATTAGGAGAATATGATACTTAAAACAATAATATTTGGAATCATCAAAATTATACAAGTTGTAAGAATGTAAAATATGCAAATAGCAACTCTCTTAACACTATTCACCCACACAACTCTCCTTTATTTTAACATTTACTTTTTCTTTTCATTCTGAACTCCTCTAGGAATTTTTTACTAGCCTAAGGATTAATTCCTCATATACTGATCTCCATCCCTATGTTCACAAACACCCCATAAAAGTCATATACCAGGGCTGTCACGAATATCATAAACTTTCTATCACTAGAGACAAGTTTCATCTCTTGTCTTAAGATCCTTATTTTAACTAGACTCGTGTAAATCATTTTCTAAGAAACATTAACACCACTTACCATAATGGTGCCTCAAGCTCCTTAGTAAGAGATGCTAGGACAATTCGATATATCCTTTAACCTTTGTGATCCCAAAAGTTAGTGAGCATGTTCACATCACTCCGCTACTCTCCATTACCACCTATTAAATAATGGCACATAGGTGCTTCAATGCCAGAGATCCTCCATTTTACTATATTGACAATTTTACTAGTATTAAGGATATAGGACATAAAAGAAAACCCAATATGGCCTTAGGATACATCATAGCTTTTGTGCTTGAAACAAAATACAACCTCTAATATCCTACCCCACAGAACTTTCAACCTGCTTTCTACACCAACAGCTCATTTCATGTTCTTCACAACACTCATCTCCATCTGAGGCACGAGGAGGCTAAGAGAGTAGAGGAGGTATCCATTCATAAACCTGTCCCTATCCGCTAACAATCACAGCTAGATCAACTGGTGGAGAGGTTTGAATAGTGGGAGGCTAGGTTTGACTTCTACATCATTGCACAGTAGCCGTAACATGCATCAGATATTGATCAATTCAAAGAATATGTGGCTCAACAATAGTAGCGGTACCACCATGATATATCCTAATTTGTGGAGTAGTTTGGTTTCATTCATAGTTTCTTTCAGCCACCACCACCACCTCCTTCACTTGATTTGGGTCTCTCGTACTTGTAGTTTGCATGATGTTTTTGTGTGTTGTTTGTACTGATGTTATTTTCTATATGATTTTCTATTTTGTGTTTTTCTATTTCCTCCTTTTTTATGATGTCAAAAGGGGAGTAGTTATTATTATTGTATCATTTAGTGGTATTATTGTTATTATTTTATCATTTTACTATTTTAGTGAAATTTACTTTGATTTACTTACACTATTCTTTTTTATTTTATGTTTCATATTTTTATATAAATTAAAAATAACATATATGTGATTTGAATTGTTTCAATATTAATGTTTGTCATCATCCAAAAGGGAGATATTATTGTAGATCTAGACCCAAGCAATGTGATTTTGATGATAATAAATATTATTGCTCCTTAACTAATGACATTCATGCATATTTATTTTATGTTCCCAGCTCACTAACCTTTAAAATCCACAAGCTAACTTGGAATGTCAATCATCTTAAGATTAGGTAGAGAGAGAAGGTGCTAGTGCTTGGTGAGTACAATTGTTGGGAATGAGACAAGGAAAAGGGAAATGATGGATTTGTAGTTGGTATGAGATGAAATAGATTTTGAGGGCTCATTTCCCTCCCACTAATTTTGAGTAAATGCTTCACTTGAAATATTAGCATTATGTGCAAGGGGCTTGTTATGTAAGTGAATATATAAAAGATTTCTATAGTTTGAGTGGATGGAACAATCTCAATGAGTCTCATATTAAAATCATTGTATGATATATTGGGGGCTTAAATATCATCTTATATAAAAATTGGAGTTAAGATGGTCATTATCTCAAGTTTTTAATTTCACATTGTAAGAAAAAATGCAACTCAAACGACATTGAAAATTGCACTCAACTCTTCACCAGTTAACTGAACTAGCTATGGAAGCTAATAAATCCAATAATATCTTACTAAAATTCTTGTAGCTCTACCAAAACCAAATCACCCAACCATCTCGGCAACGATTAATTGGGATAATAAACTAAACAAAAAACTTATAGTACAAACCTATTATTTGATATACTATTTAATACTTGAAGACATTTTAAATATCTTTATTTTAATTTTGTGTGCTTTCATTTTACGCTTTAAAGGTATATATTGCCCAATAACAACCCTCAATTTTTCTTGAACTTGTGACAAAGTTTCTAATACACATATTAATCAAATAATATTTATAATATTTGATTCAAAAATAATGAATCACGGATGTAATTTATGATTAGATTAAGTTAATCAATAATCTTGATAGAAATTTTATTTTATTCATATCGATGTAATCATATAATACAAGCCTTATGTATAGTATTTATATATGATCATCATGGAGCTAACACTTTTTATTTTATGATAAATATCACTTGACCTCTAAAATTTATAATAAGCTATCATGATATGTTTTGTATATCTAATATACTTTTAGAGAGATTGGAAAGTTGTTCGGAAATTCCCTATATGTTATTAAGTAAAATTTTTATGATTAGATGGAGAAAAAATATTTGATCTATTTATATGTAAGTCTTCAATACTCATGTGTGTTATGGATATTAGAAATTAGAGCAAGAAAATGTTTGAAAATTACAAGATGAAATGCAAATGCATCTAAGTTAAATATTGGAGGACCTGCTAAAAATGGGGGGCAATTTAGTGGAAAGCAACCAACATTGACAAAGGAGAATGACAATCCAAGTTCTGATTAAACTACATGTGTTTGTAAATTTTATGTTGGGTTTTTTTTGTATAAGAACTCAACATTTATTGTAGAAGTATTTAAACATTTTCTTTTATTTGAATGTGTAATTACCTTTGCATTGATATTCTTGGCATGGTTTAAATTTTAGGTAGATATATTGAAATGAACTATTTTAAATGATTGTGATTGTATAAATTTTATGTTAAATAATTTAGGCAATCTGGTTTTTTTTTTTTTTTTTTTTTTTTTTTTTTTTTTTTTTTTTTTTTTTTTTTTTTGTATTGTAGGTTTTCAATGAATTTTGGGCATGAAAACCATCAAAAATGGTGATATGATGAGTTTGTTGTTCTATTTTTGACAATCATCATCCTCCAAGATTAGTGGCAAAATTTCCAAAGTAGCTTTTGCCAGAATTTTTGTCGACAGGTGCCATCAAAATTTATGGTAGTTGGTCATCATTTTTTTTTTTTTTTTTTTTGTATTGTAGGTTTTCAATGAATTTTGGGCATGAAAACCATCAAAAATGGTGATATGATGAGTTTGTTGTTCTATTTTTGACAATCATCATCCTCCAAGATTAGTGGCAAAATTTCCAAAGTAGCTTTTGCCAGAATTTTTGTCGACAGGTGCCATCAAAATTTATGGTAGTTGGTCATCAAACATTTGAATAGATATTACTAGTGAAATTATAATTGATAGCTCTATCACATTTTGAAAGAAAAAAACTGTCAAAATTGCCAACAAAATATTTTAAGGTAATTTGACTCAAAATATAGCATTTTTCTTCCATGGTTATATAAAAAATCTACAAGTACAACGTTAAAATTTTTTCCAGCATGGTTCTAGAAAGAACTATGCCACTTTGAGCCAATTTCATAGGAAAATTCAAAAAGACCATCCTTGTCTACAATTTTGAAATCTTGAAAATATTTTTCACTATATTAATCGAGATTTCTCTTAGGAAACTTACATTTATTGATATGTATCTAACTATAAGGATTTACTTATATAAGAGAAAATCAAATAAATTCTATTTTGTTCCCATAAAATAGGGGAAAGTCTCTTGGAACATAGATACTTTTTGTAAAACTTTAATTTTCTTTTCGATTCCTTTGTATAATATGTTTTCAATTTTTTGAAATGATATGCTATCCTCAATACTGTAATTGATTATAAAAGTAGAACTTCTAAAATCAAGGATTTATTTTCCCATAAAGTTTCTAGTGATAAACTGATAATGCTAGGGAGGGTTATTCTCCCCATCTTTTGTTGTAGCTAACTTATTTTTTATCCATCAATAGTATGTTTACATTTTCATAAGCTCGGACTACCATTCTTCTATTGGTTACATTACCCATTTTTTTCCTCAAGCAAGTGTGGTCAAATCTTTAAAAAATAAAAATAAAAAAGAGATTTCTAGCCCATTAGTTCATAATGTAGTAGAGAGGATTTCAAAATTGTTCAAAATTTTTGTAATTCCTATAAATTTTAGAACCTCTTACCAAATAAGTTAGATTGTGAAATTTTAGTAATCCTAAAATTTGGAATAGCCAACCTCAATCATAATCTAGAATTTGGTAACTAAAGTTCAAAATCTTCTAAAAAACTAATTAAAAAAATCCTTCAAAAATCAATTTCTTTTAAAAATTCAAAAATCATAATCTAGCATTTGTTATGCGTCTAGCCTCCTATTTTGTTTTGGTTAACATACTGTGAACCTTCAAGAAAAAATGCATCTCCTGTAGCATCATCATGTTCACGTACATACCCGAAGTGTTTCAAGAACACTATAACAATAATATATTGAAGTTATGCGTACCTGTATTGGAAAACCTCCATCATAGCTTGCTTAAACAAAATTGTTGAAAACTCATATGTGTTCATTATCATCAAACCAAACCTAAAAGCCCCATCATAGCTCGATGTCCACCTCTTCATATCACAATCAATTAGCCATTGGTAGGCTTCCTACTTAATATTTTGGATATCTTTCATTTGTGTGTTGAATGTAGGTCATATGTACTGTCTGCTAAGTACATATTCTGACATATAGTCTATGAAAGATATGCCCATGCCATGAATGACTTTCTTAATTTTTTCTCTAAGGTGTAAACAAGTATGATGAGCCGCTTAAATATCATATTGATGAAAAGGATAAATAAAAAAATGTCGAGGATGACATTTAAAAAAAAGTATGATGAGCCGCTTAGAAGATCTCTCTGCAACCATGCACAAAACCCGCATTTCTATCACAGATAAAACATAAATTCTCCCTCAAACGCACAATTGGAAGCATGTCATGCAAGCATTGTACAAACCAACAACATAAAGCATTGCATTCAGACTCGTCAATGGCAAATGCGACAGGGAAAATACCATTATTGGCATCAACTCCAACTACAGTTAGTAGCACACCTCAATACTTATCAAGCAAGAATGTGTCATCAAAAATTAATGCCAGCCGACAAAATCTCCACCCCAATACACTAGGCCCAAATCTATATGAACTAGAGAAATGTATCCTATACATAGTACAAGACATGGCTGAAACAACCACCTCGATAAATAGGTTGACACTATAATATGACTCCTCTCAACCGCAAAAAATGACTTTTATAGCCTTCATCCTAGCAACTCAAACCTTCATGTACAACATCCTGATATTAAACTTTGCCTCAACAAGAGAAATTATTTCTCTTGGCTTAAGATCTATCGGTCTTCGAATAACTGGGAGTACAAGTTTACTTATGATTATAGAGTTGTACTGCCTTAGCTGCTGAGAAGTATGAGGTTTGAGCATGTACATATGTTCTTAATAGATGATATCTTCCCTGCTTCGCCCAAGCACTGACTAACAGAAGTGTGTAATCTCCAAAGGCATGGATGTGAAAAGGAATAATTAGTAACACAACATATTGTAATATCTTCTGGGTTGAAGTGACAGCCTAAAATTCAACATTATTCTTGAAGGACAAACCCACAAGTGGGAATTGAATATCCCTTTTGCTTGAATAACACATGCCCTTTAATAATTTATCTAATATGTCAACATAATCCCTTATCTCCCTTGTTTATGTGGAGTCATCTACATTCAACTAATTTTTCCACTCTTCTGCATGCATGCATACGCATACCTACAAAAGCATTTGTGCTAACCATTCTATCTACCGTGTTCATATTCCTCGCACAATAATCCCTAATAAGTGCATGTTCCACACACTCAGATTCAGGCCCAAGCGCCTAATTCCATGTTTGTACCCTCATAAAGTGAGCGTTCGGCTTGTGCATGCTTAGCTGAAATTCTAGACATTGACTAGTTCCAATTAACTTGCCCATCAAATAACTCAAATTTACATCTTGATGTGACCTTTCAAGAAAGAAAAGTTACTTTGTATTAATACATTACTTACAACGTTCTCCTCCCTATTGCAGTTGACAATAATCTTCTCAATGTATGGTGCAGCACCAATCTCCTCAACCTCCACATATAATATAGGCATTACTACTAAAATCTTTATATGCAATATCAAACTTCTTTATTATAAGATGCTATTTAACAGCCTACTCCTTATAATTAGCCATATTAAAAAAACAAATAACAAAAGAGAACAATTTATGTTAATCCTTCTCTAAACCGCACATAAACCTATTACTCCAAAACTGTTTACGATGTCATTTACCTAACAAAAAACTACAGCTGCCTCAAAATTTATCTTAAACAATATTATACTTAAAAATTAGGTTAAAAAATCAATCATTATTTTTTAAACATTTTATAAACCATACTAATTTCTTTCCGTTATATTTTCCAATACATTATTTTATCATAAAAGTTCAAATTTACAATTTTAAGTAATAAAACAGTTGATGAGTTTATACTTAAAAGTAATTATAACATAATTATATAACTAATTAATTAAAAATCAGCATACAAGTAACAGCCAACAACTGCTGCTACGATCAATCTCATATTTTTTTTGACCCTACACTTAGACTTTATTTGTGACAGCTTTCTTATTATTTTTTAAAACAATTTTTTTGTACAATAATTTTTTGAACTGTAAATTTTTGTATTATAAAACAGTAAGCCTAAATCATTCAAGTAGAATGAATCCAACAGTTAAGATCGCGAAACTTTCAACCAACTAAAACTATAACATCTGTGAAAAAAATAATCCTCAGCCATATGAGAAGCATGGAACATAAAATCTACCCACATATCTCCAATCTTTAAAAAAAAATTCAGATCCCGAACAATGTTTGGAAGTAATAATACAGCCAGATCTACAGCTCTTAGCATTCAAAAAACTTCGAAAAATACATTTCTGCCAAAATTTTCAAAAACTACATTTTCAAATCAAACCTTTCAAAAAATACATTTATACAGATAAAACATTTCAGATCTACAGATCTTAGTGTCCAAAAAAAATTCAAAAAATACATTTCTACAGATCTTAGCACTCAAAAACCTTCAAAAAAAACAATTTCGGTAATCATTTCAATTGGCTAAAAAAATATTACATCCCTGCAAAGTCTTTCAAGCCGCAGCTAAACAGGAATTTTACTCTCAGCTAGGCAAACTTTGGCAAAATGATTGCGGTGCTTCTTCACATGCGGTCACCAAATCCCACCCAGAGGCCAATCAAGACGTGTCACAACACTGATATTTTTTTTTTTTACGTCACTGATATATTGTATATCATCACTATGTACTAATATGTATTAGGTATCATGACGCATCCTAATTGACCTTGGACGGCCTAGTAAACTTCAAGTAAAGCGCCGACTTTAGCCATTTGTAAATTTTTTTAATGATTATATAGCTAATAAATTTAAAATAATAACTAGTTATAAAATTTGTCCCCTTGAACAACCGGTTAGAATTTTTGTAATTGAACCTAAAATCGGGCTCCAATATATTGAATGATTTTCGGTCTCTCAGACTCACAGATGGGCTCAAATAAATAAAAATTACATTTAACATTGAAAGGTTTTGATGACCCAAGTCCAAGCCTGGAAAATAAATGGTAAACTTGAATTAAATTTAAATTATATTGATATTAGTGAAACAAACCAAAGAACTCAAACTGGAGTTCTGAAAATTTGAATATTGCTAGACTAGACCTCATTAGTCAACTCTGGCTTCATTTAGGACAGCTTTCTTATTGCATTGTAAAATAATTTTTTAGCATAAAAATTTCAAATATAAAAAAATTACATTAAAAAATAATAAAAAAACTGTTGCAAAAGAAATTTTACATGGTAATGGACAATATAGAAAATAAAAATAGATGCTTGTATTAATCAGAATCAAGCACCACCGGCTTCTTCCTTAAATGAAAGTGGAACCAAACCACTTGCTAAACCCTACAAAATAAGCTGATTTAAAGGAAACTTTGTATCTCAACTAATGATAGACAAACTTAAGCTAAAACCCAAACCACTTGCTAAACCTTACAAGATAACCTGGTTTAAAGAAGGAGAGGTCCCTGTCACACAACAATGCATTATTAACCTCTCAATTGGAAGCTCCTATAAAGAAGTAGTGTCTGACATTATGCCCTTTGAAGTGTGTCAAATCTTACTTGGTCATCCTTGGCAACTTGATCACAAAACAATTCACAATGGGGAAAAGAATACTTACTCTTTCACTCAAAACAACAAAGAATTCACCTTGTACCCAAAGAAAAATATTCCTGGCCCTCCTACCAAAAACATCCAATCGACATCAAAAGCAACCACTCCTGAATTACTTCTCAATACAAATGAGCTAAAAAATTATGAGATAGTCTATTTGATGTTAGGAAAAGAATCTGAACAATCTTCTGAAATTCCCGTGGCAATACAACCTTTGATTGAAGGATATTTTTATATAACCACTGATGAATTACCAAAATCTTTGACACCCATGAGAGATATTCAACACCACATCGACCTAATTCTTGGAGCACCTTTACCCAATCTCCCTCGCTATCGGATGAGTCCTACTGAACACGATGAATTACATAAAAAGGTGACTGAACTTCTACACAAAGGTTTGATTAAGGAAAGTATGAGTCTATGTGCTGTCCCAAACTTGCTTACACCCAAAAAAGATAAAACCTGGTGGATGTGTGTATACAGTAGAGCCATAAATAAGATAACTATCAAATATAGGTTTCCCATTCCCAGATTGGATGAAATGCTAGACATGCTTAGTGGTGCAAAGGTCTTTTTCCGAAATTGAGTTGCGAAGTGGATATCATCAAATAAGGATTCGACCTGATGAAAAGACAGTTTCCAAAACAAAAGAAGGATTATATGAATGGCTCTCGGATTATCAAATGCCCCTAGCACGTTTATGAGGACTATGAATCATATCTTATGGTCTTTCATTGGAAAATTCATGGTAGTCTATTTTGACGACATCCTAATTTATAGTAAACACACTAATGAACATCGTGAACATGTGGAATAAGTCCTACAAACCTTAAGAGAGCAAAATTTGTACATCAACTTAAAAAAGTCTTCTTTCATGACACAAAGCTAACTTTCCTTGGATATATTGTCTTTGTTGATGGTGTATTAAGGTAAATATTGTCAAAATTGAAATATTCAACACCACATCGACCTAATTCCTGGAGCACCTTTACCCAATATCCCTCGCTATCGGATAAGTCCTAATGCCCCTAGCACGTTTATGAGGACTATGAATCATATCTTAAGTTCTTTCATTGGAAAATTCATGGTAGTCTATTTTGACGACATCCTAATTTATAGTAAACACACTAATGAACATCGTGAACATGTGGAATAAGTCCTACAAACCTTAAGAGAGCAAAATTTGTACATCAACTTAAAAAAGTCTTCTTTCATGACACAAAGCTTAACTTTTCTTGAATATATTGTCTCTGTTGATGGTATTAAGGAAGATACTGTCAGAATTGAAGCTATCCAAAGCTGGCTTACCCCGAAGAATATTAGTGAAGTTAAAGGATTTCATGGTTTAGCATCCTTTTTATCATAGGTTCATAAAAAACTTCAGTACTTTAATTGCACTCATCACTATCTATCTTAAAAAGAGAATTTTTAAATGGACACTTGAAGCTAAACAAGCCTTTCAACCCTTTCAACTGATAAAAACAAAAATGAGAGAACCTCCCATTCTTAGCTTATCAGACTTAGATAAAATATTTGAGATGGACTGCAATGCATCCCATATTGGCATAGGAGCTGTACTTAGTCAAGAAGGTCGACCCATTGCTTACATGAGTGAAAATAAATGATTCTCGATCTCAATATTTAACATATGATGTGGAATTTTATGTAATTATCCAGGCCCTGAAATTTTGGAGATGTTATCTTATTCAAAAGGAATTTGTTTTAAACACTGATCGTGAGTTACTACGATTTTTAATATCTCAAAAGAACTTAAGTAAAAGACATGCCAAATGAACATCTAACTTAAAAGATAGGTAGATGAGTTGCTTAAAATAGAATTTCAGAGAGTTTGCGAGACCTGATGCAGTTTTGATATTTCGTACATCTAAGGATGATGTGTTAGTTATGATAATAGGAGCCATAATATTTTAAAAAGTGGATCTGAGCAAGATATATCAAGTAAGAATGCAAGGAGATGAGTGAAAAACAATGTTTAGATTCACATCTAACCAACAATCAAGCATAATGAGAAAATAAAATATTCAAAAAATATTTATTGGAATTAATTTTATATATTTAAGTATTCTTGCATTTATAATCACATAACCTCAGCTAAATTAACAAAAATAAAAGAGACCAAAGTTGGCAATCTAGATCTACCCACAAGATTTAAAACTTAAGATCATATCAAGCATTATTTTGGGATGGTTCACTAGTGCGCTAATAAAAACTGCAAGACCCATATACAAATAGACGAAGACAATGGAAAGTAGGGCACCGTTAGACGTGAGGATAACCAATGATAGTTAGTGCATGAAGAGGTCTTTGAATTGCAGTTATAGGCGCATGTATGTGTCTATATACAGACCAATCCATAGAAGATGGATCATCCCTATAACTAGACTATAATTACAACCTAAACTAGCATAGAAATTACTTAACATAACCTTGTCTCTCTGTAGGGATCCAACATAATAGCATGCTTTTGATAAAACTAAAACAAAAATTCATAACGCATATAAAAATTAACTAAAATTGAAAAAAGTTAATAAAATTTTACTAAATTAAAACCTATTCTCCTGCTGTTCATTTTCTTGTCCCAATGAGCATGTATTGCATTTCAATGAGTATATATATATATATTCAAATTTGCATCAATGTGTTTACATGATTTGGCGTAGATCACTCTAAAAGTTAAGGTTTAAAATTGCGCAATCAAGTATTACAATGTTTTTGTTCGTGAGGGGAGGCTTAAGCCTCAAGGTGTTTTGAGGCATAAGTCTTAAAATTAAAATAAAAAATTTGTAACGTCAAAATAAAGGGTAAAAGAGATTTTTTATATAATAATAAAATAATATTTTAGAGAATGACATTAACTTTCTATTGAACTATGAAGTAACAAATTAACATACTTATGAAACAAAAAAAATTGCACAATACATAAGGTGACAAATGATAAATTACATGAAATAGAATTAAAATTTAAATATTACTAGAGCAAAACAATATTAAATACAGGAATGGCATAAAATTGTCATATAATATCAAATTTAACTCCAAATTCCTTCTTTCTTAGTTCCCTACATATTCATATTTAATTCCTAAAGAAAGCTTAAATAGTTGGCAAAAACTTAGAAAATATATGCTCTGTCATCACTAAGTGGAACTTTATTTGAGATCTCGTCATAACAAATTAGTCTCTCATGAAGTCCAAAGACTCAATCTACTTCTTCATTTATTTTAGTCCTTCCTCTATCCTAAATGTTTTTAATTAACATAAAGATGAGATTATACTAAAAAAAATTTCAAGGTGGTGGTGTTAGTGTCCAGCTTTCAAGTGATTTCAAACAGCGGCTACGACGGTGATGGTTGCAACGAAAATGGCAGGCTGGAGATCCAGATATTCAAGAGAAAGTTATAGCAGCTCCGGGGTGCATGAGGGCATGATTTGTTCCTCTGTTTCCTTATCACTGCCACTTTCTTTCCAGAAAGCTATATACTAATTCAGCCGAATTGAAGTAATTGGAAAAATTGTACGTATTTAAGCTATGCAAATATAAGGAAACAGTACATGAAGGGTGTTACAATAAATATACGAGAATAAACCTGAACAATTGACTGAGTCGATCACGTCACTAGATAAAGCTGCAAATTTCTCGCTTGAAGTGGTCCATATGAAAGATCCAAGTTACATTGTTCAGGGCTTTAGTTTAGGATTTAGATAAGTTTTTATAAAAAAACATATATAAATAGGGTCAGGCGTAAGCCTCGCGCTAGGGATATGGGGCGAGGTAGGCCTTAGCCAAGCCGTCGCTTTAGCCATATAAATAAAAGTGTGAGGCATAACATCGAGGCGTTTTCCACTATAATTGCCCTGAGGCGAGCCTCAAGGCTAGCCTCATACTACGCAATTTTAAACAATGGAAATATAGCTAGCTTTACTGAGGCATGCGACCTGCAATGTTGCGTCTCATAACATACTACCCCACCAACAAGTTCGCTATGATGGCAAATAGCTCCCTCCATTATGGAATTGTATGAAGCATGCGCCAGTGAGAAAAAAAGAGTTCTCAAATCAATAGAGTAGAAATACTACATGTCTGAATAGACATAAAACATCTATTTAAAAAAAGTATTTCATATAATGCTCTGATTGGCATTACACTCCATATTTTGAAAAGAGAATTACACGTGTGCCTTAGAGGTTTAGAGCTTACCCAATAAAAGGTTAAGCAAGACATGAAGGGGGAATTTGATCTCTTTCGAGGGAGACTCACTGGGAGCAATGTTTTTTATTTTTTTCGTTAAATATAGGAGCCAAATAAATTAAATCTCAGTTTCTATTAAGGACAAATAATTTAACAGAAGTAAAATTTGACATAATTCAATGTATAATCCCTAACTCATTTGTCGCACCCCAAGTTGATAATAGTTTCAAAGATGATAAAAATAAAGTAGAAATTGATCCTGACACTTAAGTTTTCGAAACTTAAACCTGCATCAAAATCTAACTTGTATACCTTGGTTAGAGAATGAAGACTTGAGAAGTGAAACTGATATATTGTTCGCTTGATTTTAAATTTAATTTCTTTTAACTTTACATATTTATGTCAATTGGACCACAAAACTTAGAGATAATAGTGAAATGCGATTTTATGTAAGCTTCTATATTATTACATAAAGAATAATAACTTTATGCAATTTGTTTGTATTATTCTGAATTTCATTTTATCCTTCATCTGTTTTTTACTTGCAAACATATTTCTATATTTGTAAGTTCTTAAGAATAAAGGATTTGTGGAGCTTATGCCTTGCCCATGAAATGTAAAATGCCTCACCCAATGCCTGCTTTTAAAACAACTCAATATACGAGTACTGAGTCCAGCCATTCAAATATTTACCCAATGCCATTAGCAAATCCACACCAGCAAAATTACTCCAATAAAAAACATAAATCAGGTATAACGGAAATAGTCAAATCACTAAATCAGTCAAAATGAAAATACTAATCACTAATATTTTAACCATAAATATATATTGAGTGATAAAGAGTGCATCTGAAGATTCATTTGCCAGGTATTAAATCAAATAAAGCAACACCCTTATTCATTTACCATAGATGAACATAAATAACAGCATTATACCCACTCTAAAGAAAAAAAAAAAGTTTATTTTTGTGGCTGCTCTAAGAGGTATAACTAGCATATTTGAACTTCTAGTCCTATAAAGTCTAATCTGAGCCTAAGTAACTATATCGACATCATTAAGAATTCTGGAAACCTTGCAGGAAACTATCAGACAACATTGATCAATTAAAGAAAGTAGCTTCCAAGCTAACACGTGCAAATTTCGAACAAATCTCTTCCATCCCACGCCATACTGCATCTTAAATGTTCAACTTATTCATGGAACTCATCCATTCATTAATTCTTGAATTGGTACTTATGAAACTTGTTACAAGTTACAACATTCATCTTGAGCATCATATCACCCCATATCCAGAGTTCTGTCGTTTATATTGACGAGTAATCAAATACTTTGATCAAGTTGAGCTTTAAGAAATGGACAGCATTTTATAATAACGGTAATAACATGTAGGAAGGTAGAGTGCTCTGTAGTTAAAGAATGAAAAAAACGTCCAACTCCCATCTATAAATGCAACTTTTAAATGCATGGCAGAAGCATTTAAGAACAAGTATGGCTTTTGCATTCCATAGGATCCCAAAAATTACTTCGTATGAGCATAAACTGCTCAAGAGGGGTGATAATTCTTCTACTTGAATTCATTTTTAGCATCCCAGATGTGACAATTGCAATTCACAAGTTCCTAGTTGTGGGATAATTTGCGTATGTCAAGCTTCATAATCCAATCAGAGTAGACAATATACAACAAAAAGTCTCCAAAACCTTTTGAAACTAACAAGAACAAAGCCAATGTCCAATGTTGCGGCCAAAACTACTGAAAATCCTTTGGGGATGAATAACAGCAATGCAAATATTATCCTATGAAATCAAACTTTTCCTTAAAAATCTGACATTCACATGAAAATCTATGCAGGAAAAGAGATAATGTGCAATACCGCCTTAGTAGCATTCGCTGTCACTTCAGACTCCTTTATAAATATGATTGCAATGCTAATTCCTATACCTCTTTAACATTCTGCATTGTCCAGCGCCTCAATGCTTTAGCATTGCCAGATGTGTGTACTTTATAGAAAAGCTTAAAATGCAAAGCTCATTGTCCATCATGTCGAGATCTTAGCAGTAATAGAAATAATAAGCAATGCAATACATTACCATACTTGTCTCTTGGTTTAGTAAACTGAAAAACTTATGTATCCTTACAAACATAATGAACTCTCCAACAAATCCTCGTTAAAATATCTCCACGGATTAAAGCTTAAAAGTCCTCAAGTCCAAGAAGCTTCTCAGTGGAAGCAAATTCTACAAGCTTGTTGTAATAACACACTAAGTCCATTTGTGCAGGCACCAAAATCCAGAAGCTTCCAACGGTGCCCAGCCTACACCATCCTTCTGATGTAAAATCTGTGTCAAGACAAACCCATGTGATCATGAAAACCCCATATGCACCAAACTTTCTGCTATTTATAGCATCATGATACCTCTGAAAGTGACTTGCAATGATAGTCTATAGTTAGCTATAGGACTAGCCCGGTAAACTCACACATACAGAAAAGAAAAGGGGAAAAATAAGAAAACAGAGCAAAAGTTTGTGCACCTTAGTAGTATGACCCAGAGCCACTACCACGCAAATAACCAGCGCCACCCAAGCTACGACCAGAGTACATAGAGTAAGAGCTTCCTCCAACCTAAAATCAAGGCAATAATAGGTAGGTAAAGTGATCATAAGAGTTGCATTGTAAAAACATGAAAGGTTCATAGAGTTTACATCAGAACCACGAGATAGATAACTGCTGCTGTAGCTTGATGATGAGTACAGCCCATCAACATCACTGCCACCTACCGAGTCTAAATAAAAACATAAGCAGTTGAGTAAACAGATTAACTTAAATAAATCCAAATGCAAGAATTCTGCAGATGTAAACCACTACTGTAGCCCATTCCATGGCGGCCTCCATATAGCCCATGGGAATCACGTCCAGAGATAGAGCTGCGGCTACTGCCATATCCTATATGAGAACGTCCCAATCTGTGTAAAGTATACAATATGAGAAAGGTTTGCATATGTAACAAATATTATAAGAAAAATTGCATGTCCAATCATCCAAGTTAGGTAACAAAATGCAGACCTATCATTATAGCTATCATCATACTGAGCTGAACCACCGCTAGCACCATAATCTAATCTTGCCCTTGACTGCCTCATGCTTACATCCGCATAACGAGGATGTGTGTCATCCTTAGACAATACAAAGCTTCAAGGTTATTAACAGGAAGTAAATAGGACTTGGTAGAAAAAAAAAATAGTAAATGGGTAGCCACCAGATCTGAATATGGACGCTTGGATCCAGAAATAGAATCATAATCTCGGCTGCGTCCTTCTCTATAAGATGGAAGAGCTCTTTCAAGCTTTCTGCCATATCCTTCATCAACATATGGTCTCCTTTCAGCTGAACGGGACAAAGTCCGAGGAGGGATGTCTGAGTATCCTCCCCCCCTAGAATAATCATCTTCATATGATGGCCGCCTCTCAGTGGGAATCCTTGAACCATATTCAACAATGGTTCTACTTCTGCGAGCAAGTTCATCACGCCGATCATAGTTCCTCTTAGAAATGCTCTTAGGGTACACTGGAACTGTTTTCATAAATGTAATAATAGCTCTTTTAGCTCCAATAAAAGATAAAAGCAGGTTATCTAGTAAGAGCATAACAACTGCATACTCGATGGCCTTCGACCATAGGACCGATCTGGCGGAGGTAAGTGCCTGGTTCTCTCTGAAAATGCTACAATATTTCGTCTTTCTCTCAAACCTATGGGCCTCTTTGGTCCGCGACCACCAATAGGTACACCACGAACACCAACTGGTGCCCCACGCCCAATGCTTCCTCTAGATGCTCGTAGGGGTAGCCTACGAACAGGTGCACGACTCCAAGTTGCACGAATATCTCGAGTAGGAACATGGCTAATCCTAAAATCCCCACGAGAAACACGCTTTCCTCGACCTCTTTGAAGAGGCCTAGACAATCTAGCTCTGACCTTCACCTAAAATATTAAAAAAAAAAAGTTTTCATTCACATATATATACAAATTACAAAAACCTAAAAATCGTGCACACAAGAAAAGCAGACAATAAAACTTAAGGCATACCTTGTTATCTCCTTCACCAAGCTCTACATTGTTAATGCCTTCAGCACATGCAACAGCAGCCTCATGTATATCAAAAGTAACAAATCCAAAATCCTTTCTCTTCGCAGCTGGCATGTTACGAGCAAGCTCAATTTTCTCAATCTTACCAAATTTCTTGACATGCTCCTTGACTCTTTCTTCATCCCATGCAGGTGGAATTCCATCAAGAAAAACAGTTTTTACCTGCAAAAGAAAAGACTTCTAAAAGACTTTTCAAAAGTCTAAGTTCTTCATTAACTTTGACTTCAGAATCAAAAGCTTAGAAAATAAAAGCTTCACTGATCCAACATGATATCATATAAATAAAATTGCTACACGGTGCAAAAAAAAATTGTTAAAACAACAAAAGAGATTGATTCTCAAGATAAAACAAAAGATTCTAAAATTATATAATTAAGAAAACAAAAGATTCTCAATCCTACAAATGAACATCATGACTGATTAACATAACTCAGCTGAAGTACCTGTGACATAATCTCATCATCAGGTTCAATAAATGAATCAGCAAACGCAACTTTTGCAGATCGATCAACTCCAAACACTACATCCCTCTTTTGCAAACGTCTATAAGCATCCATGGCATCAGAACGAGAAGAAAATTCCAAGAAAGCAAACCCACGATTCATCCCCTCATTACTAGCATCTTCGACCAACACCAAATCTTCAATGTTATCTATCCCAAAATGCTTCAATTTCTCCTTCAACTGAAGTATTTTGCAAAAAATCAAAATAATGACAAAAAAACTAGGCAGTATACAAGCAAAAGAACAAAGAATAAACTTAAGTGTTCTGACATGTTCCTTTGTCCAGGTCTTGCAAATATTCCCCAGAAAAAGTGTATCACTGTCTTGACTTTGAGCAACACCACATTGTTTACCATTTATCTGCACCATTGTTGAAGCATCAACATATTTTTCACTAAAAAATACAATATTCATATCGATAAAACAGGTTGTTCAATAGCAGATCACATACAACTGGATTCTTGAGTTCTGCAACAGCACGTTTTGCTTGGTCCACAGATGCAAAACGCAGGAATGCAAAGCCTTTGTTCTTCTTTGTGTGAGGATTCATCAGGAGCCGGACTTCAGTGATCTCACCAACTTCATTGAAGACTTTTCGAAGATCATCTTCAGTGGCATCCTTGTCCAAACCTCCAACAAAGACTTCAAACTCTTTCCGTTTGCGTCGCTCTTTAACCAATTCATGATGCTCTTCCTCCTCTCCATCAACCTCATGTTCCTCCTCAATGTTTTCATGGTCCTCTTCATCCTCAACATCTTCTCCACCATCCTCAATCTCCTCAACAAGCACATCCCCTTCTTCCTCTTCAACCACATCACCTTCCTCAACCTCCTCTTCGCTTTCATCCACCTCTTGGCCATCATCATCAATCATCCTGTCATCATAGTCAACCGTAGCTTCCTCTTCATACTCTGGCTCATTGTCATCCAATTCTAGGCGCTCACCTTTATCATCCTCCTCCGTAATATACTTTGGACCCTCTTCAATATAAAGCAGGAAATTCACACAATTTCAACTTAGCATGTAACAAAGGTTCATGGAAAGGATGGTATCAAGCAAGCACTAACATGCATCATCATAAATGAAAGGCTAAAGAAAAACTAAATACGATAAAAATATTAGAAAATAATGCTAAAGTTATATTGATGTGACCACAAATATTGGGAAAAGAAAGAGGAGGAAAAAGACTAGCATATATTTGAGAAGATCATACAAAAAAAAATTCTTAATCATAACAGCGCATACGAATGTGCAATGCAGTTTTTATCCCACTGAATAAATGAATCCATAATTAAAATCGAACACCAAGATGCTTTACAAGGTAAATAACAATGCTTCATGGACATCCCCTTCAATCAAGAAATACCTACAAAGAACCTGTCGTATATTTATCCAATCAAAGAAAATGAACAAGAATTTTGGTCGAAGATGATGAAGCGTTGAACCCAAAAAGAGCGTAGGACACAAGAGAATCCAAAAAATAAACAGTAGAATAACCCATTTGAAAAAAAAAAGATTAAATTGAAAATAAAATGAAGCCCAAAACCCAAGATAATTTTAATGCCTTAATGAGGTCACCATCCTTAGAAAACTTTTCAGCTTTTCCACATAAGAATTCAGTAGCTAATTGTATGTAACCTGAGATTCTTAAATAACAATGAGCATTTTTTTAGAAAGATCTAGAAACAATAATTTTGAGTGATGAATCGCAACACCCATATTTGACATAGAGTACAAGAGTCATCTCAAAAATTTTCATTCCACTGCTTGTACTATGATAAACTTTAATTTATTTGAATATTAATAAACTTTAAAAATATTCTAATGTTGTTTCATTATCTAATTAAAAAGATAACAGTTAATCATTAAATCTAAGTAACCAATGAAAGCAGGCCTGGTATTTTTACAAAAACCAGAAAAAAAACTTCATCCTGATCATACATGAGCTTACAAACAATTCTACCATAATAAATAATAAATGTTATGTACTTATGCTCTCCAATTTTCAACAGCATAACAATTGTATGCTGATCTGCATTTTTTCAGCATCTAAAATTTTAAAAACAATGTGGGAGTAAAACCACATAACAGTTTGCATTGCCATAAAATGATATTCATCGCCTTACAATGTAAACCAACCAATTAATGCATATCTAAACTATCCCGTATTAGTTTACTTTAAGACTAAGGGGCTGTTTGGTATGCGGATTTAGGCGGATTTAAGGCCGGATTTGGGCGAAATCCAGCCAAACGGCCTAAAATGCAAATCCAAATCTCACGGTAAACGAAATCCTCCGTGGACGGAAAATTCTAAATATGATCTAAAATAAAAAAATTATTATAAAATATTATAAATAATAATTAAATAATTAATTAGTATTAATAAAGTTTTGTTATATTTTATTTAAACTTTTCTTGTCGTGCTTTAATTATCCTAATAAAGTATGTCAACTTTTTAACCGCCTTAAATCCTAAAATGAACAGCCAAACAGTCACAAAGGATTTAACTAGATTTATCATGAATGTTACCAAGCAGTTTTCAGGATTTAACCCCTCAGGATTTCGTAAATCCGGGATTTGGAGGATTTACGAAATCCTACTTAAATGAAATCCTAAATTCTACCAAACAGCCCCTAAAGATATATTGCTCAGCACTGTAGTTTTACAACTTAAAAGAACACTTAATTATCTAAATTTTAAAAGTGAAAAGCATGCATCTCATGTCAAATAATTGGAAGAAAATATAGTTTCAAATTTTAAAAAACCAGGAAAGAAACACGCAAAGAAAATAGTTAGACATTTTTCACATTCAAGCATAAATAAACAAAATCTTGAAAACATAAGTCCGGGACGTTGCTCAACTCAATCATCCTAGATCAGAAACCTAGAACCAGACGATACACCAGACTTTCACAAATAATCTGAGAGGCACTATACAAAATATGAATGTCGGGGTTGATGACCAAAAAAAAACAAAGGGCTTTGGTAAGATAAATAAGCATAATAAAAAAAAAAAAACTAGAAAGGGTAGCGCTTTGATGTTGCTCAGCATAATCATCCTTTAAAAGGAACGTGGAATTAGATGATGCATCACACCTTCACTAATAATCTCAGAAACATATTACGAAACATGCATGTAGCTCTTGATGGCAAATAAAACAAGAAGGGTTTTGGTAAGATAAAGAACATGACAAACAGACCTATAACAACAGATCCATGGACCGATTTCACAACCTCCGCTGATTTATTCTCCAACTTGATCTCCACGATCTCTTCCGACAGAACCTCCTTCTTCAACTCAACCTTCTCGACATTCTCCGCATCCTGAGTTGCATCGGGCTGGTTTTGCAGCTGCTTTACGACAGTCTTCGTAGCTCTCGCTGCCGGTCTTCTTCCCGGGCCGGTCTTCTTCACCACACGGGGAGGCATCGCTGGATCTAGCGAAAAGAAACCAACCGACGAATCAACGGCTTCGTTCTACAGCTCTGATTGGTAAACAGATGAAACGAAACCCTAACCCTGCTCCTTGATAGAAACCCTAGTTCCTTCCGTCCTCGAATCCACCTTTAGAGGTGCGATGGTGTTAAGTAAGGATCGGATATTATATTTACTAAAATACCCTCGCACTGTTGCCCTAAATAAACTCTTTCAGGGGCAAAAAAGACCATGCTTTTGTGGCGGTCCGCATCGCCCGCTATCTTCGGGTTTTGCAGTATATTTGGAAGAAAACTTTAGGTAAAAAAAAAAAACATCGGCGTGTAGATTTTCATTTCTTATTAATTTTGATAGCTCAAATTCTCTAAGTAGATTTTTTTCGATCTTCAGAAGAATTATATAAACCAAAATAAATCATCATATTTTTATAAGATCTCAGTGAGATAATTTATTGGAATAACATTAATGTCTTATCATTTATTTTGGTATCCTACATTGCAAAGAAAGAAAAAAATAACAAAGATAGAATTAACTTTTTATATATTCATTTTAATTATAATTTTTTTTTGGAAAGTTTACATACATATTATTTTATACCATCATATTTATATATCTAACACCCAAAATTTTAATATTGCATACATAATATCCTAAATTATTTTAATATCAAATATACCACGCATATTTCCTTCCTATCACTCATATATTTCATTTCTACCGCTCATATAATCATATTTGATATGAAAATGAACTTTGAGTGGTATGTATGTAATTTTAAAGTTTTAAATGTTAAATATGTAAATAGAGTAGTATATGGTGGTATGTATGTATATCTCCAAATTTTTTTATAAAACCTCATATAAAAACAACATTCATGACCATTTAACCTAATTTTATATGTCAAAAATGCATGAATTTTACTGACAAGAATGAATAAGAAATGAGAGAATACAAACGAAAAAGATAAATAAAATCTAATTTTTTTATTTTTTAATAATATAGACAATATCAAAGAAGGCTCATAAAAAAATGATTATTTTTAATTGTTGCTATTTAATTTCATTAAACACGCATTTGTCATTTCTAAATAAGAAGCCGATTTGTGTGAAATCACAGGCCTACTACACATAGTTTAATTGAGCTCCAGCAAGTAGCTATGTGAATAGGTTTGACAAACTGAACTAATCAGCCCTTGAGGCCATGTTCCTTATGCAAGTTGACTAAGTATACCTTTGACCTTGAATCGAGCACCTTCATCGGACTACCTTGATTAAGTTCTTTCTAGCGAGTTCAATATTCTAGAAACTTTTAGTTAGCCAATTTATCTTGGTCTCAACCAAAAAACTTCAATCGTACACTTAATCTATTGATTCCCTTATCTTTTTGAACATATTCCAAAGAACGAAGGAATTTAATATTTTGACTTGACATTATTTCATATCATTATTGGCTAGCCATATTGATTTGATCACATCTTATATGTTAGTATAATGACTTACCTATAAATATGGTCTTTGGGAAGCCGCATGAAGCATTTTTTTACTATCTTCATTCTCTATCACTTTCCTTAATATAGCCTTGGGAAAGGGAATCCAAGGCATCTTATTATTGTGGTGGGATACAAATGATATGGCAAACACTCTTGAGAAGTAAGAATAATTTTATTAAGTTGGAGGTTAAAAAAAAGGGGTTAGCCAAAGGATTAAGTTATGGCCAACCCTAGAGCTCTCATCATGGATTCAAATATGGAGACTTTTATGATGGAGGATCCAAGGCATGTAACCTCTTGGGAATGTTAGGGAAATATATTTAGTTATGATATGGAGTGTTTAGTGAAGTTTCATGAGATTTGGAGACCAAAATGGGAAAATTTCAAGTCTAGGTCTATGTGATTTAACTTGAATAAATATAATTAGTCTTAAAATATTATGTTAGTAGAGGGGCTTAAGTGTTTATTGAGGAGCTAGAATGACTTTGGAGTGTTAGTGGAATGTATGGAGATAAGATCTAAAGAAAATGCTATAGTTTTAAGGTGTTTAGAAGGTGGTATAGGAAGGAGGGAAAAACAAGGTCAACATACTCTCTAATTTAGCTAAATTTTCATGACTTAGGTCGAGTCAAAAGGTCGAGTCGATGCTATGGCGTTGGGTATCCACCTAAGAAAAATCCTAAAGACGACGTCTACATTAGGCTATGAAGACCTAGGTGTTAGAGATTAATTCCGGGGAAATTGACCTCGAATAATGAGGTCAACAATAAAATGTTAATGATATTTTAAAAATGTATTATGTACACTTTTAAAAAGAATAATTAGTCACTAAAATAACATGTACATATTTGTAAAAGATAAATCTCTAGACTTTTAGTGACAAATTTAGCTGCCAATTTTCCTTTTCGGTGGCTAATATCTATATTCCTTATTATTTAGAGGTCACCCTTACTTTTGGGACCAAAATTTTTTTGTCTCTAATTTTTTTGTCGCTATTGACCCATTTTCTTGTAGTGTATAACATCGTGCAATCTTTTGGGTTTAATTTAGATTTTATTAATCTGATTAAAAATTGTATTGAGGGATCCTATTTTTCTTTGCTTATCAATGGCAAGAGTGATGGTTTTTTTAATTCTTCTCATGGCTTAAGGCAAGGTGACCCTATGTCCCCTGCGTTGTTCATTATTGATGTTGATTATCTTTCTAGGAGTATTGCAAACATGTTTGAAATTCACAACAACATGTATTTCAGAACCAAGGGGGGTTTCCCTATTTCTCACCTCTACTTTACTGATGATTTTATCATTTTCATGAATGTTTCCCGTAATAATATTAATAAACTTATTGATTTTTTCCATGATTTTTACACTATTAGTGGTTTGTCCTTAAATAATCTTAAAAGTTGTTTTATTATTTCTAATAATATGAAGATGAATCATATCTCAGTTATTAAGGACTTGACTGGTTTTGTGCATGGCAATTACCTATCAAGTATCTTGGTATTCATCTATTTAAAGGTTGAAAAAAATCTTTTTTGTTTAATGATTTAACTTCTTCGGTTCAGTATAAACTCATGTCCTGGGAGTCTAATTTTTTGAGTTATAGGGGTAAGCTTACCCTCATTAGAAATGTGCTTTATTCTCTTTCTATTTATTCCTTTCAAACTATGCTCCCCACTAAATGGGTGTGTAATCGTATTGATATTATCCTTAACAAGTTTTTTTGGAAAGGCTCTTCTAGCAACACTAAAATTACTTGGGCCTCATGGGACAAGTGTTGTGGTATTTTAAAAGAGGGTGGTCTTGGCTGCAAAACTATGGTTGACCTGGCCCATGCGTTTTCTTATAAGTTATGATTCAATTTTCGTGCTAACTCGTCCTTATGGGCTAAGTTTATGTATTCTAAGTATTGTTTTGGGAAGCATCCTTCTACTTGTTCTTTTAATATTAGATATTCTAAAGTTTGGCAAAGGATGTGTAAGATAAGTAGGATGTGGAGCATCATCTCTCTTGGGGTCTTGGAAGTGGTAATGTTTTTTTTCTGGCAGGATTAATGGTTAAATTCTGTTTCTATTGATTCTCTTATTAATTCTACTTCCAATGCGAATGTTAAGGTTAATTACTTTATCGCTGATAACTATTGGGATTATGATAAGCTTGCTGAGGTGGTTCTTGATTGCATTATTCAGAAAATCATCTCTATTCCTATTAATGTTGATTCTAAAGATGTTCTTTTATGTAAGTTAGCTAGTGATGGTTTGCTTAGATTAAAAGATGCTTGGCATGATTTTAGAATTAAAAAAGAGGTTAATTTCATTTATTCTAGGATTTGTCATAAAAGTATCCTCTCAACGGTTTCTACCTTTATTTGGAGAATTGTTAACAAATTTATTCCTACGAATGACATTTTGACTAAAAGAGGTTTTGTCATTCCTTCTAAATGCCAATGTTGTTTCCATTTTGAAAGCATGCATCATGTTTTTGTGTCTGGGCCTATTACGGTTAAAACCTGGTGCAACTTTGATGATATCTTAAATTAAATAATTTTAAGGGGAACATGTCCATTTATGATCTCCTTAAGGCTTGGTTTGTGAATTATAAAGGCCATATTAGGAATGTCACTGCTTCCCTTATTCTTTGGTATTTGGAAAGAAAGAAACAACTCAATTTTTAATGGTATTAAAATGGATTTTTCCAGGGTTATTCATAACGTGAAAGATAAATTACTTAGCCTGGTTTCGGTTAACTTAATTACTATGAAAGGTTTTAAACATTGTCATTATGTTGTTGCTGACCTTGGTCTCATTTTGCAGTTGTCTTCCTCTTCTTCCAGTCCTCGTCTAGTTTTTTGGTTAAAATCAAGGGTGGGCTTTTTCAAGCTGAATGTTGGTGCTGAGGTGGATAATAATACTATGGGATGTGGTGGCATCATTAGGGATAGCTATGGTAATGTTATTCTCGATTTTACTGGGCCTTCTAAAGGCAATCCTCGTTTGGCTTTTTTGAATTCTATTCTATATGGGTTAAATAGTTGTTTGACCCTTGATATTTTCAATATTATCATTGAGGCTGATTGTATCCTTAATATTCAATGCTTATTCAATGGGGTGGATGCTCCTTGTGATCCTGAGGCTTTTTATATTATTCGTGCTATCAAGCATTTAATGGTTCTTATCCATATTGATTATTCTCATGTGCTTAAAGATGGTAATGCTTGTGCTAGGTGGTTAGCTCTGTTTGGTGTTGGTATTGATGTTTTAAGGATTTTGTGGAAGCCAATTCTCTTATGCCTCTTAGAGGCCTTTTAAGACTTGACAAAATTTCTTTTCCTTATGTTAGGACTTAAATGTTTTTCTTTCTGTTTTTGGGTTCTTTTTAAGTGGTGCTGTTTTATTGTTTTGGTTCAGTTTGGTGGGTTGGTCTCCTTTTATTCTCCCTTACTGGTTTCTTGTTGTCTGATGAGTGGTTTTGAGGTTTTGGAGGACTCGTTTCTTTGTGATTTTTGCCAAAGTGATTTTGGGTGGAGCAATAATTGCAACCTTGTTTTGATGTTTGGCATGTTTGTTGCTCTCCTTCCCTTCAAGCTGGTTAGGCTTTGGTTGGGTGGCTTCGCAAATCTTAGCTAGTTGTTATTTTATTTGATGGGGTGTTGGGTTAAGCTGGAGCTTTTTTTGGGTTTTCTGTATCATGAGCTCTCTAGTTTTTGGGAGTGGAATTTCGGTGGGTTGTTGAAGGGCCTGTGGATTCACTCTTGGTTCCTTGCTTGGAGTTGTGTTAGTGCTAATTATTGTTTTATTTTGGCTAATGTTCCTCAGCCTGCTGTTAATTTTGGGAATTATGGGTTAAATATTTTAGGTTTTTGGGGTTTGGAGTTTTGTTAATATAATTGGTTCTATGAGATCGGGTGGGATCTTGTTATCTTCTGGAAAGTGGTGTCCAACTCCTGCTGCTGTGATGGGCTGGAGTTGTGGGGTTTGATGGAGCTGCATCAGATTCCTTTAAATGATGGTAGTTTGTTGTTTTTGCATCTGAGCTCTTCTTGCTCTATCACTGATGATATTAATCTTTTTAATTAGATTTTTATGAGTGTTTTTTATTTATATTTTTGTTTCTTTTTGTATATGTTGGATAATATATTTATCCATTATGAATTTACATGGTATCTTCTACCTATTATGTTGACTATTATCTGTGGTATTGCTGGTGTGGATTTTGGGGGTTATGCTCTTTAGATCTATTCTGGGTACATTCACATTGTCTCTGGTATGTTGGGGGGTGTTTTTTACTTAAGTTGGTGGATGCTGGTGTATTCTGGAGTGCTGAGAGGAAGACATTATACCTTTTACATGGGTGGTATGTTTTTCTTCTTTGTAATTGTCCTTTTCTGTTCTATTTTTTTGGTGTTGTTCCTTTCTCTATTTTGTAGGATCCATTGTGTGCTGTTGATTGCTTCATTCAGTTTTGGATCAGGGAGCTTATGCTAACAGTTAACATGGATTGTTCCCCATTTGTTGGGTGTTCATCCTTGAGCACCATAGAATGTATCTAAGTTTTCTTGTACTTTTGCTTAGCATGGACCTTGAGCTTTTAGGATTTTTTGTTTTTTGGCTTGTAGCTCTTTTGAGCAGTAGTAAAGCTCGAGGTCCCTTTAAGGACCTTGTAATTTTCATTTTATATTAACATGTAGGCCCCTCTGGTATATTATGGGGTGATTCACAGTCTCTGGTATGTTGGGGGTGGTTTTTTACTTAAGTTGGTGGATGCTGGTGTATTCTGGAGTGCTGAGAGGAAGACATTATACCTTTTACATGGGTGGTATGCTTTTCTTCTTTACAATTGTCCCTTTTTGTTCTATTTTTTTTTGTGTTGTTCCTTTCACTATTTTATAGGATCCGTTGTGTGCTGTTGATTGCTTCATTCAGTTTTGTATCAAGGAGTTTATGCTGACAGTTGATATGGATTGTTCCCCATTTTTTGGGTATTCAGCCTAGAGCACCATAGAATGTATCTAAGTTTTCTTATACTTTTGCTTAGCATGGACCTTGAGCTTTTAGGATTTTTTGTTATTTTTTTGGCTTGTAGCTCTTTTGAGCGGTAGTAAAGCTCAAGGTCCCTTTAAGGACCTTGTAATTTTCATTGTATATTAACACGTAGGCCCCTCTGTGGGTTTCCCTTAAAAAAAAAAAGTTGACTTGGTCAACTAGGTTAACCCAAGAGCTAGATTTGGGCTCAATAGGTCTGGAATGATGTTTTGAGTCTACTAGAGGTAGTCCCAAGGTCTGGGGAGGTTAAATCAATCAAATTACCTATTTGGATCCTAATAGGCCCATTTGGTCAACCTAGGTTAACTTGGTCAACTAAGTTGACCCAGGGTTTGGGTTTGGGTCCAACAGGTTTTGTTTGATATTTTAAAATTACTAGAAGTGGTTCCAAGCAATTTGTAGGTCATTTGATTTGAAATGGGTATATAAACCCCTAAGGGTTATTTTGGTCCTTTTGACCTGGTAAATTACGGGTTAAAGTGGGTCCACCAAAATGTAGTTTAATGCTCAAAAGGTCAGGATTAAGGTTTTGGATGTTGTTAGAGGCTTTGGGGAAACCTCTAAGGTCATGATCCAAGTGGGGTGGTAGGTCTAGTGGAATAGGCTATAAATATTTGAAAGTTTTATAGCCTTTAGATTTTTATTCAGTTTCTAGGATTTGATAGCTCAGATTGAGCTCAAATTCGGAGGGTTACTTCTAGAGACATTTAATACTAATATGTAATTGATAGACTCTGAATCATATATTATTTGACTGGGTCTTGAAGTATTTAAAAATTTAATGGAAAAGGCTTTCAGGACTTAGCCTTTTACCCTTGAATTTTGGTTTGAAATTTTGGGTTTGATCTGGAATTTTGATTTGATTGCTTGAATTTAAATTACCCTTATCACTCATAACCATATGGGTGATTATAAATGATTGGATAGAAATAAAGCTAGAACAGAGGCAGGATTAAGGTTTGAACAAGAGTTTGGATTTTGAACTGGACTAGGCTAAAGTCTACATGGGTTTGAAGCTTGAATTGATTTGAATTTGAATTGATTGACGTCTAGATTGGTTTAAGATTTAAATTGATCATAGGACTGGATTGATTTGAATCTGGATTGGTCCTATAATCTAGAGGGAGTCTAAGATCTAGAATATAGAAGAGTTATAGGGCTTAGATAGATCCTAAAGTTTAAAATCTAAAATGATCCTAGAGTCTGGGGTCTAGGAAAATCCTAAGGTATGGAGTCTAGAAGGATCCTAGGACCTATAATTGATCCTAAGATTGGATTCTAGGAGGATCCTAGAGTCTAGATTGGTCTGGAGATTAAATTGATTAGGGGTCAGGATAAATCTATAGTTTGGGTGGGTCCCTAATGACCTCATACAAAAATGTGATCAACAAATGAATAGTTCATATAGTATGATACATTTACAAAAAAATACATTTTCATCTTACAAACTTAGAAAATTATCATGTAAAATTAAATGATTTAGTGCAGTACGAAAATGGTTCGTATAGTAGGACTGTAAAAATAATTTTTAGATTTGCACATAATAATCATGATTCTTCTCCAAAAATAAGTCAAACAAGATCCATGAGACAAAAAAAAACAAAAAAAAATGATACAAAAGATAAATCAAACCCAAGATAGAGAGAAAAATAAAAATCAAATAAAGATAAATCACAAACAACGAACAAAAAATACAAACATTAACAAAAAGAAATACATCACAAATGCAATTTGCAAAATTATAATTGTCAAGCATGAATAACAATAACACCCAATCTAGTTCTCATGGCGCTAAACATTTTAAAAGCAAGTGGTTTTATGAAAATGTCTACAAGTTGATTTTTAGTAGCTACATGATAATAGCTCAAGTTCTCCTTTGGTGACATGATCTCTAATAAAGTGATGCCTTATATCTATATGCTTGGTTCTAGAATATTGAATATGATTCTTTAAAATGCATATAACACTTGTATTATTATAAAAAATTGAATAGTGTCAATTGAAAATCCTAAATCCGTAAGTTGTTGTTTTAACCAAAGAACATGTGTCATACAACTACCTAAGGCAATGTATTCTGCTTCAGTAATGGAAAGGGCTACTGAATTCTATTTTCTACTATAACAAGAAACTAAAAAGTTTCTATTTGTTAACAATCAAGTAATATGTTCTTGCCTCCAATTTTTAATTTTAATTCTTTAGTAAACTCTATGCAATATGGGAAAGCTGACTTCTATAAAATACTCCAACTTGATAACATATGATATGTTGGAAGGTCATCAATCATCCATAATAAGCATGCTTTCATTTAAAAGTTTTATTTAGTTGAAAAATCATATGATATCATACCTTCTTCTCACAAAACCTTTAGGTCTTCCATCAATGATATTTAGGACACATCAATTTTTACTTTCGTATTATATGGTCCCTATATGATGGGTGTGAGAAAAAATGTAAGGGGTGGTTATGCAAATATTTGGTGGAAAATTGCAATGTGTTTTTAATATTGGCCAGCTTGGGTAAGGTGAAGTTTTGTGATTGTAAGGAATAAAACCATTTGTTTATAGTCGCAAGCTTATATTATGTGGTTTAGCAGAAAAATATAGATGTTCTTGATTGAAAAGCTTTAAGGTCTCAATGTTTGAGGGATGAGTAAGAATGCCTGAATGAGAAATTAGGCTATGATATTATTTATGTGACTGGTGGAGCTTATTGATGCATATAGTCCTTAAATCCTCAGAATGATGGATAAATAATAAAAAAAAATTAGCTAATTGGAAAATCATTATATTTTTATTGCTTCCTAGATTTGGGTTTCAATTAAGGTTCATGCAAAGGTGACATATTTTTTCTATCAATTCATCCCTACAGTACAACATACAACCATTGATGTAATAGTTTATTTTTCTAGAACTCAAATCCAATTTTGATACTAACTTATTTGTCTTGTATAAATTTATTGGGATTAAATCATCCACAAGATTACTTTTTTTTAGTAGTTTGATAGAGTGATTGAAACTCTCATGATAAACATTATATTTACTTTTAATAGTAAGCATCCTAGTGATGACTAATAGCTAAGAATGACTAGTGTACCCATCCTAAATTGGTTGTTGAGCTACACATAGTAATTCATAAAAGTTTTACACATTGATGTTAGATGGCTCTTCTAAATACTCTCTAAATTGTCGGTCATATGCATCAAATACTGTATCTTCTTACTTTGTTATATTTTCTTCCTCTATTACTATGCAACATGTTTAAGGATCACATTAAGAGTCAAAACGTGGTTCTTACTCTCTATATGAAGTCTAGAACCAATAACCTGATATAAATCCTCCACAATATAAATCTAGCATAACCTCCTCAGGTGTAAGGTAGGCTATATTTTTATGTTTTGAGCAATGACACCTAAACTTTCCATTTGATAAAAAAGAAGAAAATTGTCATGCCATATGAATGAAATATTTGACCCCCTTCATGAATTTATTAGTTAGTACCTTTCGTGTAGGTAACAATATATCATACATCCATGGCTGTTGGCTTTTAATATACAAGTGAAATTGGATCTAACAAATTGGAAATAAATTTCTCAAAAATAATTTCACTAAGAACAAAAGAAATTTCAAAATTACTTAATTTATTAATTTCAATAAAACGAAGATTGAATTTTAGGAAACCCAAGATTTTATTTTAGTAAATATGTAAATCTTAATATAGACAAAACTAAAATTAAATTTTTGCAAACATGAAATATATTTTTGGCTCACACTTGATCTAATTTTAACAAATAGGAAAAATGATTTTAATATACCAAATATTTAATATTAGCAAATATGAAATATGATTTCTTTATATATATAAATATATATATAAGCTATTGGAGCTAATATTTAATTCACAATGATTTTTAAATGATATTTAATTTTATAAATACTATTTATCTTTCATTATTTAATTGTCAATATACATCTAATCTAAGATTATCTAATAGCCAAGAGAAATGCTTACATGTAGTTATAGGATCATCTAGTGGTCAAGAATAAAAAAATAGAGATAATAATCATTATCTTCCTAATAATATTATATTGTGAACTTTAGAGATGACCTTATTATTTAAATTAATAACATTATTTATATACCTTTTAACTATCAAGCCATAACCTTTTTTTCAATTTATTTTGTAATGTTATTATTATTTTTAATTTAGTAGATGCTAATAAGAGAATGTTCAAATAAAAATACACATATAAGTAAAATAAAATATGACCTCATAGCAATAGAACAAATTTATTGGTGGTAAAGGGTGATTTCAAACAAATCTAAATTAGCCCATAGTTTAGGAATTAATAGTAAAATCTTATAAAAAGTATTACATTAAAAAGAAACTCAAATCTACAAAAAACTTCAACAAAAAAAGAACATAAACCTAAGAACTTCAAATTCTTTTGAAATAGATGAAATCTTTATTTGATTGAAATATAAAAATAAATGAGGATTTAACTTTAGATCCCCAAAGAAGTGAAGAAAAATCTTGGAATAATAGCTTCAAATGAGCAAGGACATCCGGAGGGGGTGAGAAGGGAAACAAATGGTGTTCTAGTTGTTCTGATGTGAAATGGGAGGGGCCATAAGTTCAAGAAAAAGGGCTTTTTTGATGGAATTTTCACTAGTTTTGCAATCAAAAATTTGTCCATCCCGATTATGCTAGAAGAATCATAAATTTTTTGAGTTTTTCCTATAACGAGGGATTAGATTCATGAGCTAAAGAACCAAATAGGAATTTTGGTGGTAGTACTATATAAAACCTTACCCCTAGAAATCCCACATAAACTCTTGCACTTGCATAATCCACCCACTTTTTTATTCATACCAAATCCTATGGAAGATTATCCCAATAGGAGGCAACCTTTTCAAAGTAATGGGGGTAGATAGAACAACCAAATAAGTGTGATAAATTTTTTAATAATCATTCTAAGAAAATTAAAATAATGCACCATCTTATAATAATGTGTATGGTTGAAATAAATTTTTTGAATGGGTAGTGAAAATAGATGAGTTCTTTGAGTAGTTTTGTAGTATAATTACCAAATGGTTATTTTTGCTAAGATGAATCTCATTCGTCATACAAATATTTATTGAACCAAAACCTTGGCAAAATTGTAAGGACTAGAAAGGAAAACCCTCACATAGGAGATAAAGAAATTCTTATAATAAAATATTAGCTAAGAAACCATATTAAATAAAACTATATTTTTAACTATTAACATTGAGACAATAAACCCTTTACATCATTGTGCACCTCAATATCTTTAAGGATTTAATTCTTTTAAATTATTATATAGATAATGATTGACAATTGACTAATAAAATTTTCATTAATCTTACATTGCATATAAGTGGCAAGGTGGAGAAATTTGACCCCTAGATAATATAGGATGATTTTCATTAAACTCTTATGGTGAAAAAAATAAAGAAGGCTACTTCCTTTCCTAAATTTAGGAGCATACTTCTCATGCTCTACCAAGAGGCTTACATCAATGCTTAACCCCACCACTAGTTGTACATATATTATTAGGACTCCTATTGAGGATAGTTTTTTAATACTAGTAGAGGGATGTCATAGCTCAAATGCCATTGGAAGGGTTATATGCCTTAATAGTGTTTGTTCTAAATCATATTCCTAAGTGAGTTTAACTTCAATGAAGATGATGATTATGAGGAGGCTTTGGATAAGATATTCTTATTAAAGGGAAGATTTTCCTTAAAGATGATTATCATATTGGATTCATGAGATGTTTGATAGTTTCTTGGAGTAAAATGGAGGATTTGAGGAGGAGAAATATTTTCTTCATTCATGTGCTTTATAATGAGAAAAAGGTGCAAGCTTTCCATTAATGGTGAGAGCACATGAGATATCCATCTATGCACTAATAAGGCTATTCTTAATGCAAAACCACACATTGAGTCCTTTCATTTGAACTAGGTGAACCATGCCACCCTCCCCATCACTAGTATGTCTAGTTCCACTTAAGATGGATAACTACGAGATACTATATGGTGTGATACGCTTTCTAAGAATATAAAACAAATTTTACTATGCCAACCTTGGTAGTATGATTTCCATTTTATACATTATGGTAGGAAGAATACTATATTCTTAAGCATTAAAATAAGACCATCTAGTTTCTATTTATCAAGAAAGTCAAGAATATACATATTATAAAACCACACAAATCATCTTTTGGTATATAGCCAAAGCACACATTTAAGAAGAATGTTAGGATACAATTAGTTTTGATTGGGCTGTTTGATGATAGGTGTGGACCTCCGAAAGAGCACCGTGCAAACGGGTCAATTGGAAGGGATAGATTGGATCGTGCATACGACTAACCATTGAGGATATAGGCTATCGCCAACACACCCTGATGGGTAGTAATATACACGACCTTTTCACGGGTTTCCCCCATCTGATATAGCAGTTCGAATGAGGTTTAGTAGATGTGGGACCGAGTTTCCCACAGGCGCAAGCCCCCGTGGTTAATTACATCCTAGGCCGGAGTCTGAGAAAACTCTCGATTAAGGATCATACATTATCCTCTCCTAAAGTGGGATCGGCACGAGGGCATAGACTTGGAAATCCTACTCAAAGGGAAGAAAGGCCCGAAGGGTTTAATCAACTTGCATGGCTCATACCCGCATTCGAAGGCTCTAGTGCACTAGAGAGAAACTGGGAAAAGAAAATCAAGCACTCAATCACATGTGTGAGAGAAGAGATGGAGGTGGCGTCATCCTATGACGCAGATAAGTAGGATTTATGGTCCCTAAAAGGAAGGGACCTACCTACTATTTAAGGCATACTACAAGACCGAGTGTAGTAGCTTCGAATCCTAAAGCTAGATTGGGCTTAGTGTTTTACGAAACACTAAGACCCATGTCCTAGCTAATACAGTACAAAACCTGGACTTACCCCGGCCTGGATTGGGGAGCCAGCTAACCACTTAATCGCTTTAAAATTATGCTATCCAGTCAGTTATGAAAGATGGGTGGGTGGTACAGTTCTTTTAAAATATAACCGACATCTAGAGAATTTCCTAAGTGGTCATAGACTTACGTGGATCAGATGCTCCTAGCTAATGCAATTAAATTTTATTTAGTTGGTTACTAATGCAATGCATGCTAGTTGAAATATCAGCTTATGAATGCTATGGAATTTTAAAAATAGGCTTATAGAAAATAATTTTTAAAAAAGACTTAGTCTCCCTAGGTCCGGCACTTCATCCTCATAGGCCAGATTATCCGGACTCTACCTGCAGGCAGGGAGATGTCTTATAATAAGAAAAGAATAATGTAATAATATGCATGCGACCCCGGATAATTCTGGCAGTTCATTAGGTACGTTAAGTTTCTATGTTATTTAAGACTTAAAATTTTAAAGATTAATTATGAGTAGAAAAACTTTGTAATCCTTAAACGAGCCTAACGAAAATCCAGGCGAAAGCAAAAATGGCATGCAAGAAAGAAACCTAGAAAAAGCAGGTAATTCTACTGCGCAATCAGGTAAACACATCAATATAAATCCAGAATAATCAACTAAATTGCCATAGACAAACTGTCCTTATTACAACCCAGATATGCAGAAAGTAAAGTGGTCGGGCACCTTTGCCAACAACCTGGATTTTTAAGCCTATGACAGACTCCGATAACTTTGAGTGGGATATTGGGTCTTCAATCTTTAGTCTTCTGGATATCTTCTCTTTGGGATTCTTTGGCTCAATCTTCCTAGGACTCTTTGGATTCGTTATGGCTTGAATATCCAAATGAAGAGACAATTCCCCCAGCAGGGGGGTATTGCCTTTTCTCTTTGGATATCTAAAGCCATTCAACTCAGTCTTCCAAATGGAAGAAGACTCTCCCCTTTAAAGATGCATTCTTCTTTTGGAATCTAAGTTGGATAAGAATACCCCAACTCACAGTTGTTTTCACAACTCTTAACAATCATTAGAAATTATTACATTAAATAAAAAGTAAAAATCTAAAGTCCCTGCAAGGTTATCGTAATAAAAATCCCAAGCAGTTATATATGGAAATGAAAATAACTCAAACCATTGACCATATGCCAAGCCATGCTCTTAATTATGAGGGTTAAGCACCTCCACCTGTAGCAATTATAATTATTATTATTTATTTAGCCCTCATTTTTTTAGGGGGGCTAAGCAAGCACCTGCATAAGACAGTATTATAAATCATAACGATGCCCCCCTTTATTAGCATGAGCAGGACCACCTGCAACGGAAAGAAAACATGATGAGTAGTAGGTAGTATTCTTAATCCATCTATAGATCCAATGAAGATAATTGATCTTTGATATAGTTATGAGTTTTCTATATAATATATATATTTTGGTAAAGAGTGTGAAGTATGGTTATTTTTTTATTATATTTGTAGTTTTGATTAACTTATTAGTTAATATTATATTAACTCACTCACATGGTTGAAAGATCGCGTATTTAGGATGTGTTAATCAATAGATATACACAGCGGATCCACAACAAGTAGTGCATACATAAAAGGCTAGGGCAGAGACACACATAATGCATATACAGACATGTCAGTGAACTACGGTAATGCTCGACACACAATCATGAAGTACCTAAGTCCCAGCGCTAATTAGATATAAGAACTGGTAGCCCTAATGAACACACATTGACTCAGTGTGCTGGTGTAGAGGCTTAGTGTTGGGTTCGCCAAGGAATAGATGCTCCTAAGGCAAGAAGTGAAGTATTATGCCTCTAAAGATTATAGTACTTAAGAGTATGAGGTTGTTATTTGTAGGGGGGTCATATGAAATCAGGCACTACATATAGTTTAGTTAGAATCAGGTTAAGTAATAAGTTTCCAATGTGCTTAAATATATAGGCAGATCCGGTTTGTTAGAGTTATTCTTAAGTTTGTGTGGGTGCCAGTTTTAAGAGGGCTCGCTTAGAGCAATCTGATATTTTAAAGTTCAAGTGGATATTAGCCAATTTTAGAAAGTCTGGGTCCCCTAGGAACTAGACTAAGTTTGGTCTTAAAATATTATTCACTCATGCGAAATATGTGCTATGGGGTTGGTGATACTCCCTAAACAGCGTACGAAAGCATTTATTCTAGACTTAGCGGGTGATGTGTATCGACTCATATAGATTTAGGTATGATTATTTGTGATATTAGATGTTATTATATAAGGCGAAATGATATGTAGTGTTATATTCCACACAGGTGATGGTGTCCTGGGATGGAATAGGCACCAGTAAAGTTAGATCTTTTTGACTGCTCAGTGTCATGTTTCTGCTGAAGAGGTCTTACACTATTTTTAATTATACTAGTACCTTGTATTATTATGCTTTCAGTCACTGGCAGTCTCTTACGTTAAGGCTCGTTTAATAGTTCATAGATAAGATTTTGAGATATATATATATATACCTCGTATTACAATTAGTTTGATATAATATTTTCTTTATAAGTATAAAGGGTATTTAAGGGTAGTTCTTAAATAAATTTCTACAATAAAAGGGTTTAGTTATTTATTAAATTTTGTAATCGGCAAATCTAGAACTCATACAAATTGATTGCGACATTCACACTCAAGTGTTAGGGCATGGCGAGGTCAGCAATGCAATAGTAGGATCCATCAACAATGTTTTAGTGGGCACATATTACTTGTTTAAGGTAGATTAACATTTTAATTATTTTTTTAATGATTTATTAGTGCCAAATATGGTAACTTCTCGCAACCTATGGTCAAATTAGGGGTCAACATCTGAGTCTAAGATACTATGGGTCCGGAAAGTCAACTTCGTTATCTGGCTCATTAGATAAGGACAGGAGCTATAGTGTGGATTATGTAAAATATGCATCACTATTTTGCGTGATACAGTACTAAAATTGTTTAAGATGGAAAAATATTTCAGATAGTTTCGGGTGATATAAGTCTCTAGCTCAGCGTTATGTTATTGGTGTTGGTTATAATAAGGGTGTCTAATAGTACTCAACTGTAAGTGTACATATAACACTCTTTGTTGAGAGTAGTTACATGTAGTGTATTCTATGCTATTATAAATGATTGAAGATGCATTGGCGATTGTGTATATATACTCAACATATAAATAAAACTGTTAGTGACTCTTAATAAGGGTGCTATAGACTGAAAAATTTCTTACAGTGTTTGCTAAAGAGGGCGGGTGCATTTAATTATTTGTTTGCATCTGTAAGGGGTTGTCGCTCACGTGATAGAAAGGTTTAATGTGTTATAGAAGAAGTGTATAAGTGGTGCGACACACTAAGCGAGGAGGAACTGACGAAAACAAAGGATGAGAGTACATAAATTAAAGATGGCAATAGGTAAACACACATTGATTGTAAAAGCAGTTAGAATCTGGGCGTATAAGGGTAGCTTAGTTGCTAGATAAGTTATTAATTTGCAAAAAAGAACTCATGTGTGAGTGCTCCATATACCAGACTTACGTGAGACATGCTCAGAATGACTTAGCATAGTATAGCTGCACGTAGTTGCAGACACTATACATTCATGTCGTTAAAAAATTGTTATCGACATATATGGATGCAAAGTTAGATGAGCTTCAGTCACCAAGAAGGCTTACATGAAGCGGGATCAGTCGAATATGTCTGTTTGCAACTCTACGTAATCGCTAGCTGCTATGCGTCTTCCCTGTGAACTCTCTACTTGGTAGTAGAGTTCATGTGACTCATTCGAACAGCTTAATAGTCCCAATGCAATGAGCTTCCTATGATTCCATCGGAGTCTTAATCTGAACAATACGGATGGAATCTCCCAAGATTAGGATTTAGTTATAAGTAATTTTAAAAATAAATATAATTACTTATAAAAATATAAAGATTTTGGAAAATAAGGTAATTGATATAATAATTCATTCATAATACATAATTTGCTATAGGGAGACCACTGTTATTACGTTATCGGAATAGAGGTGTCTAAATAGTTTTGACAAAATAATTTGATATGTGTTTTTAAAGATAATGTAATATAGTGTATAACTCTTACTCTTTTAATGAGTGGAGCGAGAAATCACATCTAAAAATAGCTACTATATACTCGAAGGTAGCATTAGGTATGACGCTCAAATCGTAGAGACCAAATCAGTGACTGAAAATCCACTTCTCTATGCTTCAAGAATGTGCAACAGACAATCGAATCGAATAGTGTTTATTGTAGACGTAGAACGTGAGAGAGTCTTGTACACTGTGTCGCCGAAGTATCCGATTTAAAGATCTGCACTAAATCTGATATGTAAGTCTTATTTGGATAAAAAGTTTAACACTTTCGTTAGATGGAAATTTAAGGCAATTTTTAAATAAGGCCAATTAAGTGGCAAACAAGAATTTGAAATTGTAAGTATATTAAAAGTTAATAACACTAAGTAGGTGGTATTCGAGGTGACATTATTGTTGATTATTCCATATACTCCTAATATGGACAAAGTAAGAATTTATGGATTTTTAACTGTTCTCCATAAAAATTTCACACTTTTGGGCATTAGATTACTAATAGTATCATTTATTTGATAAGGGGTGGGAGGATTATAAATTAAGTATTAAACTGAATATTATACTTCATTTTATTCTTCTATGGGTGGATTACGTGTGGTTTCAAAATAACTGTTACGATTGTGCACTCCATAATATCTCTTTGAAGTACGAGCTTAATTAAGTGTAAAGATTATGCAGTGAATTATCAACATAGATAGGAGGAGGCTGTTTTCGTGCCTTCGGCATACGGGGAGTTATACAGTGACAGGAGTTTTCGAATTTATTTCTTTGAAAATTTAAAACTCAGATTTAACCAAGTTACATTTTTACGGATTAGTTTAAACTATGCTTATATCATAAAATGTGAGGCTGTTAAGAACCTATTCGTAGCTAATAAGAAGGTATCTGATATAATAATACTTTAGATAACGTCTCATGGAGTGTTTGATGTATAGAGAGCATATGTCCTTTATAGCATCACTAACTAAATGGAATCATATCAATAGTAATAATAAAAAAATATTAAGAACAATTTTAAAATAGTGCTATTTTAAATTAAAGTTAATAAAGAAGAAACTAAATATAAATAATAATAATAATTATTATTATTATAGTAATAAAATAATCAGTAAACTAATAATCCAAAAATAGTAGTAATTATAATGGAAAACTGTAATTAAATAATAATATAATAGTAATTATATAAAAAAATGATTTAAATAATATAAAAATAGGAGGGGTTTACTGTTTTATAAATAATTTAAAATTTACATATCATTTTTATAATTTTTTTTAATGTGTATTGAATAAAAATACGGTCAAAACGAGGTATTGCACGTCGAAAACGGATAAAAAATGAATTTTCTATGATTTTTACAAGTTAAAATACCTTTAAAAGAATTTAAAATAATTTAAAATTAAATTTGGCTGCGGCGACGGTCACGGGGACGCATGGCGTCCTCTGGTTGGCTCCTGCAGTTCGGCGCAATCATTGCCAATGCAATGATTGCCGCGGCATGGATCTCAGCGCTAAGCCACTCATCCACGTCCCCGTTGGATGCTCCGCTATCTGAAACGAACGGACCAAATCTCGTCGGACGGCCAGCGTGACCGCCAGATCGCTCCCGCGGTCGCTCCAGACCGCGGATCGGCCAGATCTCGACCGTCGGTCGCAAGATCAACGGTCAAGAGCTCTTCCCAGTGTACACACTCCAGGACCGAAACCCTAAACACAAAAGTGCCTCGTTCTCCCTCGATACTAAACCAAATTTCGTAAAATTTTAAATACAAGATCTGGACGTGAACAGAAATCGTGGGGGGGATTTGGTTTGGCTTAAAATCGACTTTCTAAAAAGCTATTTAACACGAAGTTTTGTGAACTATTCTAAGTGTTTTAAGGGATTTTCACCGTGGGATCTCCAATATCTTGATACGGTTGAGCTTGTTGTGGTCTCCTCACTTTTGTTAAATTTTAATAACATTACGCTTGAGAAATTACCTATATTTTAGCTTTGATAGATAAACATGTTATGAACTTTCTCTTTGGGACTCAACTCTTAAATCTGCACCATTACAAATCTAACTAAGCATGTGAAGCTAAAAAGGTGAGTTAATGAACTAATTAGAAAAGATGGCACAAGAGAGTGTATGGGGATATTAGGACCAACACTAAGATAAAATCAAATATATGTTCTCTATAATTATATTTAATAATATGTTAGACCTTATCTCTCAAGTTATATACTTTTATAAGGTAAACCTTAACAGAAGATACTACTAAATAATAGTAAGGGTAGGAGATGTGTGGAAGACTATCATGTAAAACCTCTGGTGGTCTTTATGAGTGACTAATTGTATCATTTGTCTTATCCAATGCCCTTAGTACCTTTATAAGGCTGATTAACATTATTCTACAGTCATATATTGAGAAAGGTTTTGTGATATGTTTTGATGATATCATCATTTTCATTCCTAATGAGAGTGGGCATTTAGAGCACCTCAAGTTTGTATATGAGACACTTAAGAATGAAAATTATTTTATGAACATTAAGAAGTATTTCTTTTAAAAAACATATATGAACATAATAAACTACATATGCTTTTTCTAGAGTGTCAATAATATTACCCTTCTTATAATTTTAGTTGCATGATTTTAATATACTCAAAGAAGAGTATTTTTTTATGTCTAAAATTTCATGACATTTATCTAAAGCATCTAGACAATCTCATCAACATTGTAGAGTTCCTTTTTGATGATTGATGGTTACATGTATAAAACAATGCTACATATTTCTACATCATCTCTTATAAATCTTCTCAGGTGGTATACATTTTGGTATGGATGAGATAAAATGTTTGATGAAGTCTATGTTTTATAAATACTCAATATAAAGAGATTTTTAATAGTTAATGGCTAGTGCTACACTTACAAGCCACAAAAATAAAGATTATAAAAGTACATTGCTTTGCCCCTTACAAACCTTGGAAGAATTTATCTATAAATTTTATCTTAGAATTACCAAGGACTACAAATGTGCATGATAGTATTTTTAAAATAATGAATAAATTTCTAAACATGACACATTTCTTATCTTACTTAAAGACACATGATGTGTTGCTCATAGTAAACCGTCTCTTTAGCGATATAATGAGATTGAATGGCTTATCCTCATAATCATATCAAATAGAGACATGAAATTTATTTTTATTTTTGCAAGACATTACACAAGATGTTCGATAAAATTAAAATTTTCATCTTCTTTCCATCCACAGAATCAAGGCCATATATAAGTCATTAGAATAAGCCCTTGAAAAGTTATAAATATGCTTAGTAGAAAAGAGTTTAATTAGTTGGGATCATCTCCCCATTTTTGAGGTTATCTATATTAGTATCATCTTTATCCTTATCAATAAATCATTATTTTTGATAGTTTGTGGATAAACTTCAAAGAAGCCCACTGACTTGATTGATAGGTCCAATCATGTATTTATAGTCCTAACTTGTTAAAAAATAAATCACCTTCATTATTCTAAAGAACATGAAGGGTGATTATGTGTTGGTTTGTTTTATTCGAAAAGAAAACCATCCTCAAAATATAAGAAGTTACATGTTAGGGCCTATGGCCCATTTAAAAGTATAAGAAACTTATATCTAATATATGCCATCTTGATTTGTCATCTAACATGTTAATTAGTCTAATTTTTAATATGGAGGATATTATATGATCTAAAAGTGTTAAATCAACTTTTAGATTATTTAATTAACCATTTACTCATAGATTTTCCTTACTAGTTAGAGATGTGTTGTTCAATAAACATACTTAAAGTGAATCCACATTATAGAAGAGGTGCGAACATATAAAGCTCATGATCTATGATTCTAAATTAGATAAAACAAGAAGTTTCCCACTTAAGATATATTGGCCATCAAAGAAGACTTACGAAAACTTGCACTAAGACTTACTGAAGAATACTTGGACTTTAACACCATTAAGTAGAGTTCTAATGAGATAAGAGGAGTGAATGTAAAAAAAATCATATATATTATTATTGCCCTACCACTAAACAAAGATAAGAAAATATAAAATGTGACCCAGGGTTATGATGCTCCCACCATAAGATCAACATTAAAGATTCAAATAAAGGGTCAAAGCATCATCAACCATACATGATTAAAAAAAATCATGATATGAAAAACATTAATTATGATTAAAATCAACCATACAAAGTTTTGAATTTTTATGTTTTCAATCTTTCTTTCAATGCAGAAGGCTCTTATCCAGATTTACTATATGTTTAAATTAGTAATAGAGTGATTTTTTAATGGTAGTGGCCAACCACCCATATGGGGAGAGAATCTTTGTGTAGTTCCACTCCACTTTAATATTTTCTTCTCGATTTCATTTCCCCCTCATGTTTATCTTTTTTTATTTTTCAATTGTAAAATTTAATTTAACAGTTTAAATTTTATTGGAGTAAATTTTAAAAAATATTTTAATAAGAATTTTGGAGAGTGAATTCTTTAGGGCTGAGTGCTGGGTTGTTTTCCCTCCTATTTGATTTATTCTTGGGAGAATACCAACGTATTCTTCATTTACTTATTGATCTATGTGCCAATTTCTTGTATCATATCCTCCCATTTTTCTGACACCATCTTACATAATTTCCTCAAATCTTGTTGTTGACTTCATTTTTTAAATGAGATCTTAACTCCTTTCTCACCTTCCTTAATGCTTAGGTATCTGACATGACTACTGCTATGAGCTTATGTAAATGTAGAGCTTCATGCTTTAGTTTACACATAGTACTCAATTTTCTATTGAAATTTAAATATTTATATGGTGTATTTTCTATTTATTGTAAGAGTACGTGTCATAACAAGTAATATATTGATAAGAAGAGTGTCAATCCTACTAGGAAAACATTATAAATATCATAGATTCACTTTAGTATTGATTAATGAACTACTAAGCTTATCTAGCTTAATGATTTAAAATGGGTGGTGTAGGTTAAAATTAAAAATTTTCAAATGCAACAAAAAAAAAAAAAAAAAAAAAAAAAAAAAAAAAAACAAAAAACTTTACTACTTTAGAATATATGAACCTATGATTCTTAAAAGTATATGATTGCTTTAGAGAGATTTTATTATTATTATTATTATTATTATTATTATTATTATTATTATTATGGATTAGAGCATAAATTATCCTTATCTATATCATGCTCATTGAAGCATTGGCTAGGATCCCTCATAACTACAATTTTTATATCGCCTTTAAACCCCATAACCGTAACTACGATATGCCTATGTTATGGCTGGCCTTTATTTTAAAATCTCTTTATGCTCTTCTATTCCTTTGTCGAGGCTCTAGATTTTGATTGGTTTTTAATTTATGTACATCCTTTATATAAACCAATTAAAGCACAAAGAAAGTAAAAATAACATGGATACCTTAAAGGTTAAACCTACTCAAAGTAGTACATTCGTTTCAAATAATCATAGATTTAAAGTGAATGCTTAGCTACACATGGACATTTTATTACCCATAATAAGCATTTTATTTCACAAAATAAATAATAACTTATAAACTAAAAGCATAAGATAAATAATATAAAATAAGGTTTATCAATGACCCAAAATTAAGATTATAACTCCTTTGCAAATCTTTTCTTTGGTCCACCTCAGTATAACACTCCAAATATAAGTACACAAGCTACTCTCTCAAGATCGCCCTCATACATGCACACTGACACAAAGTAACTCCATAATGTGCCAACCACTTCCCAAGAAGTGTAAGGCTACTATTTATTTTTCTAAATAATTGAACTAGCTCCTCGATGTTGATGATATGGTGTGTCAGTTCACCATTCATCTCTTTGGTTTACCAATTTAACTGAATATTTCCATGACATAGAGTAATTTGGCACTATGATGCTCAATTTAACACTATGGTGCCTCATGGATATTGCTTAGGTGCTAAGCTCTCCAACTTGATTTATGTGAGCTCTCTGTTATGGTGTTGAAGGTGTGTCTTTAGGATGATAGATTTAGCTTTGGTGTTGTCTTTGTGGCGCTACAGCTCTTGTTTAATTGTTATGAATTTTCACTATTTTACTTCACAAAACACACAGATTAATAAAAAATATCTTAGTATAAGCAATTTAGACTTCAAAATTTTTATCATATCAAATACCCCAAAATTTTAAGCAATATGTTATAGCGTGTATAAACTTGTATATAGTGTAACAGTGCACTGGGATACAAATATATCATTTCAAGTGAATACAATTTTTGGAAAAAAATAATATTAATATTCTAAGTTTTTATATAATACATAATTTGAAAGATTTTCCAATAAAATAATTTATAACATGCATCTTAATCCTTTGTTCTGAATTAATATTCCTTTTAAATAAAACTACTGTGGGTGAATAGTTTTTAAAAGCTTACTTAGATTTATTGAAATTTTTAGAATTAAGAATAACTCTATAATATTTTATGCACTCGAACCTCTCACACTAGAGGATCAAGAGAGAGTTTAGGGTTTATTTTAAACACTAGGCGATTCATTTTAGTTTCCTTCATTCAAGTGGCTCTTTCTCTTCTGATCTGGCGATTATTTGGGATATTCGTTAATTGAGTAGATCTTCCTCTTCAGATCTAACTGTGCATGGATTCTTCCACTGATTTTCCTCCTCCAAAATAATTCATGAATTTGAGTTCTACAACATGAAAGTCCCCGTCGAGCTTGAAAGCTTATAATGGGTTATTGATGTCTCATCAATCTTCACCCAAACCTTTTTTTGTTTCTTTAATTCCTTCTTATGATAATCTTGCTCTTTTTTCAAAAGGAGATGTTTCAATTGCCTCTGAAAAATGGGATTTAACTTTGGTAGGACATTCGTTGGGTAAGCGGCCTTACTTTGAAGCTTTAAAATCTACCATGCTTAAGATCTAGAAGTTGAAAGGTAGTTTTACATTACTTGCTTTAAGCGAAGGTTTTTTTTCTAATGAAATTTTCTTGCCCTAAGGATTATGATTTAATTTGGTCAGGTTATCCTTAGCTCTTTCTCGAGAAACCATTCGTTATTTAGAAATGGTCTCCTTTATTTCAACCTAAATGCGAAGAATTGATCTATATTCCTCTTTGGATCAAAATTCTTGATCATCCTTTAGTTTGTTGGATGCCTGATGATATTTTTAAGATTACAAGTTTGGTTGGGATTCCAATTAATGTGGATTCTCTAACAACTGAGCAAGCTCGGCTTACTGTTGCTTGGGTTTTTATTTTAGTTACTAAAGATTCTAGTCTTCCTAATGAAGTTAATATTTTGATAGCAAGTAATATATATTTTTTTTTGTTAAAAGTAATTTAAGTTTTGAAACCTTATTCATATCAGGGTTATAGATCTATTGTTCACCCCTCTTCATTGTGTCGAACTAAGCCACATGTTTCCCTTAAAAAATCAAAGCCTAGTAGGGGCAGAAGTAGGAGGATGAAGGTTTGGATGGAGGCTTTGCATTTTGTGAGGCCTTCTCTTTCAGCAAATCCTACTTCACAAAATATTTTTGAATTGAATCCACATTTCTATCTAATGCCATAATTCATGCTAAACCCTCTTCAAGAATTTCTCATTCTTCTTGGGTTGATACTGAGTTTCAAAATAATTTGCATTTAGATATTAATATTTTGAGGACTTCTAGAGCTATGTCTGATGATTTTAATTCTAAGAATTTGGAAGCCTCATCTTTGGGAGATAAAAGAGGCTTTACTAAATTTAAACTTTCCAATATATGAGATACCTTCCAACTTCAATTAAAATTATGCATCTATTGTTTCTAACTCTCTTTCTGGATTTTAATATTTCTGTTCAAGATTCTAATTCGCATAATAAGTTTTTGATGTTGCAAAATCTTAGATGATGGTTATCTTGATCCTTCTGAGTTTAAAGAAGGTGACTCTATTTCTATTTTAGTTAATCAAGATGATTCTTCTTACATTAATCCTGTTAATTATCATTCTATTTTAAAAGTTTTGATAGCTTATAGTAAATCTATAAGATCAAAAACTGATAGGAAGGCTACTATCTTAAATAATAAACATTAATGATCGTTCCAAATTCAATTTCTTGGAATTCAAGAGGCTTTAATTACTTGGATAAATTTAAGGCTTATAATAATCTTATTAGGAAATTTAATGTGAATTTTTGTTACATTCTTGAAGCTAAAGTCAAGCTGGATCTTGTTGGAAATCCTTGGTTTGATGCAAATCATATAATTTTTCAGCAAGAAGGTAGTTGTCATAATTTTAATTTTTCTAATACAATATGATAGTATGATGTACAAAATTTAAACTAGTAGTATTGTATGGTCATCAGTACAAATGAACAACCACGCAGTACAATCATTACAATTTTGCCTGTTAGTGTTGTATGTTCACCAGCATAGATGACCAATCATATAGTACAATTAGTTTAACCAAAATGCAGTTTGTCTAGGATAAAACATGGGATGACCAAATATCATCTCTATTAATCTTATAATATAATAAAAAATCAAAATTAAGAAGATTTGATTGATTAATCATAGGATTAAATTAGATAATATTTTAAACATCGTACAATGCAATTAGTTTCATACAATACGAATATAACAACATTTAAAATTAAAATTGTTTGCCAAATTTAATGAATGGTAGGGTTTCTAATTATAACAGATCATCTAATATGATGTGGTGTTTGTTATATACGAATAGTTATATTTTAAAATTTTTTGTTCTAGAAAAATAACATTTTAATTCATTTCTATAACACCAAATTTTATAGTATGATCCATATCATACAGTACGATGTATAAAAAAATTAAAATGTTTAAAATTATTTTTTCTCCCCTTGTGTGTATGTGCACGGTCACTAAGCTAGCATACATCCTTGCAAGACTTGACCCAAAAAATTAAAAATAAATAAATAAATATTACAAACTCTTTCAACATAATCTATTCTATGCCATCATGAACCCTAAATCTTCAAATAATGGTGCATTTTCTACTTGAAATGTTAGTTAACACACAAACAAATATGCACTACAAATTTTAAGATAAATGATGAGGCAATCAATAATATTGGTCATCATCAAAATCATAAACTTAGGAGCCCGAGTTGTAACAATTTATGTTTTTTATTCTCCAAAATTAGCCTTTGTGTATTCTTTTAATATACCAGCTGGTAAGGTTAGTCCTGAATTTCTTATTTCTTCTATTGTTCATCTGGTCATGGTTGAAGAGATCAAGAAGGTTATTTTTAACAGTCCTAATTCTTCTACTCTGGGTACAGATGGTTTTACTTTCAATTTTTTTAAGAATACTTTAGAGATTGTTGGATATTTTCTTTGTAAAGCTATTCTTTATTATTTTAATTCTATATTTTTTCTTAGGGCTTCAAAAGCTACTAACATTTCTCTTTTTCCTAAAAAGAACAATGCTTCTAATATTTTTAATTTTAGGCCTATTTCTTTATGTAACATTTTTTATAACAATGTGGCAAATTTTTTGGCTAATAGGTAACAGGGGGTTATGCCTTTTATTATTCATTATAGTCAAGCTAGTTTTACTAAAAAAGGATTTAACACCAAATCATATAGTATGATCTATACCATATAGTACGATGTATAGAAAAATTAAAATACTTAAATTATTTTTGCTCCCATTGTGAGTATGTGCATAGTCACCAGGCTAGCATTCATCCTTGCAAGACTTGACTCAAGAAATTAAAAATAAATAAATGGACATTATAAACTCTTTCAACATAACCTATTTCATGCCATCATGAGCCCTGAATCTTCAAATAATGATGTATTTTGTACCTGAAATGTTAGTTAACACAAACAAATATGCACTCTAATTATTAAGATAAATGAAAAGGCAATCAATATATTTGTCATCATCAAAATCATAAACTAAGAAGCCTATATTGTAATAATTTATGTTTTTTAATCTCCAAAACCTGCCTTTGCGTCTTCTTTTAATATACCATCTGGTAAGGTTAGTCCTAAATTTCTTATTTCTTCTCTTATTCATTTGGTCATGGTTAAAGAGATAAAGAAAGTTATTATTAATAGTCCTAATTCTTCTGCTCTAAGCCAATATGGTTTTACTTTCAATTTTTTTTAAGAATAGTATGGAGATTATTGGATCTTTTCTTTGTAAAGCTACTTTTTTTTTAATTCTATATTTTTGCCTAGGGTTGCTAAAGCTACTACCATTTCTCTTTTTCCTAAAAAGAACAATGCTTCAAATTTTTTTTAATTTTAGGCCTATTTCTTGATGTAACATTTTTTATAATAATGTGACAAAATTTTTGGCTAATAGGTTACAGGGGGTTATGCCTTTTATTATTCATTATAGTCAAGCTGGTTTTATTAAAAAAAGATTTCTATGGATAAAATCATCATTGCTTATGAACTTCTAAGATAATTCAATACTTCCTTTAGAGAAAAGTTTTTTGTGTTAAATTAGATATTCACAAGGCATTTGATATTATTTATAGATAATTTTTGCTTGCCAGAATAGCTTAGAAAAGGTTTTCTCAAATCTTGATTTCCCTATTCAAGGATGCATTGATGATGTTTATTTATCTATTATTCTTAATGATTATTTTCTTGGGGTTTTTAGTTCTTCTTAGGGCCTTCATCAAGGTTGTCCTCTTTCTCCTTATCTTTTTTGTATTATTATGGATGCTCTTTCTAATCTTCTTGATGATAATTCTCATAATAAAATTTTTGAGGGGGTGAGGGTAGGTAATGCTCCTTTATCTCATCTTTTATATGCAGATGATCTTAACATTTTTGGTAAAGTATTTGTCGAGAATTCTTGTAAGCTTAAACATATCTTGGTTTATTTCTCTATTGCATCTGGTTTGTTCATTAATAATTCTAAGAGTTTTCTCATTATTTCTAAAGATTATCATTTACCTGATGATATTAGTTAAATTTTAGGTATTATTATATCTCAATATCCTTTAAAATATTTATGTTTGCCTCTTTATAGTAAAAGCTTAAGATTTTTTATTTTCAACCTTTACTTAGCCATATTACATTGCTTTTGGTGGGTTGGAAAGCTAAATTACTTTCTTTTGCTGGAAGGATTGAATTCCTTCAATTTTTTCTATTGTAGTTCTTATATTTGGCGGATCATTAATGGCATCAATCATTTGGCTAATTGGATAAAATTTAAGTACATCACTTTTTGGAAGCCTTAGTTTCAAACTATTTCTATCTTTTGGAAAAATATTACCTCTATTACTAGAGACAATAAAAGTAAGGTTTTATTCAATATTTCTCTAAATAGTTCTCTTTCTCTATATTGGAATCCTTGGTGTAAGGGAAAAGCCATTCATGAGCTTGCTGAGATTGATGGCATTAATATGGATTTATCTTCGAGTAAAAGCAAGTTGGGGGGATTGGATTACTGATGTTTGCTAGAATTTTCCAGCTTTTATGACTTCTGCTATTAGCTTGGTTGTTTCTTTTATTCTTATTATTGATCCAAAGTCTTCTAATATTACTTGGAATGGGGTTCTTCTCCCCTCTTTCAAAGTGTCCCTTAATGCCTTTTATGACAACTTCACACATGTGGAATGGTGTTCTTTCATATGGCACAAAAGATATGATATGACATTTTTCTTGTTTTTCTTGGATGGTTATTTTGAAAGGACTTAAAAATTTTGATATCCATGATAAGAGAAGTTTGAATGCTCTTATTTCTTGTATTCTTTGTTTAAATGCTGTAAAGATTCACAATCATTTACTTTCCAAATGTGATTTTTCTTTCGACATTATTTCTAATTTTCTGCCAAATTTTTTATGCTTAGGCCTAATGTTATTTAATTATTGGATTATATTTCTTTTCTTCATTTGGATTATAATGTTAACATTTTATTTTTTTTCCTTTTTTATGTTGTATTTATTTTATTTGGAAAGAAAGGAATATCAGGAGATTTGAAAATAAGAATTCTAGTGTTGATTTGGTAGGCTATTTCATTAAAAAGGCTTTGTTAGCTAGAATTTCCTTTTTTAATTCCTTCCATTACATTAAGCATTATCTGTATTGAAAGGATGGTTTTATTTTTTTATTGCTTCTGAGGTTTATTTGGGCTATGATGATTGGGACCTTCGGTCTCTTCTTAAACGATTTTGTTCAACAGCTAGGTTGTTTACCTTGGATGGTCGATCCTTGCAATCAAGCAACGTTTAAAATTGCGCATTAAAAGGCGCGCCTTGAGGCACGCCTCAGCGCAATTTTGTCCAATTAAGCCTCAAATCCTACGCAATAAGTTTAGTTTATGAGGCTTACGCCTCAAGTTTACTGAGGCGCGCCTCGCCACATATATTTAAGGCGTCGCCTTTTTAAAATTTAACCCTTTTTTTTCAGTTCGGACCCCCAGTTGCCGACGTGGCGCGCCTAGTGAAATGTCGACGTGGCATCAACATTTAAACCCTTGTAAAGGTCGAATGGCGGAGTTGACGTTTCGATTTTTAAGTTACAGTAAACTTTCGAACTTTCAAGCATTCACCCGGAGGAATTTCAAGCATTCTTCACTCAGTTTCTTCTAAGATGGCGTCACCCCCAAATTGATTTTTGGGTTCTTATTTTCTTTTTAGGTTGGTGGAGCTTTATTTTATAAATAGTGGATTTTTCTTGTGTCATTCTCTCCTATTGGTTATCTGACGTTTTCTCTTAGAGGATTGGTTTTCATTGAGTTTCTGAGTTTGCAGCTAATTTGTCTTCTAGTGTTGGAATTTTTTATGTTTCTAAGTTTGCAGTTGGTTTGTCTTTTGGTGTTGCTAACATGGTATTTTAGAGTGTGTGCTGTTGGCACTCAATTTATCTGTTGTTTGCTCATTAGGGAGAGAGTCTGGTTTTTCAAGGATTGGTGGACCTTTCTTTTGGATATTGTGCTGGCTAGTCTTCTGGTGTTGATATCATGGAAATTTTGAGTGCGTGGTGTTGGCACTGAGAATGTCTATTGTTTGCTCAGTGAGGGGAGTGATTGGTTTTGCAAAGTTTGCTAAAGTTGGATTCTTTCTATGTTGTTGGCTTAACTGTAAGTGCTAGGCTCTTGGAGTGCCCTGTGTGTTGTTGGTATTCAATTTGTCTACTCTTACCTCTTTGAGGGGAGAATTTGAATCTGCTATGAATTATTTTCTATTTTTAGTTATTATTCGGCTTGTTTTTGTATATTATTCGGTTGGTCTGTTTGTTAATTTTTCCTTTAGTTTGCCTTTTTATAAGGCTTCCCTTTTTTTTTTGCATATTTGTCATTTTTTCTTCTTATTTTTCTTACAAAAGTTGTAATTATATTGTAATCCTTTCATTTCTAATGGAATTGAGCATATTTGCCCCTATTCCCCCCCTCCCAAAAAAAAAAAAAAAAAAAAAAAAAAAGAATTAATGAAATTACTTTTTCATTTAATCCTTCAATCTACCTATAAGCGTTCTTTAGGTATTATGATTTTAATCATTGCTTTAAAAGTATACAGGTGGGTGAGATATTACAAGTTCAAATTTTTTATAATCAAGTATGCAATTTGTATTTATTTATTTTTTTCTTTTATTTGGCTAAGTACTTTATAATAATTTTGAATACATGTTTATTACCTTCACTTATTCTATTTAAGTGGGACTGGACATTGAAGATACGGATTTTAATATTCAGGTACCTTACCCCTTTTTTTAATATTTTTCATTTATTAGCTAAGCATTTTGTAAGAATAAATTCTAAACATTAATAATAATAAAAATAATAAATAACAAATTAACCAAAATTTGATATAAAATTCAGTCTATATTAAATAAAATGATTCGACCATTATTTAATCTAACCCCAATTAAATAAAATGATTCAACTATTAGTCAATTTCAACTAATTCAAATAATGATTAAATAAGCCTCAATAAAACTTAAATGGATGCAATGTGTTCAACCTTTTTTATTTACATATTTGTCATCCAATCTATTTCAAATTCAGCAATTTATATTAGCCCTTAAATTGGAGGGCAAGATCGTCATTTATTTTCTTAAAACTTTAAGGTTTTACATGTTATGGGGGTTGTTTGTACACCGGCTTTGGGGTCGTGTGATTCATTCAATCAAAGAAAAAAAAAATTATATTTATGTTTGACTATAATAGATGAATAATATATTCTTTATGCTGAGTTTAATTAAGAAAATAAATTCTATTTATGTTATTGAATCTATAGTCAAGCATTAGTTTGTCTTTAAAAGTTGAACATTTGAATATAGAAATGTAAATCGAACAAGTTGGAAAAATCAATCCGCTATCGAATCGATAGTCAAATATAAGTTTGTCCTTCGAGATGATAAGTTGTTAGCTATGCAAATTTGATAATAAAATATAAATAAAATATTTTGCAAAATTAATTTTGTCCATAGATTACTTATATTGATCTTGCATACAAATTTCTTTTATGACATAAATATGAATTAACATAGATAATACTAAAAGAAATGTTATATATAAATTACTAATCCAATATATATAACATGTTCATGATGATTTAATATGAATGATTACATGCATATTATTTATATTTGGTGTAGTGTAATACATGAAGATGGAGTCTTCAAGGAGTGGACATAGGTCTAGTTGGACCGAACCACAATAAAATTTGGTGTTTCTTTGTCTTTACTTTTTACTATTTTTTAATATATGCAAATTTACTTTTTGTGATTGAAAATTTTATTTTGAGAAAATTAATCATTGTGCATAAAAACTTAAATCGGTTTTTTAAATTAGCAAGAATTTTTAAATTATCAATTCCCCCCCCCCCCCCCTATTGGTTAGCATTGGGACAAATCTTTAGGTCTAACAACCATTTCGAACTTTCAAAAATCTCAACTGAAAATGATCTCAAACATTTAAAATGCCTCCAAATTTGCATAAAATATAATCAATTGACTCTAGCATATTCATGAATGATATTAATATTTAAAATTGTAATAAAATAATAAAATACTTAAAACAAAATACCCATCCACCCTCAACAATGTATCAAGGTGGACAAGCATGAAAATCACTTCAGCTCACAAGAGAAAATGTATTGTTGATAATATCACTAGGATTCATTTTCTCAATCTGTCTCTTTCTAGTAAGGATGCAACACTTTTCTTCTAACTGGTGGTTTCACCTTCAAATGGCATCACGGGTAAATAATTATGACCGGAACCCTCTAACTAGGTGGTTTTGTAGCTAAATAGCACCAAGAAATTACAGTTATGGTCAGAGCCGGTATATTCCCTAATGATATTAAATCATTGAGTAATGAATCATTATAATATGGCCGATAGGGTACAAAGCCCTCTATTATCTAAGATATCTTCAATTTTGTCTCTTTAAGCAAATATTCATTCGAAGTCTACAGAGTACCCTTGGACGAAGTAACCTATGGTTGCCGACAATGATCCTTCAGTCAGGTAGGGTCAACTACCTCCTCTAAATAAGTAGATTATAGGCCATGATGACCCGGGACAACGGAACCATGAGATATTGATCAGGTATATCATCATTCCCCTCACCATCCGCTTTAAGTATGAAGTGGTGAATTTTTAATTTTAAATATTAAATATTTAAATATCAAATCATGATGTTACTATATACCGTATACTACGTATCTATTTGATGACGGGCCATAATTCTCTCTCACTATAGGGAGGGGTAATTAACAATGAGGACTTGTGCCTATAGGAAACCAAAACTCAAATTATAAAGTCCTCATAAAATGAGGGCAAAATCTTTAGGTAATGTATTGTAAAAAATCCAATCTTTATTTTGTAAATTTGCTTTGTATATTACATATTAAAACTCTCCTTAGTGACCCAAAAAAGATAGAGAGATGTGGAGAGGCTGGGGCTTGAAATTTTAGAGCTCACATAGTTATCTTGACTCCTTATAACTCTCAATAAATCTCTAGCTCCTTATAACTCCCATCCACTGACTCTCGTTAGTGGACCATGTGGATCTTGAATGTATCATATGAAGTTATCATATCATATATCTGACATCAAGTAGCATAATCTTCCAGTCAAATCAATATCATAATTCACTATATATCAATCTTTTCAATTATTTTAGAACATATTATATTTTATTATTATCATATCAAATAATCGTACATTACTTTCAACCCATTTTTAGTATACCTTTTCCTACTCATTTCACCAAGGAATTTTTTTACACATTTAATCTGTGAAAATGCAAAAAAAAAATCATATCAATTCATTCAGAATGATTAAATCTATAACATATCAGATATTACATAGTGAAAGCTTATGAAGTTAGAAGATAACACAATTTTAGAAGATTTAGGATAGTTAAATTCATAGAAATCAAAATCATCGAAAATAGAAGTAAGATAATAGTTACTTAATATGCTTAGAATAATATTTAATTAGTGAAAATGCAAAAAAAAAAAAAAAATCGTATCGATTCATTCAGAATGATCAAATCTATAATATATCAAATGTTTCAAAGTGAAAGCTTATGAAATCAGAAGATAATGCAATTTTAACAGATTTATGAGAGATAAATTCATATAAATCAAAATTATTGAAAACATAAGTAAGAGAATAGTTACTTATAATGTTTAGAATAATTTCTTTGAAAGAAACAATTGATGAAAATTACCTGAAGACCCTTCTCTCTCTTCTTGTCTTTCCTCTTCTCCCCCCTTCTTTGGTTTCTTACTAAACAAGGAAAATGAGAATGAGGGTGAGGCTAGGGATGGTAGTAATATATATAATAAAAATTATATATAAATATTGTTAGTCTCATAGCACCACATTGTGGACCTAATGATGAATGTCGATCTCACAGTTAGTATTGAACAGAGACACAAGTCATACTATGTTCTTATGCATAGCGCCGCAGTGCTACCTAGCACAGTGCCGCTGCGCTCAACTTCATATAGAAATTTCAAATTTCCATACATTATTTTTTATTTTAAAATACTTGTCATATCTCTGGGTTATTACAATATATTAGAATAGCATTGAGTTAGAGATTATTGATACTGATCTAGCATACAAATTTCTATTCTAACATATATATTAAATGACATCTAAAATATTAATAAAAATATTATACAGAAATTACCGATCTAGCAAATATCACATATTCATTTTGATCTAATCTGAATGATTACATCCATATTATTTCTATTTTCATGCATTAAATGCAACTATAAGTTTTGATAACCTATTAGGATATAAGCTCATTATGTGATTCACATGTTTCACGCAATGATAAGGACTTAATGGTCATGATGACTAATTTAGATTGTTGGTTATAAGTATTTTATTTTTTTGTTATATATTGTAAATGATGTTTTGATTTAAAACATGAAATGTGTATATGATTATGAATAGAAGTTCTATTTTATTTTTATTATTTAAATATATATAGATGTTATTAGTGGCTCTATAATGTAATTGAAAGATTAAAGAGAGAATCCTTTCCAAATCAGATCTCAAGGGCATCACATAACCAACTTATATACAAGTCTAACCCTCAGCTAGAGGTAACATTTAAGGGAAACAATAGATCAAAGGCTTTTCTTGTTGGAGGTATGATGATAGGGGTTGTTAATTAATCCCTCCCATCCCTAAAAAAAAGGCAAATAAAGAGTATTCATGAATGAAGTGATCCATATGCATTTGAGAAGTGGCAGAAGACTACAATCTCCACCAAAAAAGGGGTCGTCATATACAGACAAAGGAAAGGATATATTCATGAATGAATGAAAAAAACCAATCCCAAAGATTCTAAGAAGGGGGTAGAGTATAATATCTCATCTAATTTACAAAAGAACATTCCTACATAACTAAATGCATATGAATCTTTTTTGATATCAACGACCTTAAAAAAACTTTAATTCAAGCTCTTGAAAAAAGGAGAAATATGAAGTGTATTTTGCTTAGAGATGCCTAACTAAAGTTTTGTCACCTTAAAATGAACGCATTATCACATTCTTTGAAAATGATCTCATGCTTGAGATATCATAGTATAATCACCATTTGCATGTTACGGTAGAGAGTGACAGTGTAACCATAAGCTGAATCCTTTTCGACCCTAGTTCCTTAAAGAATATCACGAAATGCTAACATTAACGTGGTTGCCTCTTATGATCTAGCGTCTTAGATGAGATAAGTTGGCAGAGCATGAATTCAATGCAAAGGAGCAAAAAACCAAAGGGTTTTTTGTTCTTCCCTTAAGATTTAAAAAACTCTACATATAAGAAAATTTTCATGTGATCAATGCTACACTTTGTTCGAAGTACTTTTAGGCCCATTATGGTATCATTCCTCTATTCTACACCAACACATGAAATATTTGAGAGATGGAGAAGAGTTCAAGAATTTTAGCAATATACATCAATTTGTAGTTCATGAAATACAAATGTACCAATATGCTAAATACTTCATTCCAAATGAACCGAAGCCATTACAACCCTCCAAAACTACAACATCAACACCAAAAACTGCAAACAAGCCCAAGAAGATGGTAAAAAGTAAAAAGGAAAAAAAAAAAGCAAACTCTACCTGAAAAATCTAAAAACTAATATGAATTTAAGATACAGGGTCCAAACTAAATACCCATCATCGCCTAGCTTCTAATATCCCTTGACAACCACCTCCAAATGCATACTAACAAATGATGTATAAAGAGCTGCAAGTCACAAACAATTAATCCTCTTGTTCATTTTTTTCTCCCCCCTATCAAGAGAATAATCAAACTAATCACTCACCATTACTCAACTTCTAAATTTTCTTATTAGATGCTATCCAAAACATCAACTCATAACGACTTTGGCACCTAAAAACTTCCACCACCAAAGAATCCTCCTACAACTCAAACCTATTACCCTGCTTCAAGCCTATCATAATATATTAATTTCTCCGATTATTTAAAACGACACTATATAATTATTAACTCACACTGGAGAAATAATTTGAATTGAAATAAGCCCGTAGTTGCAAATATAATCCAATTTTGTATATAATTACTTGCAGAACAAACTCAAGTAAAATTATTTTTTTACTACGTCTCGTTATAGGTGAATGCTTGCAAAGGCTCACACGGACTCCCGACAGGATCGGCCAACAATGAGATCAATGACATGTGAAGGTTTTTGACAAGATCAAGATATGAAGGCGGCAATAGGACCTTGCATGAGAACAGGAAATCAGGAAGGATGCTCTCTACGAGCATGAAATCATGACAAGATCTCACAAGGAGAAAAGATGTCGTGACTTAGCAAGAATGAACTTGGCCAACCCAGGATTTTAGATTCGGCCAATTCGGACAAGTCTTAATGTCCTCAAAATTGAACCAAGGAGTGTATTTGAAATTCCTCAAATTTTATTTTTTTTACTTTATATTTCTTTTTTCTCAAGCCAAACACCACAGAAATGAAATACAGAAAAAAAAGGAAATTCAATGTACTCCTAATCCTTCCAACCAAACAAGTCCTTAGCCAAATTTGAGATCATAACAAGTATATTAATAAAAGGTACATAATATCAAAACAGCACAACCAGCTCTTTAAGCCTGGAGCAGAAAACCCATAAAAGCAGATAATTAACTAACTTGAATTTCATAACAATAAAATCTAATAACAAGGGATTTCTTACAGGAAAAAACATTCTTATCCGCCAATCACACGATTCCACATCAGCACGGGTTACTGTAAGTTCAAAGACTCAAGCTTGAAAAAAGCAGCACTCAATGTAATTGTTGATAAAACAAAAGCTACAGCAAATTGAATTGAGGAAATCTATTATGACTACAACAGTCCAATATTCATTTCAAACTATGCAATCATAACTGAAATATATACATCTACCAAGATGTGTAATGGAGCATACACTTGCCTACGTTAAACCTTTTGACAATGGGATAAAATAATGTTTATTAAATCCACTATTTATCCAACAGACTGCATCATGTGGTTGTATAAGCTGGAATACTCCATAGCCATAAGCTTAAATGGCTGGAAAGTAGAGTTGTGTAATGATGTGAAAATATTCCAAAGCCATACAAATGAAAACTGTATATTGAGGTACAGAACCAAGTGTTAGAACTGTGTTTATTAGTAAGTTAGGAGTTGTTCTACATGCTTGTTGATGGCTTCTGGTGATGTTTGGGCTCGGAGAAGTTCCAAGCGATTGTAGGGATGAACAAATTGCAGAATATAGTCTTCATCTGTCGTTTAAAATAAAAACAGTTCAAGTTCAGAATAAATATCCAAAAGATATAAAGCCTTGGCGGCAATCGAAATACAATGATATTCAGAACTTACTGTCTTTTACAGTTCCGTATAGCCAGCAGAAGACCTCATCAGCGAATGCTAGGCAAACCCCTCCCTGAAATACATAGAAACAGCAACGCTTCAAAGTGGGAGGGTTCTATGTCCATCTTACAAACTTGTAACAGTTTTTTTTTTTCTATTTTTTGTGTGATAGATATTGGAACATCTAGCAAGGGACAGTTTGTTTTACCGTAATTATTTGAAAATATTTAAATCTCAATGTTTAAAATGGGTCGCATTGAAGCAAGTGGCAGAAGCCATTACAACCCTCCAAAACTACGCGAGTAAGACTACATGCTTGGCGGGGGGGAGTGCGCGACTATGGGCAAGGGCGGGACGACACGAGTGCACGACTGCTCGAGTGCCGCGAGGGCTCGACCATGAGTGGTCGAGGATGAGGACAACTCACCGCGAGCGCCTACGCCACTTTGGGCAATGAGTGCAATCACAGCGAGCACGACTGTAGAGGTTCATGAGTCCAGGGCCAGGCGCCTGCACAAGGGAGATTGGTGAGGAAGGATGGGGACTCGAGTCAAATTCGGTTAGCAAGTGTCCCTGATCCGAGTCGATTTTTCGAACGGGTCAAAAATTGGAACCCGAACCCGAACCATTTCTTAAACGAGTCAACCAGAACCCGAATTTTCTGTGTCAGGTTCGGGTCAGATCAATAATTAACACCCCTAATTAAAAGTCCTTTCTCACCTTTTTTTACGTGAGCTTCAAAAATAGATATCTATTTCTAGTTCCATCTACATACAGCCAAACAAGCAATTTGAACTTCTCAAAGTAAGATCCAATCACCTACAAAAACTTACAATAATATAAAGTGACCCTAAGAGTAACACTTTTTTTATCTATTCATGATGAATCTTTCACCCTTTGTCCACATGTCTATTTTCAATTATATTCTCATTGATAATGTTTAAAAGAAAATTTTTCTTATTTATAAATAAAATAAAGTTTATTTATAATTTGATAGCTTAATTTTATAGCCACATATTTTTCTTCTTTCTTAATGCCATTATTTGATATCCACGACCATGAAAAGATGAAGTACTACTAATAATAATAATAATAGAAAGCCAAAATATCAAAACGTATCTAAATCTGTAAAGCACCCTCCATAACTTCTTTGAACGCTGAGGCCTAAGACTTTGTCCCATTGTCCCTGCAATAGCTGCTCAAAACACCAAACAGTATCCATTTTCCCCTATGGTCATGGAACCTGGATGGCTATTTTTCCCATTTCAATTCGGAGATTCATTTGCTTTAATTTGTTCTAGTTTAATCTGTTTTAAATCCTTCCGCTGCTCCTTCAAGTTGGAGCATTCTATAGTGCATGCTGTCCACTGCTATTGGAAACTATGAATCTTGATTGTAAAAGTTGAAAAAAGAGAACCGCCAAGTATCAAAAAATTGAAAGAAGACTAGATGGTCCATATATTTGAGAAAGTCATGCTAATGAAGTATGGAGATCTAGGGTGCATTTTATTCAGGTTACTCCAGCTCGTGCAGCTTGTCCACGGCGGAGGGCACAATTTGGAAGGCAGCTTTCAAACTCCCGTACAGAAATAACCAAAACATGGCCTCGCAGACAGAAATCGTATGGGGCATTGTTTGGGAAGCCATGCCAATCGCATCCCTAAGGCCTTTTGGAAGCAATTTTTATTTTTTAAAAGCAAATAAAAATACTTGAATAAATTTCTGATGTTTTAAATATTTTCAAAACAGTTATTTTTTTTTTAATCACATCCATGTGATAAAGCTGCTACTAACGTTTCTGACTAGTGCTACTCTTCTTTTCTTTCGTTCTGCACCACTTTTCACCATAATACATTTCTGTTAATTCACCTGACAACACTGCGTCTCTTTTAGCACACAACAAACGGCTACAATGTAATTTATATACTGTTGTTATTATGTATATAATGAACCACTGTAGAAGATATTGTTGTATGGATGAAGACATGAAAAACTTTGGATTCATCCTCTTCTTCTTTACCGTCTCATTCTTCTTCTGCTTTCACTGTTCTGTTTTGCTTGTTATTCTTCTTGCAAGTTAAGTAACTCTACAGGTTTGGGAGTTTCTTCATAGTATCAGAGCAACAAGCTTAACAGCATCTCTCTCCTACACTCATGGTTGAATTTAATTCTGCCATTAACTCCATAACACGGCTCAAAACCAAACACCGGATCTCTCTATTCCTCCCTCCCTTAAATTTCTCTTTTCAAGCAACAAAAATTTTGTTCATACCCAGCTCCTTGCAGATAACTATCCCACATGGCGAGCTCAAATCTACAAATTGTTTACTGCTAATGGGTTTTCTAGCTACTTAGATGGCACCAATGCATGTCCGTCTAAGCATATCATTTCTGAAATTGGCCAACCTACCTTAAATCCTGCATACATTCTTTGGCAACTTATAGATCAAAACCTCGCCATTTCTCTCTTCTCTACAGTTTCTTCTTCCATTCTACCACATATATTAAACATTGATTCTTGCTCTGCCATTTGGTCTACACTCGAATGTCGTCTTCACTCCATCAAAAGATCAAAAGTTATACAACTCAAAAATGAATTGCACTCTATCTCTATGAAAAATCAGTCCATGGCTGAATACCTATCTATCGTCAAGCACCTCGTCGATAACATTACCGCTACAGGCGGATCCATTGACACTAAGGACATCATTTTATATATCCTTAATGGGCTACCATCTAACTACCAAGCTTTCAAAATTGCTATAAGGATAAAGCTCACATCCATTAATCTCAACGATCTATACTCACTTCTAAGCAGCGAAGAAATTAATTTGGCTACAAAAGCTGCGAAAGAAATCCATCTCTCTGATTCCACCTCTGGCATCGAGCATCAGTTTTCTCTTACATCTACCAGAAATCGTGGATGTGTACGTTTCTTTCATGGACGCGGACGTGGTCGCTTCCCCTTCACCTCTTCCCGCCACCTCCTCCACAATCAACTATTGAATGTCAAATTTGCGGGAAGAGAGGACACACCGCCCTGACGTGTTGGCACCAGACGAATCTTTAGTATACTCCCTCTGCTTCTCTCAATACTCAGGCTATGCTAGCTACTACTCCTCCCACCTCTGATTGGTAGTTGGACAATGGCGCAACGCTCACCTAACACAAAATGTTTAAGCTTTGCAGCATCATCTATGCCATTATGGAACAGATCACGTTACCGTTGGCAATGGGACAACCTTACCGATCCAACATTCTGACAAAGGCTTGCTTCCTACTCCGACTCGTATGCTCTCTTCAACCTCGTCTTCACATACCCAAGCTATCACACAATCTTGTTTCTCTTTCTAAACTCATTTATGATAATAACATTCTCATTTCTTTTGATCACCATGGCTATATCATTCAGGACAGGAAGAATCATCAACATCTTCTCAAAGGGACCTGCAATAACATCTTTTATCCTCTTCCTCACAACTACACACCGCCCTCTCGACCATCTCCGGTTGAACTTCACATTGTTTCAGTCTCCTCAGAAATTTGGCATCATTGTCTCAGTCATCCCAACTCTACCACAATTTCAGCTATTTCAAAGCAATTTCCTGAACTATGTATTCCTTCTTTCTCTTCACAAAAATTTTGTAACTCGTGTGCTCTTTCAAAGAGCCATAAACTTTCATTTAATGAGTCACATAGTTTTACTTCTGCACCTCTTGAATTACTTCATGCTAATATTTGGGGACCTTCTCCAATTATTTCAAATGGCAGCTTTCGGTTTCATCTACTTTTAGTGGATGACTACTCACGTTATTCTTGGACTTTTCCACTAAAATTTAAATCTAATACAATACAAATTCTCATCGAATTCAAATCATTCATTGAAAAACAATTAAATAAACCTGTCAAAACTTTACATACAGATGGTGGTGGTGAATTTATCAACACCAATCTTAAGTTCTTTCTTCATACGAATGGCATTCAACACAAATTCACATGTCCGTATACCCCCAAAAAATGGTATCGTTGAACGCAAACACCATCTTTTAGAAACAACCAAGACTCTCCTCTTTGAAGCCAATCTTCCCGCACGATTCTGGGTGGATGCCCTTCACACCCGTCTATCTTATTAATCGCCTTCCATCCATAAATACATCTTCCCACTCTCCCTTCCAAATTCTTTTCAACAAACCTCCCACCTACACTCACCTACGAGTGTTCGGCTGTCATTGCTACCTTGGCTTCAACCTTACACATCTAGCAAACTTGATCCATGCTCGGCTCCATGTATCTTCCTTGGCTATGCCACAAACCAGAAGGGCTACAAATGCTTCAATCCAAACAATGGCCGCATTATTGTATCTCGACATGTTATCTTTAATGAACTTCATTCTCCATCCATTTTTCAAACACCTTCTTCCACTACTTCGAACTCCACATACATTAGTCCACTTCTCATTGCCCCTCTTCCACCACCTCCATCCAGTTCAAATATTTCTCCAACTGCTCCATCTGATTCTCATTCTCCATTTATTCCCACTACCCATACTCCCTCATCCCCTTCTTCCATCTACCCACAATCCTCTCACATCTCCACATCCGCTACCTCCTCCACCAAACTTCCCACTCCACTTCGTCGTCATATGGTTACTCACCTTCAAACTAGCTCACTCAAACCCCGTCAAATTCTTGACCTCTCTCATTCCCTCCATACCACACCAACCTGCTATTCATCCGCCATCAAATTTTCGGAGTGGCGCAAGGCTTTGTCAGATAAATTTCTCGTCTAGCAATCCCAAGGCACTTGGACATTGGTTCCACCTCAATCTCACTTCAATGTTATTGGGTGTAAATGGATATTCAAACTAAAATATAACTCTGACGGTACCAATGCAAGACACAAAGCCCGCCTTGTTGCTCAAGGCTTTAAACAAGAATATGGCTTGAATTACTTTGAAACTTTTAGCCCCCTTGCAAAGTTTCAAACAATTAGATTATTCCTCATTGTTGCCCTTCGTACAAATTGGAAAATTTTGCAATTAGATGTTGTCAATGCTTTTCTTCATGGTGAGCTCAATGAAACAATCTACATGTCTCAACCTCAAGGATTTCAAGACTCACAATTTTCAACTCATGTGTGCTTACTCAAGAAAACTTTTTATGGTCTTAAACAAGCACCTCGTCAATGATTTGCTACACTTTCAAATTATCTTTTATCCCATGGTTTTCATTTCAGCCAAGCTGATCCTTGCTCATTTACAATGCCAACAACATTACTGCTTATATACCTATATATGTTGATGATATGTTAGTCACGGACAACAATCAACCTTTCATTTCATCCTTACTTTAGCAAGTACAGAGCAGGTTTCATATCAGAAATCTTGGACAGCTCACTAGATTCCTCGGCATTGATTTCCACTTAAAAGGAGATGGCTATCTTCTTCAACAATAGAATTACATTCACACTTTACTGGATAAGGCAGGTATGAAAAACTGCAAACCTTTGTCCAATCCCCTACTTTGCAAATTTATTCTTGATCCTGCCGACCATCAACCATTTCACAATCCTTCCCTCTATCGCCAACTAGCTAGAGCTCTTCAGCATCTTACAAATATTCGTCCGATATCAGCTTTGCGGTCAATAAAGTTTGTCAAAATATGCACCAACCTACCCAACACTATTTCCAATTGTTAAAATGGATTCTTCAACTCATGGTCTTCTCATTCAAAGAGGCAACCTTCAGCTCACAGCATTTTCCGATTCAGATTGGGTCGGTGGTACCCAAGACCGCAGATCTACTACAAGCTATTGCATCTTCTTGAGCAGCACTCTACTCTCCACGTCTGTTTTTTCAGCTGTTAGAAAACAGTTGACCGTTCGTTTGATCTTCAACTGAAGTGGAATATCGAGCTCTTGCAGCAGCTACAATTGAAATTATTTGGCTTCGCTGTGCCAAGATTTTTCAATTAGTTTAGATACTACTCTCTTCTGCGATAATATTTCTGCAATGGCAATTGCCAACCCCATCTTCCATGCCCGTACACCTAACATAAAAATCGATCATCATTTTATTCGAGAGAACATCAACAACAAAATTCTTTCAGTGCATTACATTTCCTCCTTCAATCAAATTGTAGACATACTAACAAAGACTCTACCTACCGCTAGGTTCAATTATCATCATGGCCTGTTGAAGGTATGCACACCCATCAACTTGCTGGGGCATGACAAAGCTGCTACTAACGTTTCTGACTAGTTTTGTTCTCCTCATTCATTCTGTATACTTCTCATCATAATACATTTATGTTAATTCACCTGACAACAATGCGTCTCTTTTAGCAAACAACAAAGGGTTACAATGTAATTTATATACTGTTGTTATTATGTATATAATAAACCACTGTAGAAGATATTGGTGTATGGATGAAGACATGAACTTTGGATTCATCCTCTTCTTCATTACCGTCTCATTCTTCTTCTTCTTTCATTGTTATGTTTTGCTTGTTATTCTTCTTGCAGGTTAAGAAACTCTACAGGTTTGGGAGTTTCTTCACCATGCCCAAATTCCCTCCCGGGCTGGCCTCCACTACGCTTCCAGCACAAAGGCCGGTCGTTGCCTACATCAGATGATGTTTACCAGTAGCGAGTATCAACAAGCCATCCGTCACCGCCCAGAACTAGGACAAATGGGGCTATTTCAACGTAAATGTTGAATGTCCAACCAGCCCAAGCTCCCTTTAATGTCATCCTCATTCTCAACAAAATGAGGTGTGCCAACTTCCATGGTACCATTGACAACTTAGCTGATTGCACCTATGAGGTAATTCCCCATTACCATTCCCTTATTTTCATGTTTCTAAAATCAATCATGGATTCTTCTCATTGGTAAGCGATTTCACCCAAAAATTCTATATAGGGCACTCGGATGGGAACCTGATCAATCAGAAGCAAAGCGACAAAGAGTGATCCTATACTTGCAGTGGTGGTGGTGGCCGGTGGAAGTGACAGACAATGGTGGTGGACGGTAGTGGTGGCAGCCAGCAACGACGGTCGCGGCGGACGATAGCTACCAGCAGTGGAGGTGGCAGGCCATGGTCGGTGCGGTGAGAGTCGGTGGACAATGAAGTTTTAGTGTATTTGGATCAACCAAATCGGATGAATTCCAAATACATAAAAAATGAACTAGATGATGAAATCCAAATACACCAAAATATTGCGTTGCATTTGGTTTACTTCAACCCAAATACCAATATTCTCCAAACCTCCGTATTTGAAATACTTTACACCCCTTTTACTTCAAACCAAATAGCCCCTGAATGAGAGGTAATACAAGAGTAGAACCTATTCAAAATTTGCAAATAAGGTCTGAAAACTACATTTTGATGGTTTGAGCATGTACACAAATAATTGAAGCACCAAATTATAGGGGTGGGTAAAATTATGCACAAGAATTAGAGGAAAAAATTGATAGAATAATAGTAACATGGATAAAGTACAAGAAAACATTGCATAAAATAGATTTTTAACAGCTCAAACTACACTCAAAAGGAATGTGTAAAGAATAAAGATTCAAAAAGCTAAAATTTTTTTTTTTTTTTTAGAAGTAAAAACAATTAGTTGGAAGAAGGCTAATGGCGATGATGAGGAGGTCAAGTTTTTCTATAAGCTTAAACCACATTTTATATGCACTAAAGTTAGATATTATATAGATGAGCTACGTGAAATTCATACCTGCCAATAGCCTTTCATCTTTACCCGTTGTGTTATGTCAGTGGTTCTTAGCCTCTCAGTTCGAAGAAGTATCCCTGAATCATTCCTACATAAAACACCATATTCACTAAAAACATATGAAACAAAAGGCCGCCAATGAAAGAACTAACACCCTTTGTATAGGTGGGAAAATGAGAAGTATAAATTAATGGATGAATGAAAAAATTTGCAAAATATGATAGGCACAAAACAATGTTGGTCTAGTATCATTTTTTAAGGGCATTTTATTACTAGCATCCACTTACCATTTCCTCCACCTTGAGAACATCTTTGCTATTCCAAATTGTAATTGATATCAAATAGCCTACCGTATACCATCCTCATTTTGAATATCTTTATCATATTCAGAGCAGCATTTGTAGTATATTTGCAGTTATTGTAAATTGCTCTTTGGCATAAATCATACATCACCAAAATAAAACTAATAAGCAAACCCAACTACATAAACAAGGGAGGGAGCAGATATTTCAAGAAAGGTCAACTCATTTCAATTTTTTAGTTTTGACTTGTACTTCCTGAGATTTTAGTAAACATCATATTTTACCGTTGTTAAAATGTAGGAAGACCATTTTCATTCCAATAGAAATCCACCCTTCATTTAATTTTATAATCAAAATTGATGAAAAAAGTTTTCATAGGAAAAATCGCTCAACAAAATTATCTATTAATTTAGGTCCATTGAAATTATGCCAAAAAGAGTGCCTATATAGTGCATGAAGCTCCAACCCGCAAATGTAGGTCCCAAGAAGAGTTTGATATTGTTAGATCCAAAAGAAAATGTCATTGACATCAAAACTTCACTGAAAAATATGATCCAAGCCTGAAGAAAAAGAAGAGAAAAAAAGAAAAAAATACTATAGAAAATAGCTTTAAAAATCTTATTAGATTTCAATGTTATCGATTACAAAATTGATATGACGCAAGTCTGTTAGAATGCATTGAGCTCATCATCTTACTCGCCAATTTTTTAAGTTTAGATCAAGATTCAACGCTACAAAAATGGCTAAAATTAGGTATTGTTAGTAAATTTAAATAGTAAAACTTAATTATGCTTTATAAAATAAATAAGTCTTGTTGGCAGGTAATTATCCGGCTACTTGATAATTTTTTGTATAGTTTCACACCGCATACAGGTTCAGTGAGATGAATTCTCTTGATGAGTCCTCTTGAATGAGTAAGTCGATCACTTTGGCGACTTCACTTCGAAGGAGTAAGCAAGAAGTTTCTCTTAGCTAACTTGAAGAGTTTTTGTGAACTGGTTCATTTATGGCCATTTGTTGCGCCCAATTTAAGTTTGCAATAGGACATAATTTACATGACCTAGGCGACTATGGGTGTATATTAGTTTGTTGATTGTTCTATCTGTTTGAAGAGGTCAACAAAAATAAGAGAATAAATATTTATAGAACTCAACTCAGCCTTGGCGAGCTAACACAGTGATTACATATATTTAATTACTTTTTGTCATACAAGTCAGCATCAAGGCTTATAAATATTCATACTAGGGTTTTAAGGATCTTCGACTATTGCTATTCTACTTCCTTTTCTCTTTTGTCCTATAGCAACTTGTTCTATATTGAGATGATGAAGTTTCATAAAGCTTTAGCTAATGACTTCCCTTGTCCACAAATTGTTTCTATCCGCTTACAAAACACAAGCAAAATGTTTGCAAAAGCAAGAGTATAGCGAAGAGATGCTAGAACCGTAATCACATATGAAGAAAGTGAAGATTAAACCCACCAAAGAGACTACAAAAGCAACTGATTAGGGACATCAGTTAATATGTGCTTCTTTAAGTCTTCCATATCCTACAGAGACCAATCATAAAGGCGCTACTTAAAAAAGAGTGGGCAAGAAACCATCATTTGTTGATACCACCACTGGGGGAAAAGAGGCCAAGATGCATTTAACAAAGTATTTAAATGTTATTGTGGAGTTCTTAATGAGCGAGCTATTGGTACATTCAAGAAGTTAGAACTAAAGCAAGGTATGTTTCTAAAGGAATGATGAATGCTCGCTTGAATACTCTGAACTCGTCATGATTTTCTAAATTGAATGCAAACAGATCTTGAAAAGAAATCATTGATCCTTGATCAGTCTTGCCATCGCTTGAGTTCCAAAAGTCCTTTGGCTCAGTGTCTTAATTGATGTGTTCAACTAAAAAAGGTCCAAGTTGTTATGGAAGCAGAAAATCTAGAAGCAGTTGATAAGGAAGTCACCAGTGTGGACAAACTGCCCAAAAGTTTTGAAACTAATAAGGAGATTGATAAGATTAGTTTGAATTGCCAGTTTGCTAGAATCAATACTAAGGACGAGAAAGGGTAAGTTCAAGCCCATCCTAAAAGAAAATTTGCTTGTCATGATCTCCATGTTGAAGAACATTGTAATTTTAGTCAAGTTTGAGCTGAGATAGATAAAGCAGAATTTTTTGAGCATTTGGTTATGCGCTCATGCTCAAAGGTTTATTTTAATGAAATTATTTAGAAGATGCGGCAAGTGATTGATGGCTTGAAGACAACAGTTTTATTAAAGAGGGAATTTGTTGAATCACATCGATTGAGACCATTGCATGATGTAGGTGAGTTTGTTCTGCACAGTCTAACTTAAGCTTGAGTTTACTGACAAACACAAAACTATGAAGAATTAAGTTGTCAAACTTGAAAACAATAAAAAATCTAAGAAACGAGAAAGTAAGTTTCCAGTGAGATAAGAATATTAAATTTTGAATAAATTTATGAACTCCCAAACCTTTTTGCCAACAGCATTTAAAGAATTTGTAACTCCAAAAATTATGATGCCCGAGACTCATCAAAATATGAAGACAGCAACAAGTTATGTTTAAAAGTTTTGGTTAAATTCAACATCCTAAAGCAAAAATGGAATGATGCTAGCAATTTTTTTAATCTGTTGACAAAATTGAGTCTTCGAGTTACAGTGACAGTACTGTTGAAATTGAAGATAGTCAAGTGATAGTGATCAACAAGGATGAGTATCAACAGTCTTTTTATTTTTATTTTTTCACTTGCAGTAAGCTTCCACTTTACGCTGTAAGCATGTAAGGAAGTCCCATTTGATAGGTAAAATGCACTTCAATTAGACAAAAATTGAAATATAAAGAGGAATTGCTACAAAAGTTTGCTTTTGTAATTTGAATTTTCCTAGAATATCAGAATATTCACTACATTTAAAATTTGAATATGCAGAATAATGTTTATATTAATGTCTTTCTTTCTCTGAGTATTAATGTTGCATAAGAATACCCAAGTAAATCATTGAAAGGATCAAGAAAAGTAGTCACTTTAAATAGAATGAGTTGAATAATAACTTTAGATATTAGAATACCATCTTGAAGATTTCCTCAAACTTTTATCCTTTATGTAACTGTGGGATCCAAAAATTCGCGCTCTAGCCTCTCCACGGCCCCTTTCTTTTTCGGGTCGTCGAGCAGAGTTTTAACATTTAAGTTTCGAAGCAAATTTTCAAAAGGAAGATTGTGTTTTAGATAAGACATTACCTAGAGATTTCTCCCTCATTTTGCAAGGACTTCAGGATCTGAGTTCATGTTTCTTATAGGTGCAAACCCCTATAGTTAATTACCCCTCCCGATAACGAGAAAGTACTTTCGATTTAGGCTAGTTGTCAAGCAGATATATAGTATTTAGCATATAGTAGAAACATGTCTAGGTATTGGAAATTAAAATTTATGTCGCCGTGCACTTAAAACTGAAAGTTCGTTAGGGATGTTAGGACCTATGAACTGGCCCAAAGCTAATTAAGAGATAGAGGTGAATTGGAAAAAAAAAATATCTTTCAATCAAAACACAAATCAAAAGCAAAATCACCACAATAAAAACCAAAGTGCGGAAATAAAATGCGAAAGTAATGAATAAAGAACACACCGGATTTATAGTAGTTCGGTCAAACCTTGACCTACGTCCACTCCTTGGAGGCACCCTCCAAGTATTGCACTAAACTAAGTGTCTCTCCTTTATCCCCCACAGCTAGGCGGAGAAGCCCTTTCAAAATCACTTCCGCCTTCCCTGGTGCGGCAGAGTCGCCGGGTCCTTTGACACCAAAGAGATCTTCTTCTTTGGTGAACTTCCCTCGAGAAAAGCCTTGAATCCGACGGTATTCAGGTGCGAGCTTGCCGGAGCAACCGTGTAGAACCTCCTCCAAACTCCCTTGAGTCCCCCCTCACAGGATCTTCTCCCTCTCTCAAACTACACCCTTTCAAACTCTCGCTTCAAGTTTCCCCCAAAAGAACGAAGCAACAATGGCTGCCAAAGACACTTATTAAGTGTCATGTCATAGCTTAAATAGAAGATCTCAAAATGAGCTCATTAATGCAAGTTGCCGACATTATCGTCCAGGACGATACTAATATCGTCATGTACGATCAGTGCAAAATAAGCCCAATCAGCCGGGACGATTTGAGACGATCAGAAGAAGTTTGTTCATATCGTCCAGGACGATAATATATCGTCCTGGACGATCAGAACAAATCATGGAATATCGTCCTGAACATCCCCTGAAAAATAGTTGTCTGATGTCCAATCGTCCAGCGTATCGGCCTGGACGATTTTGTGATCGTCCAGGACTATTTGATCGTGTAATCAAGTCATAATTGCTTTCCTTAAATTCCAGAGAAATTTTGGAAAAATTGTCCTGGATCGTCTTGGATGATATTTTATAGTACTGGACGATCCACCTGGACGATGTCCAAAAATAAGTAATGCCTAAATAGATCTGGCGGCAGATTCTTTCTGTTTTGAGCCTATCATCCTGGTCGATACAAAATCGTCCAGGACGATGTTTTTTGCATAATGACGACTGCTTTAATGAGGATGCCCTAATCAGGGTTTCTGCTTTTGAACTGATCGTCCAGGACGATATAAAATCATTCCGGATGATATTACCAAAAACAGTAAACTCTAGGGAACAGTCAGAAATCTTCCAAGTTATAAAGCATCAGGAGCCACACAAAATACAATAGACTTAAGAAAGGAAAAAGGGTACAAACTGACTCAGACCTAGTCTACCCAATCTTGAGTTGGTTCCAAATTGCAGTCTGATCGTGAGGACCTGAAATGTCAATAGATAAGGCAACCGTAGAGAAATAAAAGTGTTTGCTATCATCAAAATCATAAACCATGAAAACAGATCCGCAACAAAAATGTATTGTGTGGGGATGATGATAGACCCAATCAAGATCCCATGATTTCATCAGCCCGGGTCATTATTGTCCTTGGTCTACTTAGTCAGAGGAGGTAGTCGACCCAACTTGACAGAATCATCATTGTCCGCAGTCATGGGTTGCTTCGTCCAAGGGCACCTTGTAGACTTGGGGTGAATATTTATCTAAGGAGGCAAATTTGAATCCACCTTAATTAACCGAGGGTTTTGTGCCAAATCTATCATATCTTAATGATTCATTACTCAAAGATTTATCATTGTTGGGGAACATATGGGCTCTAATCATGAATGTAATTTAATGGTGTCATTTGGAGGCAGAACCATCCGGTTAGAGGGTATCAGTCATAATTGTTTACCTGTGGTGTTATTTGGAGGCAAAACCACCTGTCAGAGAACACATGCCTCATCCTTACTGGCAAGAGACAAATTGAGAATGAATCCTAGTGATATTCTCAACCAGATATTTGCTGTTTGTGAGCTGAAGTAATTTTCAAACTTGTCCACTTTAACAAACTATTGCGGAGGGTGGATGAATATTTGCTTTAAGTGTTTGATGAAAATTTCTATTTTAAAGATTTATATTCTTAATGGATGTGAAGTTTTTAAGTTTTTGGTGAGAATTTGAAAATTAACCTCTCCACTGAAGATTTACATTAAACACGACCATCATTGGGGTGACTTTATTGTCACTTTAAAAGTTTATATTCCATGGGAATTTGAGAGACTTTCTAAATGTTTGGGGTCCCTCCGGTTGAGATTTTCTTTCAACAGGATCATCATCGGGATATTTATGGACACTTTTATTTTGTTGGTCAAACCTTGTCGACTGTCTACTGCTGACAGAGGATTGGGTTTGTCATCGGCTTTATATTTTTTTAATGAATTTTTCTTGTAATAGACCTTAAAGGCCTAATATAAATATATAAAATAAATATTTCGGTCGACTTTGCAACCATACATTTGTTTGATTGTTTGAGTCATGTCGATTCCTATCTATTCATATATAAGAATCAGGCTCGAATTTAAATTCTTTTTTTTTAACCCGTGCATTATCCTAAGGTGTCACATGTGTACGTACATCACGCTCGTCGTGGCCCATGCATTTATTTAATTACATATTGTTGACCTCTACGAGAACTGAAAATCCTCGAAATCTTGCCCGAAATCCCGTATACCTCGTACAGTTCAGCACCGTTCTTATCTTGACCTGAAATCCCTACATAAATGGCACAATGGCAGCCTCGATTCTGCCTCTGCTCCTGCTAATAAAAAAGAACAAAGCACTCTTCGTTTCGTTTCTTCCTACACATCAAAACCCTCTAGCCTTCCTCCACTCCAGCTAATCCCGACGATAGTCCCAATCCCACCCAGCTCAATATGCCAACCTCTTTACAGTTACGGCCCTAACACCATCCCGCCTCCTCCAGCCCAGGTCGAACTCCATAATAGCCAATCCCAACCGCAATCCCTATCTCACACGACTACAAGCCGAACCCAACCTGATTCGTTAGTTCTTCCTCATGATCGGACACCTCCAATTCAACCGGCCACAGAACACCACAAAAGCTCCTCCGACCTCTTTCTCCCTCAGTCGAATACTTAACGATCTGTTCTTCTCCTCATCCCTCCTTGGACGCGAAGATCAGCCGAACCCCAAACGTCTGATCTTTTCCTTGTTAAAGCCGCAAAACCCCAAACCGTCTGTGTCTTCCCATTCACACGTAACAACCAAGCCCTTCACCCTCTCTATTTCACATAAAACTCCAACCCCTCAGATGCGAAGATCAGCCGAACCCCAAACGTCTGATCTTTTCCCTGTTAAAGCCGCAAAACCCTATACCGTCTGTGTCTTCCCATTCACACGTAACAACCAAGCCCTTCACCCTCTCTGTTTCACGTAAAACTCCAACCCCTCACCCATCTTCTCTGCTTGATTCCTTCAACACCACAAAGAACCCACCTCCCTTCTCTCTCTCTCTCTCTCTCTCTCTCTCTCTTCACTTTCTCTATAATATATATAGTATAAAAAAGGGCGAAAGAGAGGGAATAAAAAAAGGAGAGGAAAAGAAAAGAATGGAAAGTTTCCAAAAAAAGAAAGAAAATTTTGTGTGCATCCGTCATCATCGATTGCCATCCGACATCATCGATTGCCTTGACATCGCCACCATTGCCATTTCAGTTATAAATGGTTCCTAAACTAAAAAATCTCCCAATTCATGTTTTCAGCACTCGCGGCACGCCGGGGGATCACAACCCGCTCTCATAGTGTGGTGGGAGGGAATCCGGTGCGACGCTTACAGACAGGCGGATTGTAATTGCCCAAAATCAAATTTGGAATAATTGTCTATTTATCATTTTAAGAATATATCAGAGCTTCTAAAAATTATCAATTTAAATAGTAACCAGCGAAAGCAACTAAAATCATATACATCAAGATATTTTACTATTTATTCACCAAGATATCATTTATACTAGCTAGGAGATCACAACAATCACTAATCTATCATAAGCTCCTGACTACAAAAAAAATAAATGAAAATACATAACAAAATTTAAAAAAAATCTAAAGATCTATAACAATCTCACTTCAACTGGTCCTGACCCATTCACTGACCTAAAATCACTAAAAAATCATATAATGAGCTTAAAAGGTCAGCAATAATCCAAAACTTACTAAAACTTTCAATACAATGACTAATGAATCAATATAATATGTTCAGTCTAATATAATCAATAACAGTCAATATAATTAATGATCAAATATTATCAATAAAACTCAAAATGATCAATAATAAAAGTAGATAATCCTTACAATGAACATAAAAATCAATAATTGTTATTAAATTCAATAAATCGGAAACATTGTGTTTTTAACATCTTTTCTCCCAACTGCCTCCGAGTTGATCATCAATTATCAATTATCACTTATCCAATTAATCATTTATTATTACATGTGGCTTCATTAAATTAATAAAGAGTCATCACTCTTTGTTCGTTCGTGTTATCGATCGTTTGTTACATGCTACAATCAGGATAACAATATAAACCATATTTAAAAAAAAGCTCGTCAGCCGACCCTCCTGTGAAGGGTATTATGTTTTAACAGTCAACCTTTCTTGCTTATGTAAATGCCACAATAATGCAGTAAGAAATAATCAATTTTGTTCATTATAAAAAAAAAAATTTATAGAATAAACAAAATCATTAAAAATTAAAATGAGATTTGAGTTACTTACAACAAATAGAAGAAATCTCTGAACAAAATTAACGAATTAATAAGCACTGAACAACATTCTCTTTTTCGCTCTCCCTTCTTAGACAAGGCACGATACTGAAATTCAAAATTATCATTTAAAAAAAGCTCAGATTATTACATGGGTAGGCCCTATACATACTCTCGTAGCGTGGCAGAGGCAACTTTAAGTACCCGTATATGTGTCGTCATGCCTACGGGAAAAAACTATGTATTTCAAACAGTTACCTTGAAGCACATACACACTCTTGTAGCATGGTGGTATTATAGACCACAACCACGGTGTCGCTCGACACCTACCACACATGCTCTCGTAGCGTGGTGGGAAAGTCCAACTCCCCAAATTTTTTCTAAACAGGGGAGACGCCGGGAGGCTGCTAAAATTTCTAGTGAAGGACCTAACTTGAACAATAGTACAGATGACTTAAAAATAAAGCGCAAGGAACAAAACTTGAACTAAACAGCAGGGAACTGAATGCTAAAATTCTAAAATGCACAATCAAACTAAAAACGCAAATGCTAGATACTGGTTCAAGTCACTCAAACAAGCATAAACGTACATGCATAAGATAAGTGGCAAACAAACATGCTAAACTTGCTTGTAAGTAACAATGAGCAACATGCAATGAATGTAGCATCTTTCCTACACTCAACATTAGTCAGTTTATGGATACACTGATCCACTTACAAGTGATGACAGCAGACAAAATTTGATCAACAGCAGTTAACTCACAAGCAAGTGCATTGATCCGCTTATGAGTGACAACAGCGGATATAGCAACTCACTAATTAATGTGCGTAGTAAAGTCGATAGTAGTTAACTAACGAACAAGTGCATTAACTTGTTCATAAGCAACAACAGCTAGCGGCCCGCTAGTTAACGTGTATAAAGAAACCAATAATGAGTGCAACTCAACTGGTAGTCTACATTAACATGCAAATGAACGTATAAAACTCATCTGCAAATAATAGTGCTCCATACATACACCAACAAACAACAATGATAGATGTGCTGCAAGTATAATAGATCCCTTGTGAACATAGATACACATGCAATGTGCTATTGGCAAGCAAGGACAAAAGAGCTACAATGAATGAGAACAACCGTGAACAATAACAATTGATACACAAGGAATGTGGAAATTTTCTTACAAACATATACAATGCAACATGCATTGAAGGAAAGTACCTGCTGACAGTAATGAATGATTCGTCGTGTACATAATAATATACCTATAAGCGATGATCAACGACGAGCAATGAATGCTACGACACCCTCACAGTCAACAACGACGCGATGGCAGTCAAATACACTGATCCCCTACTAGCAAAGACAAATGATATGCAGCAAATGCAAGCTCCTACGAGCTGTTGCAAGGGGCCCATCATACACACTATATGCCATCAACAAGCAACTGTAGTAGATTTATTAGTGCACGACAGTCTACCTGCATAATGTAACAAATGACCCAAAACACAATGCTACGATTCACCTGTAAACAAAAACAATGAATAAGTAGTAAAAATTATGGGCTGCTAATAAATTAAGGCAACAAATTTGCAATACCAGACGGTCACACCAGATAAATCAGCTTGCTTGTGAGCAACAGGTGGAAGATTCCTGATATGTCGCACAGCATATCTGCCGGTAAAAATATACCCGCAAGTTGAAAGTTGAAGAAAATGATAACTTGCATAAGACAAAAGGAGCAAAACAACATTGTCGATGTGCAATAAATGAAGTACAATGCCACGCCACTAGATCCACAAAACTCGTATAAGTAGACAAAAGGCATTTCTCAAGCTACAAATAATATTTTACGCAAACTTTAACGAAAATCACTTAGCACAAATAATTATATTTAAATATTTAAATGCTCTCCCCTTATGCATTAAAATAAGATTGCCTATATGGGCCTCGACAAACTTGATGTACGCACATAAGTAATGTCTAAGGATGTTGCGCGGGTCAAGTAGGGGTGTTAATATTTGACATGACCAAAAAACCCGAATCGAACAAGACCTGAAAGATCCATGATAGGAAACGCGTTTGTGAAACGGGTTGAGTTCGCATTCAATAAACCGACCCGTTTTATAAATCGGGTCGAGTTCAGGTTGGCCCGAAAACCCAGAAATTACTCGGAATGACCTGTTTGCCAGCACTGACCCATCTATTGCCCATACTGACCATGTCGCATTGAGTCACGTCGTAGTGTGTGACCGCTGGTCGCAGCATCTGCCCGCTTATTGCGCTGCCTTGTCGCTGGCTGTCGTACTGTCGTGCTGCTGCCATAGGATTTGGGCATTTGGCTGAATAATAGTGTGTTAGGTTGTCATCACCGCCCATGGTAGGTTGTCGTCGCTGTAGGTTAACCTTGTTTCGACCGCGGTAGCTGCTGGCTACAGTAGAAGTTGGGCTGTTTAGGTATGCCGCGTAACTCTAGCCATTGCAGCTGCTGCCGACGAATTTGGCTGAATAAGGACGCAGAACTCTCATTGTTACAGGTCGGGTTAGGTTGACCCGAACCTGAAGCAGGTTGGGTTTGGGTCCGAAAAATTGATCCATTTTCAAAAATGGGTCTAGTCGATTAGTGTCAAGTCAGTTCCAGGTTGGACCCAAACCAAATACGTGACTCTATTTCGACAACCGTAAGGTCAAAAAATAAACCTAAGTTTGAGCCCAATCCTTCAATGTGAACAGATAGGAGTTGACACGACTCAAACTATCAAACAAATATATGATTGTGGCATCGATCGAGATATTTGTTTTATACATTCATATTAAGCCTCCAATGTCTATTATAAGAAAACTCATTAATAAAGGCATAAATCCAACAACGAATCATATCCTATGTCGGCAAGTTGACAAAGTCAACAAGATTCAACCAATAAAATAAAAATTATCTATAAATATCACGATGATGGTTGTGTTGATAGAAAATCACAACCGGAGGGAACCTCAATATTTAAAAATACCTCACAAATTTCCAAATGCCTATGAAATTACAAAATTCCAAGAATCACCCCAAAATTAAGATATTTAAAATAAAATAAGTCATCAAATGCTTAAAGCAAAATACACATCCACCCCATACAACAATTTGTATTGGTGGACAAATTAAAAAGCACTTCTACTCACAAAGAGCAAATGCTAGATTGAGAATATCACTAGAATTAATTCTCAATCTATCTCTTGCCATTAAAGACATGGCACGTGTCCTCTAACCAGTGGTTTCGACGCGAAATGGCACCACAGGTAAGTGGTTATGACCGGGTGGTTTTGCCGCCAAATGGCACCATTATCGGTCCTGGTCAAAGCCTGTATGTTCCACAACAGCTTCAAATCCTTGAGTAATTAATCAATAGGATATGATCGATAGGGCACAAAACCCTCTATTAGCTAAGGTGGATTCAAATCTATCCCCTTAGATAAATATTCACCCCATGTCTAGAAGGTACCCTTGGACAAAGCAACTCATGACTGTCGATAAGGATCCTTCTGTCAGGTTGGGTCGACTACCTCCGTTGAATAAGTAGACTATGAACCATGATGATCCGGGACAATGAAACCATGAGATCTTGATTGGGTTCATCATTATTCCCCCAAACATCCACTTTAAGTACAAGGTGGTGAATTTCTAATTTTAAATATTAAATTTCAAATATCAAAACTCATGTTGCTACTATACACCAAATACTTCGTATATGTTTGACGACTAACCTTAATCGAAAGTTCCCTCTCATTATCGGGAGGGATAATTAACTATAGAGGCTTGCACCTATATGAAACCTGAACTCAGATCATAAAGTCCTCACAAAATGAGGGTGAAATCTCTGGGTAGTGTCGTACTTTGAAATCCAATATGCCTTTTGAAAATTTACCTCCGAACTTACTCATTAAAACTCTACTCGACAACCAAAAAAAAAAGGGTCAGCGGAAAGGCCGAGGCATGAATATTTGGAGCCCACAAATAAATGCATATATGCTGACATATGCATTTGCACACTGCTTAATCATATTTGCATGATGTGTTAACATGTAGAGTAGTAGTTTAATGTGCTAACATAGCATTTGATATATTTGCATGACGCTCATGTATGATATATGCATACATTGCATGTTTGCTTGCATAACATCTTAGCATGATGAATCGGCGCTTTCATGTAGTGCATGATGTATTTGCATATCGATATAGCGCGTTGCTATGCTACGCTGCCGTTGTATAGTGCATTTTGCATGTTGGATAGTATGCTTGAGTAGTGCATTTTGTATGTTAGAATGTGTAAATACACAGTACGACTGCATGTTAACATGACGAGTCATAACAGTGCAACATATTTTTTTATGTTTAAATAACACAATTTGCATAATGCATCTTTTATTAGCAATATGTCTATGCATGTCACGAATGAGTCACTGCGCATTTCAGTACACGAGAGGGTGTTTTTGCAATGATCAACAGTGCAAGCGTCTAGCGCTAACAACTGCGCAAGGTTTCATTTTAGAATTTGTAAACGTCTTATGTCCGCTTGTATGAATGTTACAGATCTGATGGCGTGGCGTGGCGTGACGCTGCATTATGGGTTGTCTGTTACTTATTGTAGGTAGGTTGTCATGCATATAACCAATCTTCTGCCATTGTCGGTGGGTGTTTGCATTTGTTGTGATCATCGATCCATATTTGCAAAAGACGTGTCGAATGTATTACAACTCCCCTATTTGTGTTTGGTAAGGAATTCATCACCCTCGTTGCATATTAATTACGAGCAGGCTATCATCTTTACAATCTTCTTATTTCTGCTTGTTAATATGTCCCATCTGTTATGTGTCGATCATCACTTCTTATAGAATTTTGAACGTTTGTTTGCAGTTAAGTGACATCTCCTATATGCAAATCGAATTTTCTTCAAACTCTTCAAACACTTATTGGTCAGCAATTATTTACACTCATTGCACATCAAGCTCAACTGTTCACAAGAGACTAATGTGTTTGCTTGCAAACTTAATTGATGTTGATTATAAGGATGTCGTTGTGTTCATTATACATCCTTCATAATTTACTTATGAACGTGCCACCATGATTGTAATGAATTTCTTGTACATAGATTATGTTTTCACCTCAATTCAATTGATTGTCGCCTGTTAATGCTTGTTTGCGAGCAAGTGGTGCTTAGCAATTTGTTTGTTACAAGTCCTCTGATTATCCGTTAATGTTCATTTGAATGGCTCGAAACGAATTGTAGGATTTGTGTTTTCAATTTGACTATGCATTTTAATGTTTAGGGTATAATTTCTTATTGTTTTGTTCAAGTTCGGTCCCCTACAGCTTTGTTTAAGTTCAGTCCCCTACTTTTATTCAAATTCAATTTATTGTGATTTTAATTAAGTTATATTCTCTGTGAATCTGAATTTTGATAGCCTCCCGATATCTCTTAGCCTGCCCACCACATTAATAAAGATGTGCATGGTCGGTGTCAGATGACACCGTGATCGTAATCTTCAATCTCACCATGCCAAGAAAGTCGAACATGAGTCTTCAGGGGGACCTATTTGAAAATGCACAGTTTTTTTCCCGCAGGCACTGAAACTCGTACACAAATACTTAGGTCTTACCCCAACACTCTAAAAAAGCGTGTATAAGACTCACCCACCTCGCTGTAAGCGCCGCACCGGGTTCCCTCTTACCACGCTAACAAAAACGTGCATAGGTGATTTTTCCGTGAGCCGCGAGCGACGAAAATGGGATTTGAGATTTTTTTAGTTTTAGGAGCATTATACCTTTATGACGCGATGAAAGCGGTGTCGAGGTAACAAAGATGATCGAGAGCACATAATAAATTCCATTTCTCCTTTTTTTCTTTTTTTTTCTCTTTTTTTTAATTCTTTTCTCTCCTCTTCTTTTTGTTTTCCTCTTTTTTTGTTTTTTTTTTATTTTTTTTAATTAATAATAATAATAACAAAATATGGAGAGGATGAAGGTGGTTTGTCAACTGTTGGGAGCTAGAAGACATGTAGAGAAGGTTATAGCAAGGAGGGCTAAAAAAGAGTTCGTGATGATGTCCTTTGTCTTATTATGTCTCCGAGCAATTCCGATGTTGTTTCACATCATATTTGGTATCAGAGCATGGCTAGCATGCTTTGTTTTTGCTAGATGCATCCTAGGAGTCTAGTTTACCTTGTCATTAGTCGTTTGCATGCATATCACCATTTAAATAGCTAATTTGGTGGTTTTACTTTGTTGTCCATTAATTTTCTGCATGCTATTTTCATTGTAAACAAGCATATTTAGTTACCTAAGTGTTGTCCTTGTCACTTGCACCCACCCACTCACCTAAGTCACTTGCCACCTTTGAAAACTTTGCTGTCCAGGACTTTTCCTGCACTGTTTAGTGACTTTTAGGTGCCCGTAACCCTTCGTTAATTTGCTGTCCACACTCTACAACCCACCTTAAACACTTAGACAACTTTTTCCATTGTGTTAGGTTGCTGTCCCTAGTATTCCAGCAGCGTATAGGAGCCTTAGGAGCTTCCTACCTTAGTTGTAAGTGCTGTCCTCACCCTAGACGTTAGCCTAATTGCTTGAACAACTTCTCCCACAGCTGTAATTTGCTGTCCACTCATAAACTGCACCGTTTAGAGGCGTTAGAAGCTTGTTTTCTTCAAGTTTAGGTGTTGTCCTTAACTTTACCACCTTCCTAACTGCCTAGATTTCTTAAACCACCTTTGTAGCTTGCTGCCCATTATTTTCCTGCACTTTATAGCAAGTCATAGTTATGTTTCCTCCTCGTCGAGTATTGTCCCTTACACCCAATCATCCTTGAGTGTCACTTGACGCTTCCCAATGGATCCGATAAGACTCCAAAAGAGTTTAGATGACATCGTTAACCAGTGGACACTATGACTAGAATTATGACGGAGAAACCTATTGACTATCCCCACTCGAACTATGTGTCCCACTCTACTTTTCAACCTAGACCCGAGTTTAAGCCACAACAAACTCACTTTGAGCCACATTACCTTCTACCCACCTTTGATGGTTTCTCGGACCCTTACTACTTTAGGGAATGAGTTAGACAATTAAAGGACTATTTTGAATCGCATGAAATCCCTAATTCTCGCCAGTTTAGCATTGCTAGGTCACACCTGAGCGGTAGTGCTCTTCAATTTTGGATGAGGTTAGAAGATCATAAAGAGTCTCGTGGCGAATACCCCACATCCGATTGGAAAAACATGAGACGAGAACTTGGATTAAAATACCTTTCCCCTACTTATGGTCACCCATCTGTTAGTAACATCAGGATTGCTGCCCCATCCTATAGGTCTTCACCTAACCATGGTGGCCGACCCTCTACTGGGCCTGCTGTTAGACCAATCTCTTATGACTCCCTATTTGGACCTACTTCTAGCCGTCCCAGTCAACCTCTAGCCTCCACAGTCCTTGACCCTACAAGTGCGATTTTAATAAAGGAAAAAAATAAGAATAAAAGGTTCCCTGAACCTGAGACTGAGTGCATCCATTTAGTGGATGCTAGTGATGTCACTAATGAAGAAGACTTCTTTGAAGATGAAACTGAAGTGATTGAGTTAGACCCTCTGCCTGACTTAAACCCTGATTTAGGAGGTCTAGAACCTTTTAACCTTGAGACATTAGCCCCTCTTGAGTCTAATCTCATTATCGATATCCCTGTGGATAAGGTCTGCCTAGACGATGTTAATTTAATTCCGAAAGAAACTGATTTGACCTTGAACACAATGAAATTAAAATCGGAAGATTCTAATTTAATTGCTGAGATGAATCCAGATAATTCTGATTTAATTCTGGATAATTCTGATGGCGACTCAGCTAATCTAGAGATGGATGTAAGTCAATCGAATTTGTCACCTAATTTAAGTGAAACGGAACCTACGGATCTTAGGGTTAAAACTAAACCTGATTCTACTTCGGAAGACAGTACTTTGAGTCTGAAATTCTTTGGGCCTAATTTGAATAATGAACCTTCTTTTGTCTCATTAGAATCTAACTTTGGAGCTACTCCTTTGGATTTATATTTGATCGAGTGTGTCATTCCGGATTTCTCTCTAACTGTTGTACCCACAGATGTCCTAGGAACATTTCCCCATCTCATAAGTCCCATGCCGGCTGACGAATCTGTGGGCTACCCCCTTATGGATGTGAGTCAGGACCAATCATCTTATTTTATTCCTGATTACTACATTTTGCCCGTTATAGCCTCACCCTACCCTTATCAGGACCACTTCTATCCTAGTTGGATGAATTTGATGGATTACACTGCTACCCCTAGGGGACCAACCTCGACCCTAGCTGAAACTTTATATGGAAGTGCCTTAGTAGCTAAGAATGTCTTTATTGCTCCCCCTAAACCAATTCCCTTAAATTTGGAAACTTTAAGTCCCCTCATTTTAGGATTAACCTATTGTTATGCTTATCTATGTGTGCTTGTGAGTCTGTGTGTTTGCATGTTCGTTTCCTGTCAAGTTTGTCTATGTTCAAAGCTTTGGTGTAAGCCCCAAGTCTTGTCATTCATCATGCACATCAAGTTTTTCGCATCAGCATTTGCATCTCTCCTTCAGGAATTGCACAATGAGATTAATAAGAAAATTGAGTTAAGAAATGTTAATTGTAAGCTTAATGCTGGTCATGAGAAAATATTTAAAGAATTCAAAGTTGGTGATTTTGTAATGGCGCAGATTCGTCCAGAACGGTTTCCTCAAGGAGCCGTTAAGTTACATGCTCAAAGCGCAGGACCTTTTAAAATAATTTCAAAAATAAACAGTAATGCCTATGTGCTAGACCTTTCTGAAGGTTTCAACATTAATCCTACATTTAATATTGAAGATCTTGTAGCCTTCGAGGGACCAGAGTTTAGCCCTACCAATCCACTATATAATGAGCCTTGTGTGAACCTTCCCAGTGAGAACCCCAGCCTACCCCCACTCCCCAATTTGCCATATTTACCCAATACAGAAAGATTGAAGCAATACTTGATCATATCCACTAAAGAAGGCGGGTGCCAAAGGTACACCGTTCATGGGAAAGGGAAATCGGAGATGGAGGACATATGATTTGATCAGGAGGAGCTGCAGATGAGTGGACCCCGGCTTACTAGAGTGGTACGAGAGCTCTACATATGATTACTCGACGGGGTCGAGTTTTCTCCCACCTGGGGAGAATGATGAGGACATCATCAGCAATTTCAACACATGTACCATCGGAGATGCTGGAGATCGACGGCCACGATCAAGAGTTTTATTTTAAGTCATTTTATGTAAAAGTTTATTTCATTTTTAAGTTTTTCCGTTTTTACCCTTATGGGTATTTGGTAGCTATTGTAGCCCAAGGGGCATTTTAGTCTTTTGCTTCTTTGTCATTTTGAGGCCTATTTATAAGGCCATTTTCTCATGTAATAGTTAGTTTTGAATGAATGAAAATTTGCTATTGTTTGTTCTCTTTGTGAGTGCATGAAGATCTCTTGGTGAGTTCTTCAATTGAGATCTCTTAGTGAGTTCTCTAAAATTTTCTTTTCTTTTAATTACCTTCTCTTACCCACAAGAAAAGCTCCACAAACAACGCCCCCTAGCCTTTGCCGCCGACCCCCCCTTAGGGTTTCCCGCCGCCGGCCAAGCTCCCACCTCCGGCAACCCGTCCATCTCCTCCACCCGTCCCAACTTCCCCCTAGACCCGCCGGTCAATCCAGGGAATTCCCCACCGCCGGCCACTTCAAATCAGCCATGGACTTGGATTTCTCAAACTCAATTCAGCTTTCATTACTTTCCTAATTCGTCCCCCTATCATTTAGGAAATTTCGGATTCGAAATTCAAATTGAAATTTGAATTTCAAATCCCTCCTTAAATGATGGAATTCAATTAGGAAACTCTTTACACCTCATCAAATCTGAAATTAGTTCAGAATTTGAATTAATTTGCTTTACTCAATCACATGGGCCCCACTCTCATTTCATTAAACACAAAATTAAACCCCCATAGGGCCGGCCCCTCTCTCCCTCCCTCCTCTCTCCACTGTGCCACCTAAGCACCATTTAAATCCCCCATAACCCCATCATAACCGCCGGCCCCCTTCCCCCATTACTCCCTTAATTAAGGTTAATTTGAATTTCAAATTGACCCCTTTCCTTTTAATTAAATTTGATATTAAAATTTCAGATTTTCCCTCCAATCTTCTAGCCCACTCCAAGCTCCTCACCCAAGTCACCCCACCTCTTCTCCCCACCGTGGTCACCCTTTCAGGCTTGCGTTTCTCTATTGGATGCACCTTGGGAAGGCCACAAATTGCTGTCCCAAAATTTCTGAGAGAACAACCTGCTGTCCTGCACCACGTGAAGGCCACGGCTAGCTGTCCAGCAGCCCTAGTCTTCCCGTAACTTCTACCCAGAGTTCTGTCCACCTCACAGGATTGCTGTCCAACAATTTTCAGCAAGGTAGTTTGATGTCCAGGTTGCTGGAACGGTCTCATTTGCTGTCCAGAATTTCTGGATATTGACAAATTGCTGTCCCAAGAACGCTAGTAAGAAGAATTGCTGCGAAACCCTCCGGGATTACACACTTGCACTGTTCATCAACTCCTCCAGCTCCGAATAGCTTTCCCGTGGACAGTATTGTAAGCTCCCTCTTCCTCGTGGTGATCACATTAGTGTTGCTAATATCTTTCTTCTGTTAACCGCAAGAGAGCTTGAATGAGGGAAACTCAAGGTGACTTTTCTAAATATTAACCGACGGATTATTGTTAAAATGCATTCGTCATTACTCGCATGTTTGTTATTGTTTTAAATTGTTTTGCCTAATGAGTTTGTAACAATGCCTAAGCAATTTTGCAACGGGGATCTCTTTAAATCATTAATTGTGACTCGTTAATCTTTATATTGACGTACTTACTCAGTTGTCTTATTATGTCTCCGAGCAATTCCAATGTTGTTTCACATCAGTTCGAGATAGTGAACAAAGGGAATACGGGCTCTGGCTGTGGAGTGAAGATGAAGCTCTGAGTGTTGCTTGTGGTTGGAAGGCAAAGAGGGGGTCAAACAGGTCGGGAGTCCAGCAGAGAGCAAGTCGGGACTGTAGAGGCTGAAGATGGAAAGGAAATAGGGATTTACGTGAGGATCAGGAGGCAGATAGGTTGCACGCTTTGAGCAGAGAAGGGCTCAGCTTTGACTGGACATCAGATCGCGGCACAAAGGGCAAGTCGGACAACTTATTAGGCACAAGCATGTAATAGATTGAGGCGGTTCGGCAACAACTGTGATCGGGATTGGTGGCTTCTGCATGTGAGGGAGATTGAAGATTAGAGAGGCTTGTAAGGTAGTTAGATTGGCTAGTTGCAGGATTTGGAAGCTTGAGGTGGAGGCTCGTGTCAGATGAAACGGGAAGAGGTAGTGCTCTCGTGTACGATAAGTTCAGCTTTAACAAGAGGGAGGAAGCTTCGGCCTATGCGGGAGATTCGGCAGGAGTAGTCAGTCTGGAAGGGAAGAGGGTTGGGAGGCCTTCGATCGGGTTGGTTGACTCAACATTGTAGGATCAACTGGAGCTGAAATGTGGATGGTTGCTTGAGGTCGGTTGGAGGCCTCTGAGTAGGTGCAGGATTCGTCTGTGTAATCAAATAGAGAAGGAGAGTTCGGGTGGAGATCAGAGAACGGGAAGAAGAGCCAAAGCCTCTGTTCGTTTTCTTATTTTATCAACGAGAATGGAGCAACAATCGAAATGCGGTATTTGCACATGGCCTATTCGAAATAGCACCAAAACTGCGAACTGCAGGGTATGGGGCACTGTATCAGTTGGCGGGATACAAGTTGAGCAGGTTTTGGGTATGGGCAGTGGCTATGGAAGCATTTCAGTAGGGATTTCATAAAGGTCAACATTAACTTTATCAAACAAGTTGGTGTTTTGGATGAGCCATACCATTCACCAAAGATTTTGTCTTCGCATTCCCAGGGTTTAGCGGTTATAAAGGACTTATCTCTCTTATAATGTGAATCTTGAGTAAAAGGGGGATTTTGAGTTATAGGGCTTGACATTTAGTCCTCAGGTGCTTTAGGATTTGGACTAATGATTAATGAAATACCTAGAACATAAAATCCCGAGGAGTTGGAAAAATTATAATAATTTTTCTACTTGATAAGTCCAAGTAGCAAATTGTTTTGAACAAGTCTAAATAGTGAATTATTGAGTAAGTCTGAGTATTTGATATCATTTATCAAGTCCATATTTATCCTTCATAGTCCTAGGTAGCGGGCATTTTAGCACATGCCCCAAGTACTCCACACTGAGCTGTGCAAAGTAACAATTCTTCAGGTTGGTCCGCAAATGATGCTCTTGTTCCATTGATGGTGGCCATCCTAGAGGTGGTTAAAATACCTCATTGGATTGAAAGAGAGATATCTTCCTCCTCCTCCACCCTGATCCCCTCCAAACTCTGCAACTCCCCCATAAATCCTCCCCCGCCTCCCATATAGTCTTCAACATGGTTTTGAGAGAAATCATAGCTTTGGATAACCTTGCATCTCCCCTAATCACCACCCTCCTTTCCTCCACCATCATTTTCATCTTCAGTGCTCCTCAATTGACATTGGCATCTCCAAAGGTTTGCAGTCATTTCATCCGCAAGATAACATCAGTGCTCCCTAACTCCAATTGAGGGAAGTCCTCCCGCACTTGGATCACTTGTATGGTCAGAACCATCCCTCTACACACTCCTCTTCCTGTCTCCACCTTTCATATGTCCATCATCACCACGTAGCACCCTGTGTCCACCAACTTTAGCCTCAATTGATCAACAATCTGGTTGAAAATTAAATTATGGGTAGCCCCACTATCTATCAACACCACTACCTCCCTATCTGTTATCTCTCCTTTCACTTTCATGGAGTAATTTGGAGTAAATCCTACCACTGAGTTCAAGGAGACTTATATCACTTCTAAATACAGCTCTTCTTCCTCCACGATTGCCTCACTCCCACCTCCCTCCCCAGTTTCCTCGTCTTCACAAATGGTGAGAACCTGAAGAGTCGATTTTTACACATGTGCCCCGGTAAATACCTCTAATCACATCTAAAAGACACCTCATTTGCCCTCTTCTCCTGTAATTCCATCTTAGTGAGCTTCTTGAAGTTTCTACCAAGTCCCCCTCCTACAGTCTTCTCCTTCGAGGTTTCCTTAAGAATACCTAATGTCGGCCCCTTGGGTGCCAAAAAGGTAGTAGTCATCCTGTACGAACCTCTTGAGCTACTACCTCTAGCTTCTCTTTCGAGGTGCCTCTGATCCTCCACTATTTGAGCTAGCACCACCACCTCTCCTAAATCACGGGGCCTTATCACTTTAACTACCGCCTGAATATCTGGTTTGAGCCCTTTTATAAAATTCCCCTTTAGTATAATCTCTGAAAGTTGGTCCAATCGGCTAGCAATGTGCTCAAATCTCTCATGGTACTCCATTGTTCACTCTTGTGCTAGAGCTAAGAATTGCTCATAGAAGTCTCCTCCCCTGGTGGTTCGGAAATGTCCCAATAAACGGTCCATACTCTAGGTCCGTATGAACTACCTTATATCTCTCCATTAGTACCATGCCAATTCTTTCCCCTTCAAGCACAGACTGACTGCCGTCAATCTCTCCTCCTCCATCTACCCATTGACAACAAAGAACATTTCCATCATGTAGATCCACCCATGTGCATCCTCTCCCTAAAAAATAGGCATCTTCAGCTTCCGCACCCTCGAATCTCCTCAATTCCCCTTCTTTCCTCCATAGCCTCCCATTCCCCAAGGGGGTGGTCCCCCCCCCCCCCCCCCCCCAACTATCACGATTATCCCTTCTATGCTTGTATCCAAACTCTTCAACAAATTCCCCCCTCTTCCCCCCCCCCCCCCCCTCTCAACTATCACGATTATCCCTTCTATGCTTGTATCCAAACTCTTCAACAAATTCCCCCCTCTTCCTTTCAAAATCAGCACTGCTACAGTCATATTCAACCCCTGTCCTTTCAAATTCAGCACCCCTTCACTCATAATCAATCACTCTCCTTTCAAATTTAGCACTCCTTTGCTTATAATCAACCATTCTTGTTCTCTTAGGAAAGGAATGTTATGCTACGTCACGAACCCTGCTTTTGCAAGCTTAAGGTCCCATTTTCCCCGAGGAAGATTGGATTTTAAATTAATCAGATTTCCACCAATGATTGGCATCAGGGTTTATTTAGTTCCGATGGTCAACTTCCTATAAGGGCAAGCCTTCATAGTTAATTATCCCTCCTAACATGTAGAAGAGAACTCTCGATTAAAAAAAAAACTAGAATTTAGACATTCAATAATTTTAAATTTGGTTATGGGAGATCGAGCTAAACCCAATCAAGATCCTATAGTTCCGTCATCTAGTGTATACCATAGGTTTCAGTCTACCAACACTAACAATCGTTGATTGTAGTGTCTAGATAATCTGATTAGCAGCCATGAGTTGCCTCCTCTCAGGGATCCCGAGTAAACTGAAGTGGATAAATGTGAATTTTAATTCCGTTTGGATTGGGACTTGTGGCTCCACTTGGGAGTTGCCCGAGAGTTTTAGATTTAGGTTAGGTCTTACTGCCGCATTTAGGAGTTGCCTGAAATTTAGACTTTGGTTGGGACTTACGACTTTCATTGAAAGTAGCTCGTATAGCGAGTCTTACGATTTCGTTTATAAGTAGCTTGCATGTTTGGGTTTGGAGTCAACTTACGGCTTTCATTGAAAGCAGCCTGAATAGCAAGTCTTATGACCTCTATTAGAGGTTGCCCAGGTTATCAGGGATGCATTAATTGTTCTAGTACAATTTTCCCTAACACCCTAATTGAAGTGGGACTTACGGTTTTTATTAAAAGTGACCCAGGTTATCAAGGATTTAGGGTTAGGTTATTTTTACCTAGAGATTTTCCCCTAACGCGTTAGCTAAAGTCGGACTTACGACCTCTATTATAAGTTGTCAATTTAACTTTAGCATTGTGGGAGCAGCAAGGTGTTGGAAGCAAACATGTAATTCTGCATTTAAATGGGTCTTACTACTTCTATTAGAAGTAGCACGCATAGCGGATCTTCTTCCCTTGTTTAAAAGTAGCCCGTGGATTGGGTCTTACAACCTAACCCTATAAGCAAGACTGCCCGAATAATAGGTCATATGTCCTCTATTAAAGGTTGTCAATGTAGTGTTTGGTTTGTAAGACTTACTGCTTCCCTTTGGAGGTAGTATGTTGGTTTGATTACTCCCCTTGTGGAGTATTTGTTGCTCCCCTTAGGAGGGTTTATAACTCCCCTTGGGAGAATTAATTGGGATTTACCCTGCATTAGCTAGTAGTTACCTATTAGGTTGGCTTTAGAGTAGTTACTCGCCCTACCACCCGACACTAGTGCCTTCTACCCTAGCTTTTAATAGTTTACTGTGTTTTTGCTTGTAGTAGTGCTCGTAGATTTCATACTTCAATACCTTGTCTTTTACTTTAGAGCAGTTGTTTGTTCAGTACTCGCTCCTTTACTTTCAGTACCAGTTCTACTTTAATACCTGTTTATTTTAGTACTAGTTCTATTCTTACTAGTACTAGTTTTATTCTTTCTGTATCTGCTTGTGTTACCAGCACTTGCTCTTTTTTTATTAGATTGTATTGATGATTTGTTTATTTGCTTGTAGGTACACAATACTTATAATAGTTTGAGAACTAGAGCTCACAGGTAATTGCAGGGTTTATCAGGAGTTGTAGCTTACCAGGGTCTAGAGCCTACCAGGAGTTATAGGAATTTTAGTGCATTCTTTCTGTTTTACGCTTTGGTTAATTTTTAGTTTAAGTTTTAGTATGAGTTGTGCAGTGTCTGATATTGTGAACATTGTTTTGTGTTCTATTTAATGCATTTATTTAATTTTAAATTAATTGCATTAATTAATTAATTAGGTTGGTTAATTAATTTTAATTTAATTTATTAAAGGATTTAAATTTTGTTTTAAACTAACTGCAGGGTTAAATTAATCAGATCCCCCCCAAAAAAAATCCCAAATTGATTAATTAAATGGTTTATTAGAGTTATGAATAATTTTAGTAATTAAATTTAAGTCAATTTTTAATTAATTAAAGTTTGATTTTAATAATTGTTTTAATTGAATTTTAATTATCAAATATGAATTTCTGATTTCAATTAATTATTTAATTTGTTAAATTACTGACTAGTTATTAATCAGTTAATTAAATTTAATTGATTGATAATAAAGGCTCTTTTGCTTAAATTTAATTAATTAAAAGTTTTAGTTTAAGATAAATTTGGAATTAGTTAGTAAATTAAAATTTTAAGTTACTTGCTCATTTAAGTTAAATAATACCACAAATTATTAATTAATAATTAATTAATCGATATTTTAATTAGCTAATTAGATGACAGATTCATTAATTAATTACAGATTAAAGTTCTAATTAAATTATTATTATTTGGTTAATTAAATCGATTAATTAATTATTAAATCATCTTAATTTATAAGTTAATTTAATAAATTAATTAATTTGCAAAATTAAATCAATCAATTGAACATTTTCCAATCTTTCCAAATATCCACACAAGCCCAATAATTTCGGAGAAATTTCGGTAACCTACCGGCATCCCCTTCCCCCTGATTAACGATGGTCTAAAGGCACCAGAGGCACGGTTTGATTGCAATCGAGCTTTTTGCGTGAAACCAAGGAAGTGTGGATCCGAGTTACAGATGGACGGGAGGCTTGAGAATCGGAGCAGGCTTCAAACAAGAAGAGTGGTCGAGAGCTCTCGGAATAGAAGAACCATTCGGGCAATTGGCAAATGAACGCATAAGTTCCTTTTTTTTATTTCTTTGTTCATTTTTACATGCCTGAGCAGCAATTACCTCAACGATGTGTGACCGTGCTTGTTTGACGTGGCGAAGTGCTTTCATATTAGCTTATATTTGATGTTATTATAACACCGCTTCTTTTGAACTTGAATTTGATATGTTATTATCTAAATACAATTTAATAATATTTTTTATTCTAGAAGAGAACAAACATGCTTCTTTAACGACATCAATAATTAAGTAGCATTTCTTGGTTGATTTCCATAATGTAGGAAGTCATTATGCATGGATGCCGGATTAATCAAATGTTCATCAGAATTTTTCTTCTTTAGTAGAGATAACTCATACATATAAATACTTTCTAAACAATGCATGATAAGGTCGCATGGATCATTAGATTTACACTTCAATTCTCATATTAAGGAGTTTCATGTAGATGAACCAAGAAATGTTTATTCGAACTATTCTCCTTTCAAATTCAGTGACCCTTTCGCTCATAGCCAACCCCCTCACCCCTCTCCCCTCCCCCATATCCTCTACCTGTCTCATCCCTAGGAATAGGCCCTAGAGGAGGCCTTCTCTCTTCTCCCTCCAAGATCCCTATCTCTTGTTCTTCCCTTTTCTGTATCGAATTAGGATTTTCCTTACTGCCATGGCTACCGGCGACTTCCCTCCCCTCCAACAATGCCGTTTTGGTTTTGGATCTTGAGCATCTTCTTCATCATCTCATCTACGATGGAAAACTTCCCAGTGATCTTCTCGTAGACAGCTAAAATTTGAGTTTGAAAATCTGAAATTTCAGATTTCAACTAGCTGATCTCCCCTTTCAACACTTCCACCTTTTTTCCTGCCGTAGGTACACGTATCTAGGCTCCAAGCAGCATAAAAATAGCAATTTGATGTGAATTTGACCTTAAAAAAAACCAACACGAACGAAAATAAAAATGCGGAAGAATTCAGCGAGGGAGACTTTTATTTCAGCCCAGAAAATTGCTCTGATACCAATTTGATAGGAAGTTGATACAATTTTCTTGAAATCAGCGATTGAAAATAAGAAATTGTGAAGAAAAACACACCAAAACTCTTTTCATTACAAGATATATGAATGAAAACAACAAGATATAGTTTGATCTGCAATTGGAGGAAGACCCGGCTCTCTCAAATCCCTAGCCGGCGCTAGAGCCCTCATAACCTAAGAAATTCTAATTTCAACAGATTCAAAGTATAGTTCTGAAATCACCCATTGTTAGCCTTAAATAGGCTCTCCTAGTTCCCTTCCAAAGCAACCCTCTCTCCCTAACTAGTTCCCCCTTAAATTTAAATTCAAATTAGATATCCTTCCCTAATTAATTCTCTATCAATTGTAATTAAAACTTTCTTAAATAATCTCTCTTGATTCCTTCTCCTTTCATATTGAATTAAAGCTTTACTGGGCCCAAAAGGGGAGGGTTGAACCCCCCTTCCTAAGAAATTCTAATTTCAACATATCCCACCTCCCACAGCCTGGTCGTAACAGTCCTACAATAAATCTGTTTTTCTCATAAAATCATTGAGTAAATTGATATATATACCATTACTCGAAATGTCCATAATCATTAATCAGTTTGGCTATAGACACACCTCATAACATCTCAAAAATCAATTCAAGATTAATCACACGCTTTCAGTTCAATTTAAAAAAATAGTATTCACCATCCTTCAACTTATTATATAAATTTAACAAACTAGTTAACAATTAAGGATATAGAATAAAGTCAAAGAAATCCAAACGCCTTTTCTGTAATTGAATGAAAAAAGAAATGTTCAAGACTATTAGGTACCTGTACCCAACAACAATGTAAGGAACACCTGCCAGGAAAGATTGGATCTGCAATAATAACAAAAAAGATACCTGTAAACTTTTTGGATTCATAACAAAGAGATAAGAAAGCTGCATTCCATCAAACCAGACAGATTTAGTGCATAAAATGCTGATAAGAGGTATTTTTTACCCAAAATTTCAAAAGTTTCTCTCTTTCATATCGCTCCTCAGTTCGATGATCCAACTGCTCAAATGTGAACAAATGCAAAAATAATAATGATAATAATAAAAAAGAAAGATAAAACAAAAAATAAAGATAAAAAAAAACTCTTAGGAGCAACCTAACAAAAAGATTAACATTCTCTGCAAACAAAATAAAATAAATAAATAAGACCAAATAAGAAGAAAAGAGAACCTCTCGACTAGTCTTCAACTCTACATAAAATTTCCTTCCAGCATCAGTTTCATCACAGCAGTCCATCTCTGCACCCATAATGATTCTGTGTGCTCCTAGTTTGGTTTTGATCACGGAACAGAATTCCATATTCGCATCAATACCTTTACCATCTTCACCCATGTCTCTGGAGTTCTCAGTTGCAAGGTTCTCAAAAGCATAGCCCCAATAGCATCTGGCATACATAATAGAAAATATGTATCTGAAACTTCCAATTTTATGAAATGTTTCAGCTCAACATTCCGCTCTCCAATTTTATACCATCAAAGCCAGGGAAAATATGTTAAATCAATTCTACTGCATAAAAGGTCAGCAAATGCCTATTTAGTAGCTTTATGCATTATTGACAATACAGTGGTTAAGGTTAACTAGAGTATTAAAAAAAAATATATTAACGAAAAAAAGGTTAACTAGAGTATGTTGCTCCAAGGATGGTGCACACACCCTATACTAAATATCTTAGCAAAGTGGTTTTTTTATGGTTATTTCAACCACAGCTATCTATGCCTAATTGGACTTATGTAAGAATTGTGAAATTTAAAAACTTAATTCATTATTAGATTCACATTCTTTCAAAAAAGAACCATGAACTCAGTCTTACAGACTATCAATTCCTCTTCGTGTTTTGAACATAAAAATGTAAATAAGTTCATACTTTAATTGGTAAGCATGCTAAAAATGTGAATGATTTTCAGATTTTGGGAGACTACTGAATGCTATAAGGCCCCAAAATGATCCCTGTCAATTGACCCCGTGATCTGTTGGGACAATTAATTGAACAAGGTGCAAATTTTTCCACAAAATTTACTCATAACCTGAAATCATCGAGCTACCCAACAGCCCCTTTTGGCCAAAGGCCACATAAGGCTAAGTATAAGTACGCTTTGTTTGGTAATACATTTCTTCTTCCTTAATTTTCAAAATCATATCATACCACAAAATTTAATTTGTGTGGTAAACACGCCACAAATATCCATGCTCTGTGCATGCATCCCTCCATGGCTTCATAAACATGGATAGCACTGAGTAAATTCAGCTTTATTTTGCGTAGCACAAATTACCATAAAAAGGCAAAATGATCTAACAAAATTTGTTCATACGTGACATGCAATATAGGTCATTGCCTTAGGAAATTAAATAGAATGCAATAATACCTTAGGCGGTCAATCTCTGATTGCGGCCTCTCTGGAAGCTTATGCACATCAAGATACACAACACCATTTCTCTTATGCACACCCATTTTCCATGGTTCATTTCGTATGTAGGCTGTAGCCATTATCTAGTAAGAAAACACACGAATTTTATTTACTCTCAAAAATCCAAGATGACCAAAACTATTACAATAACAACAACATCAGGCATTTATCCCACTACTGAAGAACTAAATAAAACTCCAAAACTCTACAGCTACAATTCTGCATGTATAATAATACAGCCAATTAGAGCTGTAATTAGTGGCAACTATATGTAGGCAAATGATTGTTCGCATATACATAATTGGCTAAATGTATACCTTATTGAGGTTGTTACGAAAAGTCTGCAGCAAAGAAGATAAACAGTTAGGAGACAATATGCATCGTATTTATAAGAATGAAGAAACAGAATAACTAAAGAGAATTTAATCATATTATCCATGAATGATAAAGTTATACTGTTTACCACAAAATGAATATTCTGAAGAGGAATGTTTGCATGCCTTATGCAAGCAAGAAGATCACCAAAACCTTCAGATCCCAGATCTAATATGAAGATAAAAAGAAGAGATTAATTAATACTTTAAAAGCAGATATCAAAATTTCAAGAATTAAACGGAATACCCACATGTTTTACAACGTAGCAACAACATAAAGCAAAATTAAGAATAGCGCATATCTCTTAGGTACTTAGGGCATGTCGATCGTCTTTTAAAAGACCAAATAACCTAATAGTGATGTGATGTATAGTAGAAATAAATTCTGACCAGATTATCATGCAGCTAAAGTTGACAACATTAAATGCTTTCTTTGCCTCCTACAAGACAAGTAATTTTAGTGCATGTAAAATGAACGCACATAGATGCATATGGGCTATTAAGCTTGTAAGCATAATGGTATTATTAATCTTTTATTTGATAAGAGCTGTGTTATGTTAGCATTGAATGGAATGCTCTCTTGAATTTACAAAGATTTAACAAGGATGAGAATAGGAAGTCTGCTAACATGAATAAAGTAGAAAATAAGCAAGTAAAAGGATGTTTAAATGTCATAAGTTCAGTGTCAAGGATATTTTCAGTAACAGGCATGGATTTTTTAGGTAAAGTTGAAGTAATATCGTCAAGTAGTTAAGCCTTGGTCATGTGCGCACACACAGCTGAGCAGACCTTATAAAAAGCATGTTTTTCAAGCACAATGTGCAAACCAACTAAACCTGGAAATCACATGGCATGAAATATGGAACCAAATGTCAAAAAATTTAGATTACAGTCCAATCTTCAAAGATAGCTCTGTTACTATAAATATGATGTAATAGGTTAGAATTAGGAATTTTAAAACGAGCAGCTATAAGATGATTAAAAAAAACAATTGAGCAGTTAACCTTTGTAAGCATCAAAAGATAACCAATAATGTATACACAAAAATGATACCAAGTATATGTAAAACGCATCATATGTTTAAAGAGAAAAATTGAGAGAGAAGATATAGACCTTTCTTCTCAACAAATGACACAAATCCTTTATTGAGATCTGCTCCCACATCCTCACAAACAAAGCGTTTAAAAAGCCTCTAACAGCACCAAAAAAAAAAGAAAATTGGTCGTGGAAAAATCTTAGAAAAGCGAGTTAAAAAGTACGTAAGTTCATAAAAAGAAATGGCTCAGGCACAAATGACTGTCATTTCAAGTATAAACTCTAAATACAACTATGAAACGACAGATTTACACATAATTATAAAAAGAAATTGGAAGAAAATAACAAGAAGAGTTCTTACCAAGCTGCGATCATCAAAGTATACATCACCACCTTCAACGCGGCTATAACATGCCAACTCACAAGGCTTCATGAAGTGTTGAACAATCAAATATTTGCCAGCAAAATTATTTATGTTTAAGCTGTATTACAAACCATGAATAAATGTCTAAATTACCTCCTGAAATTGGATCGATTTTCTTGACAAGGTTTCTTCACTCTTAGTAAGCCTTAATTCAGAAACGAATCGTTCATCATTACGTCCATTTCCATATGAAAACTTATTACCAAAACCATAATTCTGCCTAGGGGGGTATCCTGGTCTTGGAAGCAGTCCACCCCTGCCACGTCCAAAAGTACCCCTAGTGTGGTTATTGGAGTTCCGTATGGAAGGTAGCACTACAAAAAAATTTCAATTTTAAAGACAACGCAGATTAAAAAAAAACTCTCATGGGACTCTAACAACATTAACAATACCAGTCATAATAAATTGAGTCAATCAAACAAAATAAAATCAGCTATAGACGAATTAGAGAAATTAATGAAAAAGATTACTTAAAATGCAATACCAAAAAAGAAAATTTTAAGTTTAGTTACGCAAAACAATTGTAGATACACAATCAAAGAAAATCTGACTCTGTAAAACAATATTACTGATGAACAAGCTAAGGGAAGCACAAGATGCTCAAACTGCACTTTACAATAAGATTTTGAGGATTGAAATCCTCTTTACCAGATGGCATGATAGAAGGCAAGAATCACAACCAAATAAAATGCATGTCTAAAAGAAAGATGAACATGAAAAATGTAGCTTTATGGTAGAAATTAATTTAGTTTTGTAATCTATATGGTTTTCCAATAAGCAAAACATAAGGAGCAGCATAGGTCAAGGTTTGAAATTAGGTAATAGGATATTGAAATGTTTTCTTTTCGTGAGGGGAGGCGCAAGCCCCATGACATTTTGAGACAAGAGCTAATTTAAATCAATAAATTAATTAAAATATAAATAAGAAGTAACATTATAATATCAAAATAAGATGGCAAAATAAGATCATAAAACGTCAAGTAATATCATAAAAAAAATTATACGAGAACTAAATCAAAAGCATAAAGTCTAAGATAAGCTAGTAAATATAAACAGGTCTAAAATTAACAATTCCATTCAAACTCAATTCAACATAGACAAGAAGTTGTAAATCAAAAACTATGAATTCAAAAGTTCCTCCCACTTCTATCATTTAGAGGGTCTTCATCTAAATGATTATTATAGTGGATTACTCTCTCTCCTCCATCCTAACTTGTATCAACCATGTATTAAAAAGTGTTCATGACGCACGCCTCAAGGCACATGAGGTGCCAAAAAAAATTCTAAGAGACTTACTTATTTTTGTTCTAATGGCTTACACCTTTTTTGGTTAAGGCTATATATCAAGGCTTTATTCCTCGAGATGTTTAAGGTTGGCACCTCAAATTAATAAGAATAAGCAAATCGTTATAAGATATTATAATATGTTTAATATAGCTTATATTTTAGTCCGGTTTATATTTTTCAAGTTAGTCAAGAGAGAGAGAGAGAGAGAGGGGGGGTCTGTGAGTCAAGCTAGAAAGAGAAAGCGTCGAGGGAGAGAATAGATTGCGAGTAAGTTGCTATAGCTATGAGTATGGAGAGTGTTTTTGCTGCTACAAGCACAGGAGGGCTACTGAGATTGCAAACGAGGGAATAGGGAAGCGAATGGGGGAAAGGCCATTACAATGGTGAGATTGAGAGCACATTCTTGAGCGGAGTAGACAAGCAGGTTAGATTTCATCTCATATATCTTACTTATATTTTTAAATTTTCTTTTAAATGATTTAATTTGATTTACATTATAGATTTTTTGTATTGATTTTTTTTTAGAGTTTTTATTTTATTTTCATTTTAGCTGCTTTTATTTTCCTTTATTTCTTAATTTTCTTTTATATTATTATTTTTAGTTTATTGCAGTGGTCAGTGGTGCTAGAAGAAAACATCCAACATGAAAATATGGCACGCAGGTTTGAAATAAAAGGAGAGGATGCAAAAAAAAGGCTATGATTAATAACAATGCAAATTTTGTGATAAAATAATTATTGATGTTACTAAAAGAGTGAATAATCACATAGCTTGCACGTACTTTGATATTTGAGCATGTGAAAAGTGCCAAATTATGATAAAAATGAATGTGTAGAATATTTAAAAAAGCATACCACCTCGAAAGAAGTAACTCAATGACATATTGACTTGATAAGCACTTGGAGATCGAAATAGTCGAATACATCAAAAACAATTAGCGAACAATACAATGTCATACATATGATGTTTAAAAAGCATAACTAACAATCAAATCGCTCAAATAATGCATGTTCGTACTTTTGAGATAGTTGAAAACCTAAAATAGACACCCATATTGCTTAGGTCATCGCACAAGAAAAAATTAGGGAATTATTCACACACAAGGCAAAGATGCAGTTTCGATGTATGTGAGAGACAAGAGTATTGTGAGAGAGCAATAAATGGCATTATTATTAATTTTTTTTTTAAAGTGTAAAAGACCAAAATAATCCCTCGGTTTCTAATAAATACTCAATTTGATCCCAGACTTTCATGATAACCCAATTTAGTCCTCCAACTATTAAAAAATATCTTAATTTGATCCAATGGACAAAGGTAACAATTAAAGACAAACTTAAAAGTTGTATGTGAGAGTATTTTTGGTATTATGATGTATATGATATTATATTATTTTTTTATATTTTTTATTGTTTATCTTATTAAAATAAAAAGAAAAATAATAATGGAAGTTAACCAACTAAATAACAATAGTAAATAACTAATAACCCTCTCTCCCTCGCCAATGTCATCAAAATTCCGGAAACCCCCTGCACCAAATAAATGACAAAGTCGCGGCCAAGAGCTTGTGGAAAGCAAGCATCGACAAGTCCTATGGTCTGTGAAGTAGAGAGTTGTATGGAAACCCACTTGAGAAGTCAATGACGGGATTAAAAATAAATAAGTGAGGAAGCCATGATTTAAGCTCATGGTAGAAGGCATTGGTTGGACTGGCAACAAGCGAAGAAAAATAGGAGCATGTGAGATGTACGAATTTTCGTTAAATCTCAGTTGAATCTTGCTACTAAAAGTTTTCGAAAACTCCATTTCTTCTCGCGACACCCTCATCGACAACCTCCTTCGTGATCGAAGACTTCGCCGCAATTTTTCTCACTCTCCCTCTTCTTCTATCTCACTCTTTCTCTTCTTCTCATTCTCTAAACCTCTTATTTTATCTCTCGTTCTCCAGCTCATTCCCCTCTTTCTTTCTCTCTTACTCTTAAGGGTGTGAATAAATGGCCAAACACGCCAACCCAACTCGAAAATTCTGGGATCGAGTTAACCCATTTAATAAATAGTTAGGTTCAAGTTGTGTTTTTCGACCCATTTATTAAATGGGTTGAACACGCTTTTGACCTAAACATGATTCGTTTTAATATCTTTTTCCTTAATTTTTTTACTTGTAGGTATAATCTTCTTATTTTTTATCAAATATCCTAAACTTTATAGTCAATAAGTTATTAACAAAATTTTAACCAAAATGGATTAAAGGATCGGGTTCTAGTTATTTTTTTTGACATGTTTATTAAATAAGTTGGGTTCAAGTTAACTGGATTAATGTCAAGTCAATTTTGGGTCAGACCCAAACCAGACACGCCAACCAGTTTTGATACCCCTACTCACTCTCTTTATTTCTTTATCTTTTCTTTTACTCTCAATCTCTCACTCTCTTTTTCTCTCTCCCTTCCTCTCTATCTCTATCTCTCTCTCTTTCTGGCTCGGTATCTCTCTCCCCTTCCTCTCACTAAAAAGAAAAAAAAAAAAAAGAGAAAAAAGAACAAAAAAAGAAGAAAAATTATGTATTTATATCATTGTCTCGTATCATTGTCTCGTCATGCACTCGCAATTGTCATATCATCACTTTTTCACACCAGATATAATGCAAACTAAGCTCACACTTTCCTATAATTTCTCGTACACATCTTTCTTGATGAGTTGGGAAAAGCCTAATTACTTGCTTACTTTCATGCAAGTGGCCCATACATGTCATTCTTAGTGCAATGGAAAAAGAAGCCGTGTCACCACTAAAAATAAGTACCCATACAATTCTTGAAGCTACAGGAAAATACTATTTGCAAAGTTTCCATACATGTACAAAACCCATGCAAACCTTTTTGGTGTTGTGAGAGTAGAAAATACAACCATGGTGATTACACATCTCATGTACGCCTTTTTTAACATGGTGGACAGGCCTAAACTCCATGTGGATCTCCCTTATATGGGGGAGATGCTAGAAGTCTGCTAAAATTTATAGTGAAACAAACTTGCATAGAACTAAAAAAAATAAAAAACAAGAATATTCTGGACCATATATGCAATAAAAAAAGAAAAAACAAACAAACAAGTATAAATTGTAAAATAAGAATAAAAAGAAAATTCAATAAATGAAAATGTTTGGCAATAATTGAACACAAATTAGACTTACAGGGGGTTCACAATGAATTTGAAAGATTCTCACCAAATAAAAGGACCTACAAAGAACTTGAGAGCACGTTTAGGAGCACAAAACATTCTAAATAATATAAAGAACTCTCCTGAATATTCATAACCCTTAAGAACTTGCTCGATGAATTGAACTTGGAATGAACATAAACTATGATGGGCTTCTTTTTATGAGAGAAGTGACACTTTATGGGGCCAATGCAACTAAAATATAAGCAATAGACAGATAAATTGTACCCTTCTGTACACACAAAATATTCCAACTTATGACACTAGCAACCGAATCCACAACACGCACAAAAGAACATAATACGAGCAACAATGAATTTAAAATGAAATCATTGTTAAATCTCAATGGTCCATTGGCTTTGATCCCATAGCTAGGATGGAAATCTGTGGGAAGCTCACCTATTACGTACTAGCCATCCCTTGGCATTTAGATCCCACAGCTAAGATGAGAATCCGTGGGAGGATCACCTAGATCCATTGGCATTTTGATCACATGGCTATGGATAGGGAAAGGAGGTTAAGGCTTTGACGGGGAGAAGGGGATGATGCCGGCGGCTTGGGGAGGCGTTGGAGAGGGAGTCGGCAGTGGAAGTAGGGAAGGAAGGTAGAGATAAGTCGCGAGCCTTGAACTCTTCCAAAGACTGACGGGTATTGCATTTACCCTCACCTAGGGTTCTCTTTCTTCTCTCAAAGCTCACAACATTGAAAAAGACAAAAGCTAGAATTTTTATTCATCAAATCATTAACCAAATACAATAAGAGGGGGCCCTTATATATAGGTCTCAACATGACAAAAGAAAAGGATTAAAGTGCCCTCATGACTAGAACATCAAGCTAACTACCCATAGGGGTAAAATAGGAAAATTGAAATATAAAATAAATAATACATAAAAATGCATCAAAAATAAAGGCTCCTGATCGTGGCCATCGATCCCAAATGCCTCCTCTAATAAACATGACAAAATCACCTGGTGATGTCCTCATCACAATGCATTCACTTGAATAGCTGCTACATCAAACTCTCACACATCTCAAACAGTTGCATTTATATGAATGATTTCCAAATAAAACAAAGTGGTATAACCTATTATAGGTCATGGGTTACACAAGTTCCTTGAGCATTGTGCATATTAATGAACATATACACGCCCGAGAAAAAATAGTGTACCTGAATAAGCAGTAAGTCCCATGCATGAACAGTATATCCCGTGAATAAAATTTTTTTATATGAGACAAAGCAATACAATATTGTATGTCATAGGTTGCACAGACATTTCGATAGCCGACAGGAGAGTATAATGCGTTAAATAACCAAAAGCAATTTTAACTACATGTTCTCCAAGTGTATCATGCAAACACCAAAAAAAGGTGAAAATATTTTAAAAATATGTGATTGGATAGTGTCAATGCACCAAAAAAAACATGCAAAAATATCAATAAAAGTACAAGTGCACTATACAAATATATTCAAAATCAAGCAAGTGTGAAAGTGCATCTAGAAACACATAAGTGCATCATACAAGTGCACCACACAAGTGCACTAAGAAGCATGTATGGGCACCAAAATCAACCATATCCAAATGTGCTCTGATGAATATATGAAATGCTCAAACTTAAGATTTTATAATGTTGCACTAACTAAAAGTGATATGAATATGAACTATGTCGCTTGATGGGGGCTGTGGAGTTATATAATAAATTGTGAAATATTTTAGGGCTCTATCAAAATCTAATAATTCTTAGGTTTTCTTTGATATAAAAATCATAAAAGCCCCACTTAATATGTGCAAGTATATATGCCGAATCAAGTAATATAATGATATAATAGAATATCGATCCCATGAGAAAGATATGCTCACTTCCAAACACTAGTACTGTCTACTAAAATTACAACAATTATCCAGCTCGATAAAAATAGATGTTGTGGAGATTCAATCACTTAAATAAAATTAGATAAAGATAATGAATACATTATATGGTATAATGTTTTGGACTGATGAATTTAAATAACATATTTTTTTCTAATGGTTCTTTTTTAATTGTGATGTTATTTAGAACATATATAATGTCCACCGACTTCCTACATTTAGATCATCTCCTTAAATATTTAGTATATTTCATACCCTATGCCTAGGCATGATGCATACTAATTCAATAATCCTGGTCATGCCTTCTTCTCTTCGTTGAGGCCCCATATTACACCTCATTTTAACTACACATATGACCACTATGTACATTAAATGAAGATTTGGTAATATTGAAATATCTTTTTAGTCATTTAAGGAATAATAGAATTCATTAGTACTACATATGATATTTACATCATCAATCCAAAATATAAAATTTAGTTAAACATGGAGTAAAATTAAAGCAAACTCATTTTCATTAATAGCATGGTAGAAAGAATATACAAGAGATATATATCACTAGAATGGTTCAATGGATCTCCTTAACAATCCTCTTTACTTACATATTTACTTCCACAAATACAAGATAGACACTCTAATGATGGTATCAAGTACTTATGAAAATTCCCTTAGTTGTCACCCTACGCGAAATTCAGAGCACTCTGAATTATACTGAAATTATCTAAACGATTGAACTCCTATAAAAACATAACACAATGAATATTTATAAGAAAACAAAAAGTAGGCATCTATCGTTGTGGCGTTAGAAAGATCAGCGCCGCTATCCCCAACAATTGAATTGACGCCGCTGCATTGCTTTTCTGGTTCCTCCGTGATGCTTGCTAATGTGAATCAGTTACTTAGTGAACAATCGCATCATTTCACTAACAAATCGTGTCCTTGGGAAGTTATAACAGCTACAGCACGGGACTACTAACTTTCGAATGCTACAACACCGAAAGAGCAATTTTGGTGCCGAGGCATTATAAATTGTATCGCTGCATCGTTGTCCGACAGAGAACATGGTGCTGCAAAGCTGAACTTTGATGTTGTTGCGCAGTCCGACTGAGAATTTGGTTCTGCAATGTTGATATTCACACGCTCTTATGATGTTTTTTATGGCGCTGCGATGTTGTTTGTTCCGACACCGCAGCGGTATATGAAACTTAAAATTTTATGCATTTTATGAATTTTTTTGCACAATACTATTAAAACAACATATTTTCATAGAAAATATAACATATAAAATAACATATTATTTACATTTATTAAATTCTCTCCAGCCTAAACTCTTGCTTGATCTCAAGTAAATAAATATATTATAATTCTGATTAAATGATTAACCAAAATAAAACTTGATAATTTACAAATTACTAAAATATAAGATAACACATCACGATCAAGAAATAGTAAAAATGAACAAGATTATAATTCTATTTTAAAAAAAAACTAATAATTACACTAATCAATCACCCTTATTATTGCTTAAATTGAATTTACATATTATAGATTTAATTATTATTTTTTTTTTATTTTTAAAGTGAATAATGTAGCTTAATGATTATATATGTTTATGTTAAAATTTAAACTTTGTTAGTTCACCTTCATTTGTATTAGTTTTCTTATTTTATGTTTTAAGAATTTCAGTATAAGAATGAAATCAGATTCTAAGCTTTTACTGATATAAATTTTCTAATGTACTCATCTTTTTTTTTCTTTTAGAACTATCTTCATAGTTTTTTCCTCTTTAATTTATTGAGTACATAGTTAATGATTTTGAATATCAATTTTTGTTGTGAACAATCGCGTGGCACTTGCTGATGTGGATCAGTTACTTAATGAATAGTTGCATCGTTTCATTAACAGATCGTGTCTTTGGGAAGTTACAACTGCTGTGCCGCGGGGCTGCTGACTTACGAATGCTACGGCACTGGAATAGCGATTTTGGCGCTGAGACGTTATAGAGTGTGTTGCTGCATCGCTGTCCGAAAAAGAACATGGTGTTGCAAAGCTAAACTTTTGATGTTGCAGCGCTATCCGACTGAGAAATTGGCGCTACAATGTTGATATTCAGGCGCTCTAGTGATGTTTCGATGGCACTACGATGTTGTTTATTCCGATGCCACTACTCTATATGAAACTTAGAATTTTATGCATTTTCTTTATTTTTCCTGCACAATATATTTAAAATAACACATTTTCATTGAAAATATAATACATAAAATAACATATTATTTATATTTATTACCGCTTCAGGAAGCATGCAATCAATCTAAAAATGGTGTAATAATGTTTTAAACTCACCAACTCTTCCAAAGTTACATTCACCATAGTGCTCTTAAGCAAATCATCCTATATATTAAGTAAGATCGTAAGACCATATTACAAGTATGATCCTCTTCCTTGTAATGATAAAAGTTCACAAGACTTAAAAAACCATTACATATGCCAATACATAGAATCTAAAATTCATTAACATGTTCATATTAAGCCTTCAATGCCTCTTATGAGAATATTTATTATAAAATGCCAGCTCTATTGGGGTCACTATTTATATAGTATCTCATAAAGTTAATAGCTAAACCTAATCCATTGTAAGCAAGCAAGCAGCATTAATATTGTTCAAATAAAAAAATATAATCATTCAAATACACAGATAATGGACACGTTGACCAAAAAATTTCAATTGAAGGGGACTTTATTTTCCACAATACCCTTAAATCTTTTCAAAAATGCTACATGCCAAATGGTGTCAAAGCTACTGCTTTGGCTATTATTCCGAAGCACAAAAATGCCACAGCTATTTCGGATTACAGACCTATAGCTTTATGTAATGCTATCTACAAAATTGTTGCTAAGGTGTTAGCTGAAAGATTGAAACCGGTGATGAATTTGATAGTCATGGATAATCAAGCAGGATTCGTTAAATCTAGAGTATCCACTGATAATATACTGCTTGCTAATGATATCCTTTATTTTGCTGGTAAGAGTAGGGGCAAAAAGACCTTCTGTGCTAAACTGGATAATAAAAAGGCTTTTGACTCTGTTAGCCGTGAATTTTTGCTGGCTCGTTTAGTCAAAAAAGTTTCAATAATCTCTTTATCAATTGGATTAAAGCATGTATTACTGATGTAAATTTCTCTATTGTGCTAAACGGGGCTCTAGAGGGCTATTTTCCTACTACTGCAGGGCTTCGTCAGGGCTGCCCTCTCAGTCCTTACTTATTCTGCTTAGTGATGGATGCTTTCTCCAACCTTTTGTAGAGTAGAGGCTTTAGAGGCATTGCATTTGATCAATACTCTCTTACTCACCTGTTATATGCAGATGATGTGTTAATCTTTGGGGAGGCCACTGTGGAGAATTGTATCATTTTGGCCAACATTCTCAGGGACTTTGCTGATACTACAGGGTTACATGTCAATTATGAAAAAAGCGCTATTATGTTCCCTAGAACCCAAGATAATGCTCATGACATCTGTCAAACTCTAGCTATTCATAACATTATCAGTAAAATTACATATCTAGGCATCCCACTATCGTTCTATAGTCTGAAAATAGAAGATTTCTTGCCTTTAATGGACAATGTCAATAAGAAAATGAATGGATGGAAGGCCAACTTATTATCTTTTGCGGGCAGGCTACAATAGATCAAATTTACTATTCAAAACACAATAGCTTATTGGATAAGGGGTGCTATCTTACCTAAATCTGTTTACAAATTCATCAAAAAAACCAGCTCTAGGTTCTTGTTTTTTGGTGATTCTATGACTGCAAATAAGCTCCATATGGTTTCATGGGATAAAATTTGTAAACCCAAAAGCAAGGGAGGCCTTGGTATCCCATCCATCCATGCTATGCAATTTGCGTATAATTGCTCTATTATTTACAGGATGTACAATTGTCCATCGCCCCTTTCCAATTGGCTACTTTATCAATATAAATCCCCTTGGAGACCCTTACTGAACCTGGCATCAAAAATCTGGAGAACTATCTGTAAAACTGCTGTTGAAATTAAACATTGCTTTAACTTCAATATTACCCAGAATTCCCCTGTATCCTTCATTTGGGATCATTGGTACCACAATGTTACTATCTCTGAGTTATTAGGGGGTATTTCTATGGAGCATTGCCATAAATTTTGTTTGAAAGATGTAACTTCTGGCACTAACTGGGTTCTTCCTGAATCTAACCCTCTCAACCTGAGAAACATGATTGCTGGTAATTATCAGATTGGGGAACCTGGACCTTCTCTTCTATGGAAAAACCAGAGTACTTACAAATATAAAAGTTTCTTAGATGAATTTTACTCGGATATTCAATCTTGCTCATGGTATAAAATGGTGTGGGCCAAAAGGCATATTCTGAAGCATTCGGTATTTGTATGGCTGGCTCTTGTTGATGGTTTAAAAACTGCAGATGCACTTCTTGTGAGGAATATTACGGTGCCGGGTATTTGCAGTTTGTGTCACTATCACAATGAATCTGTATCCCATTTGTTCTTTGAGTGTTCCTATACATTCACCATTCTCACTGAATTCCTGATATGAAAAGCTTCCTACTCAGGCCCTCTATCATGCAGGTTTTAGACTGGGTTAAAGTACATCATCAAGGCAATGCGAAGGTGAAAAACTTTTATTTTGTGATTGTATGTTGTGCAATCTATCATATCTGGAAAGAAAGAAATTGTAGGATGTTTGGTAACTCTTCTAATTGTTCTAAATCTCTGCTGTTTAACATTAAGAGGAATATTTGTGAGAAAGCTATTAAATGGGAGAATTCTTGGGATTTAGTGGAATTGCTGTAAACTGCCAGGTTTCCCTCTGCCTGGAACATTATTCTTCTCTCGGCCCAGACATTACTGTTAGTGTGATGAGCCTACCTGGACGATGATGACAGTCCCGATGACACTCCGTATTTTGTTTCCCTTGGAGGGCCTTTGGGGCAACCAGGGAACGTGTGCTCTCTTTCTATTTTCATACAATATCTGAGTCCAGGTTCTACACAGGCTGGGGAATTTTCTCTGCGGTTTAGAAATGTTATCATTCAGTCATTTTTGTCCCAGCAGATCATTCAGTAAAGCTTTTTTGTAGGTATCTAACTGCTGGTGTGGCTATGTTATGCTGTCATTGTTTTTTAATGTTTTTTACTAGAATTTTTCCCTGATTTCTGTAGCTAAGGCTGATATGCAGTTATAGGTTTTATTTTTGTTATGCAGCATTTTTATGCTGATAGTTTTGTTAACTACTGCCGACAGGTTGTGGTAGTAGCTAATCCTTTTCTTGTATTCATTTAGTTTGAAATGAAATGGGCCTAGGCCCCAAATTTCCCCAAAAAAAAATAATAATAATTGGATCAAATTCAAGTAAAAATATAAAGATGTCGAAAAAATTCACAAAATCCAAAATTTTAATTTGAAATCCATCACGTCAAGGATGTAAAACAATAATCCATTCACCTTCCATAATAATTTAACAAGGGTAATATATTTAAGAGTAACATTAGCTCACAGAGAGATAATATCTTGTTGAACGCATCATTATGATCGATATATAAATATCTCACACTAGTGATGATGTGGCATGTGTTTTTAAGTCAAATACTAATGATATGACTAGAGTCCACTGACCGGGTGATTTCACTATAAAAGGCACCATTAAATTATGGTTACAATCATATCCCACGCAATGGCTTTAAATTCCCTAAGTGGTGAATCATATTATACACTTAATATGACATCAAACCGTCTATTAGATAAAAACCGATTTAAATTGTTCCACTCAGATAAACATCCACCCTAAGCTATAAGTCCCCTTAGACGACACAACCCATGGCTGCTGAAAAAATCCTTTGGTTGTCGTTTATCACCGCCAACTAATTAGACCAAGGACTATGATAGCTCAAAATGATAGAATTATGGGACCTTGATTGTGTTCATCAACACCATCTATTTATGCTCATGGAGAGATTTTTTTTTTCAACTTTGAAACCAACTACTACGATTATATGTTAAGCACTTGATGCCTATGTAATGACTAACCTTGATCGAAAGTTGCAATTATAATTGTCTTCAAAGGTCAGCACTTCCTTAGTGACTTCAGTAGTTTCCAACATGGATTCCCTCTAGACAACTACCAACATGGATTCCCTCTAGACATTAAGTTGGAGAATTTCTTCTGCACATTTTCCACTGCTTTTAGATAACACTTCCTTAACTGCAACAAGTCACCTCTCACAATCAATATATGATTGCTTTTCTGGAACAACACAGTGATATGATATATAGAGACGACTGTCTGGAATGTGTTCAACAATGGTCAACAAAAGATAGAATTGCAAAAAATCCGTGCATCGATGACAATGAAATCAGATATGGTAGTAAACTATCTTTCTCCACCCTAAGCAATTGGCAAAGAAATCACTCATTCTGTCTCTCTACACTTGCTAGAGAAGAGAAAAGGAGGGCTGGAAGTTGGCACAAGGCGAGAAGCGTCAAGGTTCATCTTCTTATAAACACTCTTGAAAATAATATCCACATAGCTATTAGTGTATTAGCATAATACCCAAAAAAGTACGCATAAACATTCCTTAAATGTTCATCTATTTTTCATTAAATCCTACTTTTAATTCCAAGCATTTTGACATAAAGAAGTATATGTAAAATATTAATCTAATTATTTAATTGATTGTATTTATTTACAGTTTATGATTTAAATGACAGCAAGATTAAATACTAAGTATTAGAAAATTATTAATTAGTATGTACCTCAATTACTGTAGCAATTCCACTCAATTACTGTAGCAAGTCCACTTAAACCGGCATGTATAAAGCTGATGGGAATCCTAGGGCTAAGAATGACTGAAAAGAGTTTAGTAGAATTAGAAGTGTTATTATTATATTAATAGTGTGATAAGTTTTATTTTGTGGAGGCTTTAGCTTCTCTTTTTCCCCATACGTCCCTCCTTGGACATCGAAAGCCAGCTGCAAGCTGAGGAGCGTGAGCCACTTGTTGGGACTGCTACTATAAGCTGCTTTGAAGGAAAATTTCATAGAACAAAATTTCTGAAATCGGGTTGCCGGAATTCAGTATTTATTGAGGCTAGTTGTGCGGAAGAGTAGGGAAAACTACTGCGGGCTAAGTTATTGTAATGGGTTGTTGTTTGTAGTGAAGAAAAAAAAGGTCAACAAACAAAAATGTGCTAAAGTTAATTTTTTTTTTAATTTCAGGTTTGTTGAAATTAAATCCTGGAATTCAGCTCAAATGCTGAATTTAATTGCTGAAATCAGTGTGTGTACTTAAACAAATATTTGGAGAGGAGATAAATGCTGTTGTTATTGCTGAAAATCTATAGCTAAAATCAGTGGGGAATTAAGAAGAAAGAAAAGAGAAGAAGAAGTTTAGGAGAAGAAAGAGAATTTAAATGGAATGAAGAAGAGTACAATTGAGGTTGTATATTAAAAGAAAAGAAATCGAAATACTTTAGGTGAACCTGTTTACCCAACTATTTTGGAGGATGAGGTGAGATACCCAAACTATGTTATAGGAATTAGTAAAAGCTTTATGTCATTGCAATTCATATCTACTATGTTTATGATAGCATTTATTTTTAGTTTTCTTCAGTTTATTCTTGTATGAATATGTTTATAAATAGCATACACATGAGGGTTAAAATGGATGTTAAAAATGATTGCTATTGAGAAAGTAAAAGAAGTCATATATGGGGGATAAGCTCGCACAAATTAAGGCGAAAGACCTAACAAGGTAAGCCTACACTCTTAATTCTAAAAGTGAGAATTTAGACACAATCTTGAATGAGAGAGTAATTTCAATTCTAAAAATTAGGAATCTGGACCCAAACTTGAATTGAAAATTTGAAATAGTGCAAAAGCCTATAGTCATCATTTGACTTGTCTAAATGTATTGCATTTCTTATGATCAACATAGAATTCTCATGTGTCCTCCATAATTGTTCACCATGTTATTACTAATTTTTATATATTGTTTGTATATTTCATTGAGACATAGCTTATTGTAGTAGTTATACTACAGGTAAGAGAAAAGAACCCGTAGGGCATTAAAGGGGTAACGGTTCTTTTGAGTGTACATATGTTTTGGGTGTACAAAGAGATCTAAAAAGAGATCTGAATGATAGTTGTGTAGACTTTTGGGTATGTAAGTAAATTTTAAAGGTTTTAGTAAAGCTATGTATTTCTTTCGAGATGAATATTTTATAATATATGCTTCCTATTATAAAAACTTTAAATGGGTTATAATTAGTGTTTTGAGGATAGTTTGAATATACTTCTTTTTGTTTTTCTTATTTAATTCTGCTATCTGTGTTTCAGAATGGGGATAAGTAAGAAGATGTCTATTTAGATTCTCCTTCTCTATCGCACTCTAGATTGACTATGGGGGAAGGGTTAAAATGGGGTGTGACAATTAGGATGCTATCGATTTAATCGTTTGCAATCAACGTTGTGACAACCACCGCATTCATTATATAGATCATTATTCGTTGATTGATTAGCTTCCGTGAAAGTGATGGGAACGACCTTGGCCATAGGCACCTTCGAGGTACTAATGGAGTTTATTCTCCCGACCAAAGTTGTTTAAAGCTAGGTCGATAAAAATCCTCTTCACCAACCCCTCCATAAATTGTAGGAACACCCTAATAATATGAACCGTCTGCATTAAAACTGGTTCGTTGAGGACTTCCTCCATAAGTGCCATGGCCTTCTTCCTATATCAGCAAGAACAAACTCTATAAATTTACCTACCTTCATTAATTCCTCCACCAAGCTTTGGAGGGGGTGATATTCTTTCGCATCGTGGTTGTAACTATGATGATACAAGCAATACTTCAATTTGTCATAAAGTTGTCCTCATAAGTGACCTCCTGTCCTCTTAAAGAAATCTTTATTCTACATTATTTCACAAAAAGTTAGCAACCGGCATAATGGAGGTGGCAACAACCTATGGTTGCGGTGATCATCCCATTGCTCTTCATTTTGTACTCATCCTTTGAAAGGATGAATTCATTCTATGATCATTGTAATATGTCCTCTCAACCCCTAGTTCCTGAGGTGACTTCTTGGTTCCTTGGGAAATTGCCTAAATTTTCCTCCCATATGACCTTCTCCTTTCTCCTTGTCGTTTCTGTGGCAATAGTCTCCATGTTATACTCCTTGGCAATATTAAGACTATTGGCGAGTTCCAACAATTCAGTCAAAGTCACCAACTGGTGCAAGCCATGTGCTTACCTGAATGGTCCCTTGCACAGACTTTAAGTTAGAGTGGCTCAGGCCACAGCCAACTCTAAGCCCTTTACAACCAACATTTCTTTTTGGAATTGGGTGATGAAATTTCTCTGCAACTCACCCAGTTTTTGCCTCATTCACAATAAGACCTGCAAATTTCTTAGATTTTGTGCATTAGCGAATTAAGTGATGAACATTCTCTTAAACTCGATAACATAAGTAATCACATCGAGTAGAAATTACGAGAACCACCTCAAAGACAATTCCTTAAAGGTTGTGAAGAATAACATACACTTCAATGAGTCATTGATGTCCATTAAAAAGATTGCCAACTCAAAATGAGCATCTTGATTGGCATGATTCATTTTTTTTCTTATACAAATCTAAGTGAGTAATCTTAAATTTTGTTGGAGGCATGACCTCAATAATCTCTCTTGAGAAAGCATTCACTAGTGGGGACTTCCTATTCTCAATCCATCTTTCCTCTCGATGAAGAGTTGAGATCCACTCCTCGCCATATGAGTGATAAGTTTCTTCAGTAATTGGATTAGAGGTCAAAACTCTAGCTTCAGAGAGTCCCCTTATCCTTGCCCTAGAATTAGAGGATCCTTCTAGCAACTCCACTCAAGGAGTGATTCTCAAAATTTTCTCCAGCACACCAAGATCATTCTGGTCATCACACCAAGATCATTCTGGTCATCCTATCTTGGAATTTAGCAAGCTGCCTAATAGTTAAAAATCCTTTATTATTCTTCATGTCGACAGATTCTTCTCCACCTCTTTGTTGTTGTTCTGCTTTACGTAGTAATCTTCCTCTAGCTAATGGCATGCTCCACACACACCACACATTTTAAGATGTTAAATTTAGAATTGTCTGTGAATTACCAAACTATATTAAGAAAACGGAGTAAAAATAGAGCGGAGAAATAGAAGAAAAAAATTATAGAGAGGGAAGCTCTAAGACTTCAGTAAAATGAGCTTGAGTGCAGAAAATTGCTTAAATTGAGCTCATCTCTCACTCCATATTTATAGATTTGGGTTGAGCCTTGAGCATTGCAAATTTTCTACTATATAGTTATACATAAACTAAGAGTAAAATATAATAGTCATGTAGCCCGATTATAATATCCGACTTGATGGATTCATCCATCAAGCTCCCAAGAAGTCATTGCCTTGATGTGTATTGATGATTAAATAGTTGAGTAGTTGATTAATAGTTTCCTTAAGAAGTCATCCATTGAATAGTCGCTAGAGCCGACTTCAAAGATGTACTCACTAGAGCCAGCTAATAGGTCATATTCACCTACTGAACGAGTTTTTAGAACGTAGTTGCCTAATTGAGGTGAAATCATTTGTAGCGTGGCAAATCCCTCTCGAGTTGAATCCGAGTAGAATGAATTAGCTTGGGTTTAATCAAATTAACTTAGCATGAACCGGGCTGATTTGGTTTGAACCTAGTTTATTAAATATTTGGATGTACAATATTCTCAAGTCATTTAAATGAAATTCTAGTTTGAAATGAATTCATAACCTAATGAAACAGATAAACCAATCAAAAGTTTCTATTAATATGCAGCTCAATGCCGGAAGCCTTTTGAGACAACTCACGGTTTCGAATCCAACGGAAGCAACAGGAAGCGACTTTCTGGAAAAACACAATCTTCATTTCAACGACAATAAGGTAAAGCAAGGCTGTGCGCCAAGCCTAGCTTATGCAGCATTGCACTTTCCGTGATGAAGAAAAAATAAAGGCTGCGTTCTTCCAGTGCGAGAAATCAAATAGAAACGAAGCAGAATACAAAACCCCAAGGCGTGGAGCCTTACCTGGGACCGTAAACGGGCTGCGAGCCGGCGTTCGAAAATAGTCTTCGTTGTCCGAGCCAAATAGATCTCCCTCCTCAAAATCCTCATAAACGACTCTATGTGAGGCGGACTCGATCGCCTCCCCCTGATCGCCGTCGCCGCCGCCGTCGCTGGAGCTCCGGCTACTACTCCTGGCGCTGCTGCTGCCACTGGAAGAGGAAGATGACGACGGCGAGGACGAGCCTGAAGAATCGTGGCTACCGTTTTCATCGTCGTCGCCGCCTCGATGCTGCTCAACTTCTTCATCTTCCCCCTCCTCACCTTGTTCGTAATCGTCTCCGTAGACGTCCACGTCCTGATCGTGGAAATCCATCCTTTCGGATTCGCCGGGGAAAACGAGTGTAGTGCGTTCCGGGAACTTGCTAACGATTTGGAGCGGAATTGTGCTTATTAGATTTGGAGACGGAATTGTGCTTATTAGACGCTGGGCGACTCTAGATTGAATGCGATTGCACTCCGCGAAAATTGGAAATATGCTTATATCTCAAAACATCTATGATATAAATTTGGCCAAATACTCAAAAGATTTTTTTTTACAAAAATATTTTGAATAGTTGATATGATGATTTTTCCTTCTTATTTTATATTATAATCAGGGGTGGAGTTAGTATTTTTTTGATATGGATGCACAAATCATTAAAGTATATTCGAGCTTGGGACCGACATTGATTGTTTAAAAAAAAATTAAATTATAAAAAGATAGAAAATGTTATAAAACAAAAAAATTATATATCATGTATAATTTCTCCTAGTGAATCTTTATTTTTTTTGAAATCTTTATAATTTCTCCTAGTTAATTTTTACGACACACATAAATAATTATGTATTAATTTCATCAAACATGTTATTAAACTCTTGAAGTTGCATATCTATAATAGTAAAAAATAATTTGATTTGGTAATGATGTTTATTTATTATACTTTCAGTGTGACGCCTTGATCTTTCTCACATCTCAACCGAATCAATCATGTTTTGAATGTTAATGATATTCTTCTCAAAAAATAATTCAAGTTGTTTAAACAAAGTGTCACACACATCATTTCTCACATTTTGAAGCTTTTATTTAGAATTCTTTACCAAAGTCATGGTATTTATAATGTCATGATCATTTCTCTGCAGTATTTGTGATAACTCATTTGTAACTCTTAATAAAGTCTTCATCATGTGCAAATTCATAACAAATTCAAAACTTTGCATAGATTCAAGTACGGAATATGCTTCACCTTTTTTGTCACTACTAGATCCCCTATACGCCATTATGTTAAGAACCTCTATAATAGACCCAAATAGAATAATTAAATTGATAAGTGAATTATAGTGGGAACCCTAATGAGTGTCTCTTAACCTTTAAAGAATAATTTACTGATTTAAACATCGACATTTTGTAATTCCTCCACTTTCGAGTTTATAATAATTTTATCATAATATTCTCCTCTTAATGTCTCTTTTTTTGCATGAACTACCAATAATATTTAAAAAATTGATCACAATATTAAAGAAGGAAGCAACTTGGACGTGATTTTTTATGACTACAACTAATACGAGTTGGACTTGGTGCCAAAAATAAGCTGAAGAGTTTTCTTTCATGATCAATTTTTTTAGTTCATTAAACTCGCCCCACATATTGTTTGCTCCGCCATACCCTTATCCGCTTAGCTGTACCACACTCAACTCATACTTCGCAAAAAGATCTTCAATAGCCAACTATAGTGTTAGAGATGTTGTATCTCCTACATGAATAATCCCAATAAACTACTCAATAACACATCGTCATGTATTAATGTAACGTAAAGTAACAAAAACTTATTTTTTGACTAATATATCTCGAGATTCATCAAGTAAAATTATGAATACATCATTCTTCAATTCATTGATTATAACATTTGAAACCTCAATTGAAGCATCTTTTGATATTTCTTTCTAGATTTTTGGAGATATTAGTTTATTATTTTGAGGAACAATATCCAAAAAAAACTTTACTTATGTCTTCATTATGGTTAGCAAGAAAACACGGAAGTTCAAGAAAAAATTCTCTATTCTCAGAATCATCTGGTTCATCATGCCCACAAAATGATAATCCCTATTATAAAAGAAAATGTATACAATCAGCACTTGCATTTAATAGTGTACGATAATATTTGTGATTTTGCTTAAAAGGTCTTCCAAAAGAAAATAAGATATCAATGTCTTCATTCATTAAATATTTATATTTTCACCTAGTAATATTATGTGCATTGTTCATGTCACCAACATGAATCAAAAATCTTTTTTTTTTTTCAATTTCTAGAACTCTTTCTATTAAAATTGTCACCACTAACATGTTCTCCAATCTAAGATCTATACATATAATAAAACAAACAATACACTACATCATTAGTTATACTATATTATAACCAAAGCTTTATTATCATCAAATCATATGAGATTAAATCTATGAAATTTATCTCCAAATTATGTACGTGAGAATTCATGATCACGTGGTTGACATGATCCTTTCAATAAGTAATATCTCATAACATTATCTCTCTCATTAGAATGATAATCCATTTTTTCTTAATCCAGGATCAGTGAGGATATCCGCAAAATTTATTTCTACATGATTTTGTTTGATTTATATATTATTTCCCTCACGTAAATTTTTATGATCATCTCCTTCAACTTTTCTTTTGAAATATTTATCCATACTAAATTGAATAAAAATAATATTAACAATTTAATCATAACAACAATCTATTTCACAAGATGCTTCATGCCTCTTATCATAGAATATTATATATATATATATATATTAATAATAATAATAAAAAGTAATCACAGTCCAACACTTCAAGATACCATTTTCAAACAAAAATCTTAAATAGATTTAGGCATTAGTAAGTAAATCAAAGAGAAAAATAAAATAAACATAAAATAAAAAGTAATCACCTATATAGAGAGATCCACATTACCATAGATTAAAAACTTGGGGGATGAGAAGTTTGTACCAATCCAAAGAAGTAGGGAAAATTTGGTCCACGAGATCTACTATATGAAACAAAGGTGAATATCTGAAGTGGCTAAATCCCAAACCTCCCTGGTAATTTTCTACTCTTGTTTGACAGTTGCGAGTGACGAGTTCCATCTCACATCTCCACTACCAAGTGACGAGTGAGGTGGGCAAAGGGATAAGGACCGTCGACGAGAGTCTGGATGTTTGACGTTGGAAGGAGGATGCGACACGAGGTGAGGGCAAATGGGAAGCATTTGTACTTCTCTCTTCCGAGAGGATCGAGCTTGTGTGAAGATGCGCGGTCTGAGTTCCTCATATACTTACAGTTACGGGATTTCTATTGGGAAGAAAAAAGAAAAAAAATATTTGATTTAACTTATATTTAATGCATTATAAATAAAATTAATTAGATGTTAATACTAAAGTTAGTGGGGGCCCGTGCCCCCAAGGCCCCCACACTTCATTCGCCCTTGATTATAATGGATAATTTATCTTATCTATTTGATGTGATGATTAATTCCAAGAAATATTAAGGTATCAACACAAATTACTATCATATATACATATTATATGCGAGTAATGTTATGGTGTTTTGTGAGGCTTCTATATCCCCCAAATTATCTAATTTAATCATTCAAAGTCAAACTCACTCACCTTTGAATTCCCACTTTTTTTTAAAACCTTCTCTTAATTAATTTTGAGCCACTCCTATACACAAGGCTTTGTTGATGCTTGAAGGATGGAAACCTAAAGCTCTATCCTTTTCTAGCACATATCAAGTTATCAAACACACTATTTGCAACCTCCTTGTTGAAATTTTAGAGCCTAATCTATTATTTTGATTATTACAAACATTATTAGTCTCATAATTTATTAGTTTCTGCATTATATATTATATATTTTTTTTGTGTGTCACTAACTATTTCAGGTACAATATACACCGAGCTAGATTAAACAAGTTGACTCAAGATAATGCAGCATTAAGGTCTAGTTAGTTTGTAATAAAAGAATGTATATATTTTTTTTTCTTTTCTTGAGTAATTTTATGTAACTAGTTGTATGTTGGTTAAACAATCGAGCACACACTCACAATGGAGAATAAAAATTAAATTCTTGAATTATTTTCTTAATCGTATTGTATGATCCCAATCATAATGTATAATTTGTTAATCTAAAAATTAATATAATGGTTTAATTAAATTAAATAAAATAAAATTAAAACATGATTAATCTTATTATATTACGTTTAATTGTATAGGACAATCAACTATTTTGATAAACCTCGCTATCAAATCTATGTTACCACATTAGATAAATTTGAACTATTATACCGTATAATTAATGAAAGTTGTCAAATTTTGTCCCATAAATTAAGAAAAAGAATCATGTTCAAATCCTTATTAATTATCATATTATTTGAACTAAATCATACAATCTGATTAACCCAAGAGATCACTAGCTGAACCTTGATTCATTCGGAATAATTTTTATTCGATAACTAATTGCATTGTATGACTTAATATCATACAAGATGATCTATGATGGGAATTGAACTAATCGGATAGTATGATCATATTATTGTACTATATAATTAGAAGCATTAAATTGAAAATCAAAGTTTTATTTAAATAGGCCACTTTAATTATTTTACACAATTTTTAAGGGGGCTATGTTAATTGGTCAGAGATATTTTTCTGGGTGCGAGAGTTTTATAAAGGGAGAAGTGTCTCCTTGCTTGAAAGAGAGTCCAAACCACTTGGGAAAGATGGAGAGGTGAGGATAACGGGGAGTTTCCTTGAGGAAGGGGTGTGAGGGAGTCACATGGTTGTTCCTATCAGCTTGCACCTTAGGTCCTTAATGTTATTATTGTGTATCTTTTTGAGAAGAGCTCTAGCACTACTAAAAAATCTGGCTTTCGCAGCATTTTTATGACCTACGGCAGTGGTTTAAACACTTACTAATTTATTTGCAACAGTTTAAAAACCGTTGCACATCCGCTGTATTTGCTTTCGCTACGAAGGTTTTAGCAGCGGTTTCACAAATGCTGCTATAAAAAAGTTTTAGCATCGCTTTTTAACAGGGGTTAAAACCGCTGCTTAATGATAGCACTGGTTAAAAATATATATATAATGCCAAAAAAATTAAATTTTTTTTATCAAATTATAAATACACAAAATTAATCCAAGCATATAACCCTTTCATCGTTTCCAAACTTCATAACAAAGTTCCTTAATTTGAATATCCTACCAAGAAATCATGGAAAAAGTATGTCCTTATGCATAAAAACTTAACATAATATCCACAAATCTTAGTCTTACAATTAAATAATATCCACAAATCTGACGCCTATGTAATAGAAATACAATCTCTGGTAAGAGTAGTTTTCTGGACCCATCATTGGAGGAACATCCTTATATTTCTTTGGACCCAGCAGGCTAACAACCACATTCTTCACATTGACAGTGGGAGGGTAGAATTGTTAATTTTCAAAGAAGTGTACTGAAGCAGAGCATTTATATACACTACTGCATTACAATGACCTGCAAGTCAAAGTTAGATGACAGTAAGCGAGTGGCTATAAGAAACTAAGGCTTCGTTTGGGACGGCTTTCTTACTACTTCTTAAAGCAAATTTTTTGTAAAAAAAATTAAATTTTTGTATTAAAAAGCTGCTTTAAGAAGTAGTTAGAAAGTCATCGCAAATAAAGCCTAAATCAGGTTGTCAATAGTTTTACTAGCATAGAAAATAAAGAGCTTTAAAAATATCTCGATTTGTACCTCCTCTATTCTTTGCCTGAGCTTATGAAGGCTAGCATTTGAGAAAGCTCTAAAAGTTCCGTCGAGGATGGCAGACTTTAGAACCAGGTCCAGATTGCTCCCTCCGTTCACTTCTGCCACTAAGACAACCTGACAAGGAAATGAAAATAATGCTTACAGATGATGAAATGTTAAACAATTATAAATTCTATTGTTTTAGTGAACTAGATAAGGGTATTTAGTGCATACACAAATACTGCAGCAGTAGTTTTTGAGCCCATAATCAAGGTAATAGTAAACGTCCAAAGCCTGGATTGGGGATTGGATAATAAGCATACTCATTGATCCTATCAGCAAAAACTCTACAAATCTGCCAACTTTGATATATCCAAAGCCCCTCCCCTCCAAAGATCTATAGATTTAACTCAGTTAAGAAGACCAAATAATAATAATAATGGGTGAAAGAGCACTAAGCACTTTTTGAAGAGAGTTTACACTAATAGTCTATTTTCCTATTTGGTTAATCCACACAAACATACAATCCATAGGACAAAATCAGTAAAAAGCTGACAGTTTAAAAAAACATCAAATTTACCAACATTAACAAGCATAAACATGAATCACTTACTCTATTAAGCACATCAAAACCGAAAGAAATTCAATATGATTAAACTTATATCATAATGCATTAACAACAAATACCAAATTAAAAAAAAATCAATGCTTTAAAGTCTACTAACACAAAAAGTTGCTTCCATATTACTAACCATTCTATGCTCCATGAGAAACCGGATGATTTCCGAACACTTGATGAAACTAGATTCGAAGTAAAGCCCAGAAAGATTTTGCATCTGACGGACTCTCTGTATGCAGGATCCAACTCTTCTTCAGTGCAATCTTCTGTTGGTTTCTCATGGGAAAGCCTCCAATCTAACTTCAATATTATCAGCATGGGAAAATACATTAAAAAAAAAACTTCTATGAAATAAAAGTAAAAAATCAAAGATCAACTTTCTTTTGAATTTTTACTTGCACAAAAAAAAAAAAAAAAAAAACGCAAACACCACTAACTAAATTAAACAACGACATCAATTTAATTTCTAGAAAATCATTGATAAAAAAGATGAATAGTAGACAAAAGTAAGAAAACTCACCATCTGATTGACGACTTCGACGGCGTCTCCAAGGTTCGATGCCTGGAAACCAGGGAAACCAGGGAAACCAAGGAATGTGACAAGTTGACCTGATTCAGGAATTGTTCCATTGAGCTTATTGTTAGATTGATCAATTTCAGAGAGCATAGTGAGGTGGCCCAAACTTGCTGGGATGGAACCCTCAAGAGAATTATGCGAGAGATCAAGCACAACAGCATATCGCAAGCTACCTAATTCATCAGGAATGGGTCCTGATAACATATTGTGGCCTACATTCAACACCATGAAATAATACATGCTGCCAAGCTTTCTCGGGATTTCACCGGTAAGATGATCTCGCAGCTCCTCACCCATGTTAGACCCCATTTGATATCAATCCATACACAAGAAGATTGACAGCTCAAATCTTTTTCTCAATTTTTACTTGATCAGCAAGTCACTAATGAAAAGTTGTTGAAATGATAGAAGTTTAACATATATAAAAAAAATTAATAAATGAAGCATTGTTGACAAGAATTTAGAGCAGAAATGACAAATTTTGTGCTAAGTAACAACAAAAATCGTTGTACAAATGACATAAGTTGTCAAGAAAACCTTAGAGTGGAAATGAAAAAAGTTTAACATGCATCACAAAAATTACTATCTATAGCCAAACAAAAAATCAAAATTATTTCTAACATTTCAAAACAAACCATCGGCTATACATGATGAAAATATCGTGTCTATGTATATTATTTATTCCCTTCTTCTACACCATGGATGTCAATTAGGCGAAAATTGATCATTATCTCCCTGTTATTAATATAGAAGTCATCAGAAAAACTAAATATGATAAATTAATTAATAAATGAAAATACATAATTTTTTTATTTTACATACCATATTTGAACGTCTTGGTGGCGGATGTTGTCCCTGGTAATTATTCATGAATTGTCTCATCTCACTTTGCAATGTTTGCACCACCTCCGCAAGTCTTACAACTCGATCAAATATAGTATTGCCTTGACTACTACTTCCTGGATCCGTGGTGCTATGAGGAAAATATCTGCTTGGAATAACCCAAAACCTTGTGTTCGTACCCTCCCTGGGTGTTCTAGCCCCATGATCGCCTTGAAGATTTTTTCATTGGCTTCAAAATTTCCATCTTCTAGCATTAACACTTCTTCGGCAAGCATTTCAGAAGCATGTGCCTATATATTATATATATATATATATATATATATAATAATATATATATATATATATATATATATATATATATATAATATTAGCATTCATTAAACACACATGTGAAATGCTTACGATTTTACCCATTTTTGTCTTGCCTCCTCAGATGACCATGATCCATTTTTATGCGTGCAATTGATTTTCCATAATAACAGACGATCTCGTATAGACTGTAAAAACTAAAATTCAATTTCCTTCATATAAATATAAATATATCAATAATTGGAATACATACCGTTTCTTTCTGTCTCCTTACGGAGCTCACCCGACCCATCGTATGCGGACACGTTTGTTTTTTTTGCATTTTCCAGATTTCTTGCTGCCCTCTCCTACAACAAATAATCATCATATTAATTTCAATTTTTAAGAAAATCAATAACGTGATTTATTTAGCTAACTCACTTTATCCTGAGGTTGTGATCATCTACTAAAAAGCTGACACCACTACACTGGATCTACTCCTGCAGGGACAGTCTCCATGATCTCTTGTAATGGTCTACTATCCCAGTGCTATGCCTTCAAATTAGTTTTGTAGTTGCGCCACTTGGCACCAAGAGATTGTAGTATCCAATATTTTATACTTGCGGGGAACTCAAACTTGGCCTAAAGAATGTTAAATGATTTTAATTATCAAACAAACATAAATTACATATGATTATTTGCTATGATATTTACCTCTACTTTAGCTAGCATCCTCTTTTTAAATGGTTCCATACCTTTATTACACCAATCTACAAATGAGATTGATGCCAAAATAGGATCTCTAGCTACAACCCCTAAGTATGAACCAAGCATAATAGACTCTGGCATATTACATGGCACCATATTCTCATTGACTTCAATGTGAATCTCAGTACCTGGTGGCATGCTCTGTATGTCTGCACAAGTAGTTCAGCATCTTTTTTTTATCAGAGCACCCTCATCATCTGAAAAAATAAAGATGTAAGAAGCAAATATATTATTAATATTAAAATTGAAATAAATAAATAAGACTTTTAAGTGAAGAAACACCTATGAGCCAAATTCCATCATCCACCGATGGCACCTGCCGTCTTAAATCTTGAGATGACTAACTCAGAGATTGTTCGTTGTTATTGCAGTAAGTAGCATTTGACAAATCTGGATGCATCGGAGTCGATGCATTATTTGAAGTTCTACTAATCTGCTCTCCACTGGAAGTTCCTCGATGTGTAACTTTTTTAGCACGTCGGAATGAGCTGCTTCCTGTCATTCCTATTAGTATAAACAAAAATCATATGAATGATTATAACTTCATGGACAACAATAGTCACAACACATTTTATGAAATAACAAAAACAAAAAAGCAACTGTTAGCTGCATATTTAGGTTATATATTGTGCATCCGGATGTTCCATGGCACTTTTTTTTACTGTTTTGCATATTTTAATTGTAATTGAAAATGGGCAGAGATAGTAAAGAATTAAACAAAAGTAAAAAAAAAAAAAAAACAACACCTGTGAACTAATTTGCATCATTTTAGTATGTAAAGATTATATCAGTGCAATAGAAAAGAACAAGACCTTTGAATAAAAAATAGAAACCTATAGCGACATGAATTGGAAAAAGACAAAAAAAGTGGTTGCAGTAACAAAAATAAAAAAGCAACAACATGCTACTGCAATGAAAACAATTTCCTATAAATGGTTCAATATGAAACGAATATCTGCACCAAAAATATTGACATTGAACCAAAAACTTTAAAGTCGAGCAAGAATAGAAGTTTTTACTTCCATGTAAAAGTTCGACAGCATCATAGTTCACTACGAAAAATAGATTAAATAGCCAACAAAAATTGGTGTGCAATCAGTAAATGCACGCCATTACCGAGTTCATTGTTATCAGCAATGAAGTAAATGCTCAAAAAAACTATTAAAACACATTCATGCACGCATGAAACAAGATAGGCTTCTTTGACAAACAACGGATACAGAGATGGAGTTTAAATGAGAACTATTACAAGTACAATGTGCTTCCAAATGAAGAAAAGGGCAACTCCACATTCTATGGAAATTGAAGTGGTAGTAACTATTCCCGTCTGATCTGTATTGAACTGTTGCAGCTTGTGCACAATTCAAATATATCCCACCAAATGATTCACCAAAAATTTTGTCATTCCTTTCTCTCCAAATATGATAAATGACAGAGCATGAAGGGAGTAAAAATTTATACAAGATGTAGGGAACCCCTGCTCAATAATACTACCAAAAACCTAGTGCAGGTTAGGACGCATAAGAAGCAAACCAACCAAGGAAGAAATCTCTTAATAACAGAGAAAGTGAAAACGCATTTGAAAAATAAATGAGCATGGGCCTCTTGTTCGGAAAAATAGAACGGGCAATGCTTCATAGTTGCAGATCTCTATGCCAGCCACGCATACGCGGAGAAATGACGGGCAGATTTTTTATGCCAAGTGAATTTATGCCACCTAACCAGAGGTTGAGAAGAGAAGTACTGCGAATAGAAATCTTTGAAATTAGGATTTCTATCACCAAGCCAATTTTATTTCTATCACCAAACCATAGTTCCACAGAATGGTCAGCAATAGGGATTGTTATAATTTCATTGATGATAGTGTGGGGAAAAGCAGTGGGGACACACCAACTACCATTAACAATGACTTGTCTAACTTCCCAAAAAGAGAAGTAGAGAAGGCAATTATCATTGTTCAATCATTGCTTCAATTGGACAAACAATAAGAAAAGAATTGAATTTTGACACAACTATTTAGATTTCAAAGAAGAATATATTTATGTATAAAGGAACCAAAGAAATGAAAAAAATTAACAAAACACCAATATGATCGGGACAGTTTTAATGTATATGATGCACGCATGTATAGAAATATTATAGAAAAGTTTATATTCCTGAGAAAAAATGAATACCAAAAGTATTGTTCTTAAAGATAAATTAGCTCTAGCAAACAAGGAACTGAAGAAGCCAACTGACGTATCAGATAGCATTCAAAATTAATTTTAAGTTCAAGCTAATTACTCAAAATGACCATGTTCTCCAAACCTAATATTGCAAGTTCAATAAATAACCTCATGCATTCAGATCAGTATGAATAAGGATTTATAATCTCATAGCGCTGAGCTTAAGCACAGCTTGGCATGGCATCACATAGTGTATTATGCAAACCATAACCAGCAGTACAACAACATTTTAAAACTTCATAACATAAATTTCAAGTAAATAGAATAAAATGTTAATGGAAGAATAATGTGAAGATGCAAACAAAACCACATACACACAACAGATCAAAAGCCAACAGCAAACAAGGCTTCCTTCTAAAATAATGCACTACAACATATCAAGCACACTGAATTTTCAACCCCTAGCACAAGGCAGTCTAAACTTTTTTCAGAATGGCACGATGTGCCGTTGTCAGTTCACCTCAGAAATTATTTCCTATAAGCATGAAATATGATGATGGTTTCCAAAGTCTACAAGAAAACGTTATGCAAACTTAATCATTCCATCCTACCATCTGGATAGCCCATAATTTTACAGATGATACGTAGAAACATGGTGAAAAGAAAATTTCACAAACAGGCGAGCTTAACTGAATATATAAATGTCAATCAAGGGGTGCAACCCCAAAAGCTCCCAGCTATATAACGAAAGAACAGTTGGGCCGTATCAAAGGCACCAAATAAATTGAATTGTCGGCAAATTACTCAAACACAAATTGCTAACCAAGGTTCCGAACCCACGATTTATCCACACTACTATACGTGAGACAAAATTTGTAATTCTTATGACTTCAAAGCTACATAAAAAATCAAACACTTGAAAATTAACAAAGGATGGACTTACAAAATATAGCAATTTCTATATTTTGTACTGAATGCAAGGTACATTTCAAGATCATTCAGTTAATTTCACTAAAAGGCTGAACAAAGATGGACTTAGAAACCCTCCCATCAAGATCATTTGAATAAAAAATAAGGATGCAACTCAAGTAATTTGAGTCTCTAACTATAGATTTTGAGCTACTCACCACCGTTGCCCTCCCCTGCTAAAGTGAATTTAGTCAGTACTCAGCATGAAAATTATGTCAAACTCCATCAAAATAAAAAAAGCAGAATATTCGATGTGTTCGAGTAGTCCACAATTTATAGTCACAATTAGGTGATAAAAGGTAGAACAAAATCCAAAATTAAGGTTGACTGCCAATAAACCGAAACAAGTTTTCCTCCTAATAAAAAGGGCAACTCCACATTCTATGGATCTATAAACTCCAATCATCAAAATGCAATTGCTTACATTATAAAGTAAAATATTTATATTATTTATATTATATATACATATATACATCTATATAAGTAGCAAGATAAAGATTAAAGTGGTATCAAATGAGAAAGTAAGTGAGAAAGTAAAGGTGAGAACAGTAGGAAGGGACACAGAAGACCAAGCAAGGGGAAGCAAGAGAGCAACCAAGCAATCCACGGTGACTCTGACATTTTTTTATCTTATTATAAAGATTAAGGTAGTCCAGATGTATCCAATTTGCAATTCCAACTATTGTTATCTATTACTTTTTATATGTAGTGACATGTGATACATATAATTGGAAATGAGTTAGAAAATAATTATAAACACACAATATAGTAACAAAGTGATAAACATGAAGATAAGAAAAATTTTCATCTATAGAAAAGTAATGTGGGAATTCAATCACTTATAGCTGAACAAATAAAAAAACCAAAACGAACATTCTTTTCACAAGAAACAATCAAGACATTATTGTTTGACAGGAACTGAGAACCAAGACATTTAAAAAGTCCAATTTAGAAAGCCATGTATTGCACAAAAAAAAAATCACAAGATAGAATCTTGATTGACAGGAACTTCGCATAAATTCACAAATGATTGTTTTGTTGAGAAATGCTTGAATCTAACACATCTCTAGCCTTTACTGGTAAGACAAAGTTCTAGTTTTTATTCTTTGGATCTTCAATGAAAAACACATGCTCAACTTATGATGAGAAAACAAATGGATAATCTGCCCATTTATCACCTGTGTGTATTAATCGTGAAAAGTTAACCAATGTATTTCTGTAATGATCTACTTTAGTGTCGTCTGAAGTTGTGTTAGCGAAATCACACTTGAACAAGACCACACAAAATAAGTCGGAGTAATTAAGCTCAATAATATCATTCAGTCGACCATATATAATAAGAAAAATTTCCAACTTCAGTTTTGTTAACAACACCATAATTTTGTGTTTTCTTGTTCTCATTGCGATCTTTAGTATGAAATTGATACCCATTAATATAAAATCCTTTAAATCTTCGTGTGATTTTCTTAGGACCAACCGCGAGGGCTCTAATTTCTTCTGAAACTACTGAATCATCTGTATATATAATATATAAAAAAATTCTTAGTCAAATTAGGCATATGATCTTAAAAATGTGTAAGGAAAAGTTTTGATATCTTACTCTTCATTTGAACCAATCATGAAAATGTTCATTAATAAGTTTATCAAGAGCTAATGGCGTTAGAGGAACATTTTTGTCCCTTTTTTGTCTCTCTTCCTCCTTGTACAGATCAATATACTTTGTTAAATGATCATAATGTCGAAGCACGTATCTATGACCTTGAATCAATGATAGGTCATCTAACACAAATATAGACACTTGACCCAAAGGTTTATCGGCAGTTAAAAACTTATAGGAAACACCATCATCCTTAGATGAAATTATAATAGATATGGACTTGGAGAAAGTCAGCGAACCATCCAGATATTTTGAGCAAAATGAAATTCCCTCTTCAGCGATATATCTCTCAGTAATTGACCCTTCAGGTTGTGATTTATTTCTAACAAAATCCTTTAATACTAAGAAAAATATGTAAATTATAAAAATGCATGTAAATATATCGCACTAAATAATAAAACATTGAAGCAATAAGAAAGATATATTACCTCTCAAAAGGGTACATCCATCTATAATGTACAGGCCCACCAAGTCTCACTTCTTCAACCAAATGGATGAGCAAGTGGACCATGATAGTGAAGAATGATGGGAGAAAGTACTTCTCCATATTACATAAAGTTAATGCAATTTCCTTCTATTTCTGGTCAAGTTCAATTGGATTTATGACCTTCCTACATATGAATTTCAAGAAATGTGAAATCCCAACAATTATGGTCAAAACTTCATTTGATGGAGCATAAGATCTTAATGCAATAGGCATAATATTCTAAATTAGTACATGACAATCGTGGCTTTTTAGACCTATTATTTTGCACTCTTTAATGTTAACACCCTTAGAAATATTTGATGAATAACCCTTAGGTAACTTCATCTTCTTGAGAACTTCACAAAACATCATCTTATCCTTCTTAGACATGGTAAATAGAGCTGGTGGTAAAACATAACTACCATCTGAAAGAACATGAGGTTGCAGTTCAGGCTTTACTCCAATTTGAACCAAATCTTGTCGAGCTTGTAAGTTATCTTTAGATTTCTCAAGGTCTAGCAATGTAGAAATGATGTTATCAAAAATATTTTTCTCTATATGCATAACATCTAAATTATGAGGTAATATGTTATATTGCCAATAAGATAAATCAATTAATATTGATTTCTTCTTCCACTTAGTGACCATACTGTCATTGATAGACAATGCAGCTTCATACCTTCTCTTCAATATTTTTAACCTATCTTTATCAATTTTTCCAAGAGTGAATTGATGATTCTGTAATTCAGTTCAAATTTCACCACCAAAAATCCTTGAAGGCACCAATCTGAGTACATCTATATTATCAAAGTACTGTTTTTGCTTGCAAAATAAATGAGATGATGTAAGCCAACATCGGTGGCCCATATATGCAAACTTCTTACTCTTATACAACCATAAGGACTCAGTATTGTGGGCACAACATGGACAAGCAAATTTGCCTTTGGTGCTCCACCCCGACAACATGCCATATGTGGGAAAGTCATTAATAGTCCATAATAATGCTGCATGCATCATGAAATTTTCTCCACTTGCTGCATCATAACATTGAACACCTTGCCATAATTGTTGCAATTCATGAATCAAAGGTTTAAGATATATGTCAATGCCATTTCTAGGACTTTTTTCACCTGGTATAATCATTGAAAGAATGAATGATGATTATTTCATTCCACTCCACGGGGGCATATTATATGGCACTAGAATCACTGGCCAAATGATGTATGTGCTGCTCATAATCTTGAAAGGATTAAAACCATCAGTAGATAAATCAAGGCGAACATTACGTGGATATGCGGCAAAATCAGGAAATCTGTAATCAAATGATTTCCATGCTTCTCCATCAGCCGGGTGTCGCAGCATACCATCTGTATTTCGTTGTGTGGCATGCCAAATCATCTCTTCTGCCATTTTTTTTGTTTTAAATAATTTTGTAAGTCTTGGAATCAAGGGAAAATATCGCAGAATCTTAGCAGGTTTCATCTGAACTTTTTTATCCTGTGTAATATTGATCTTTTGATTAGGAGTCCATCTTGATGCTCCACATACTTCACATACATTCTCATTAGACTTATCTCCCCAAAATAATGTGCAATCATTAGGGCATGCGTGTATCTTGGTGTAACCAAGATCAAAAGCCTTCATTAATTTTTTAACTTCATATGTACTTTTGGGCAATGATGACCCTTCAGGAAATGCTTCAATAAGTAACTCTAATAACATATCGAAAGATCTTGCACTCCAAGAGTTTAGGCATTTCAAACAAAATAAATGTAATATGAACGACAACTTTGAAAATGTCTTACATCCGGGATATAATTATGCCCCCACATCTTCCAATAACTTTGACTGTTTTTCATCTAGTTTATTTGAATCTTCATAAAGTTTTCATGCTGATCTACTAAGTTAATCGATTCATTGATTGGAGCAAATGCATCCCTCAACAAGCCTTCAATATCATCTATTTGAGGGATTAATATAAAGAATCCATTGGTGATAATGTGTTCCTTGACATCTTGTACTGAATGAAAATATCTGTTGATGCATGATTTGCATGGGCATAATATCTTTCCTGATAGATTCTTACTACGACTAGCAAAATCTAAAAAATCATCAACTCCTTTTTTATATTCATGACTCCATCTTGACATGGTTATCCCACTCTTATTCATTTTAAATTCAACTGCAATTTATAACAATTGACAATAATTAAAAAACTATTTATTTCATATTTTTAGTAGTCTCAGCTAGAAATACTAAAAGTTAAAATAGAAATAAGCATGCCTTTAAACGATGGGACATGTAAACTTTATTAAAATAAAACAAAAGATAGTATGAAATTAATTACATGATTCAAGAATTACAATTGATAAACTAATAATCTTTATTTTAACTTTTTCAATCTATTCAAGTTCTATTGCAATCATGGAGGATTAATAGAATGCATAATAATGACTCCAATACATATGAGAATGTTGTAAATAAATATAATCCATCATATCAAGTTAAATTTTAACAACTCAATATTACTAATAACTATCTTGAGTTTACACTACTCAATGATTCATAGGCCTAACATCTTACCTAGAGGAAAATGCAGATGTCTAAGAAATTTCAGAGCTGCGACCATTTCATCTAATAAATAAGATGAATATTAAAAGAATGAATATAACTTGGTCAACTAATGAACATTGATTTTAATAACGGGAGACTTGTCAAATAAGTTTAGTTTGCAACTTTGAACAGTGAAATTTTGAATATATAAGGATGAGTGAATGGTTCAAATCTCTTAATGAAAACAAGAAAATAAAATCGTAATCAACATCGACATGTACAATTCTTTTTTTTTTTTTGTAGCAAGTGTTCAAAACTTGGACCTTGACTTAAAGACTGAAGGCAATGACATGAAACCAAGTGTTGGGTGTTACATATACCAACCATTGCACATGAAACTCTGTAAAAAAAGTTTTTTTCCCTAAGATCACAAAAAATAATTTTAGTTCCTTCAGAAAGATATTGTGTCGAGAATCAAAGAACAATATTCTTAATCAAACAAGATATGGAGTTTTTTAAATACTAAAAAATTTTGGTCCATCATGATCCTTCAGAAAATGTGATAATTAAAATAATGGAAAAAATTAACAATATAGAGAGTGGTTATACTACAATAACCAGGTAATTTCATATTTTTAAAGCCGAAACAATTTTTGATGTATATAATCATCCCATTTTCATTGATGACATAGCAATGGATACATTTTAGAAGGGTTTTTCCCAAAAATTAGAGATAGGCACAGATATTCTAATAATCATCAAAAGAGTATCACTCAATGTCACCAATCCAACCAGTAATTCATGTTAACTAAATATTAGGAAAAAACCACAAATAGAAAACACAAGCCTATCAACTGTTGGACATCTACATATGAACTTCTATTCTTTTGTTAAATCATGTTAAAATAGCACATAAAAACATAATCTCAAACCAAATAAAGATATCTACTTAAAAAATAAAACTGACATTAAACAACAACAAACCAATCAAAGTATACTAAAAAAGAAACATACATGAAGAAAAAGTAAGGAAAAACTGAAAACTGACACAATGACCAATATCTATTCTTGTGATAAACTATCGAACATCAGCGTTTTTGTTGGAATGAACAGAAAAATACTAAACAAAAGGAATACCTACATTTAAACTATAAAGAAATTTTTTTAAAGAATGCAAGCATCAGCGCAGACGTCGGCCTCGGCGCAAGGGCGAATTTTTGTTAGGGTTGGTGATTTGCAAAAGAGATTTTCTTTGATGTTTCTTTTCTTCCATTTAATTTCTAATTTTAGGGATTAATATAAAGAAACAAGAAGAAGAATGAGGAGAAGAGGTAGAAGAATATGAAGAAGAAGAATGAGAAAAAGAGAGAAAAGACTATGAAGAAGAATAATGAGAAGAAGAAGAGGATGAAGACTAAGAGACTCACCGTGATCATGAAGGGCTTCTGACCTGGATTCGCCTAGGAGATGCGACGTTGCTTGCGAATAGCTATCGAGATAGAGCGGAGAGCGAGAGTCTTTCGATTTCGGAATGGAGAAGAAATTAGGGATTCAGAAATGAGGGAATGAGATATTTGGTCACGGTAATCTTGAACCGGTTTTAACCGGTGTAAAATATTCGTTTTATCACTAGTTTAAAACTGCAATAATAAAATTGATGCGAAAGGGATTACTTTTTGGTAGTGTAGGAAAGACTTTGGGCGAATGACTTCACTAACCAAGGACTACGGGAGCAACATCTCCAATGTATAAGGAGTAGAAGGAGGGTGTTGAATCTCCATTGTATAAGTAGCAGAATTAGGGAGCATTATCTTTATTATATGAGGAGAAAAAAGACATAATATTGCTATGTTTCCATACGGTGGCTTTGATAGACATTATGATTTAAAAGCTGATAGTTCTACGTAGCCTATAGCGGAACGGCCGAGGACAATACCACCTCAATTATATTATGAGGCTTCTGGAAGTTGGGATATTAGTCAGGTATCATGAGGTCAGCTTTTTGGGGGTCCACAGGATTTAGTTGGTTATGTTTCTTTGACCCTAGTATAGCCACGAGTTTACAGTTTAATGTAATAAGAGGTAAGTGAGTTTACAGCTTATATCTCTACATCACCTTACCGTATTTTGAATAATTCTAGCACTAACCATTCTTTCATGTCACAATAATATTTTGATTCTCCCAGTTTTCATTTCATATTATTACCTATTTCTTTGTCTCTAATTTTTCCAATGGGAGATAGAATGATAGTTAGTATGATTTATTTTTGTGATTTGTAGTTTTTTTATAGAGTTATAAAATATGGTTTTAGTGTTACCTATCTATACATTTAATGTCATTTTGGGTATGGACTAGGAGATTTGATATAGGACTCAGATTATAAAACCCAAAAATGTCAAATCATAGAATCGCGGCACACCACAATGAAAATAAATGAATTTTCAAAGTTGTCAAAATTCAACAAAACAAACTTTATAAAATTCTATATTAAATTTCAATCAATTTGGTATAAATGACTTAGGGTTAATTTTGCATGGTTTTGAAATTAAAAATTGGCAAAGTTTCCTTAGAGTCTAATTTCTAAATAACCCATCCTTGTTCTCAATAACCTTAAGCATACACATGCATAATTGGCATCCCCACCACCCAAATAGCCTAAGAGGGACCGAAACCTTTGGTCCCTTTATTCCACACATGTATTCTTGGAATACACGTAAGCATGTAAGGGCACATGCGTAATTGGCCTCCCCAACACCCATATACCCTAAAAGGGACTAAAACCTTCGGTCCCTTCATTCCACACATGCTTTATTGTTCAGTCAAATGCAAGAGAGGAGATGAGGGCAGCAAATAAGGGCTTTGGGCGAGTGGAGGCAAGTGGTTTTCGATGATGAGTTTTTGGGGAAATCAAATGGGAAGCCTTAGGAAAGAAGAAAGTATGTTCGTAAACCAAAAAGTTCTTCTTTTCGCTTAAATTTTCTCAGGTTAAAACCTAGGGTTTTCTAAATTTTTAAATTTTTAAAAGGAGAATGTTTAGGGATGCTTAATGGTGAGTTCTAAACCTTAATTTTTGTTTTTTAAAGATTTTCAAAATGAGGGCTTTTTTTTTAATTCAATTTGTTTGAGAATTCCTATATAAATATTATTCCTAATAACACTTGGAATGTTTTAAAGGTAAAAATTAATATTTTTCATAATGTTACATTTTCCAATTTTTTAATTAAAAGAAATCCAAAAATAATCATGCTATAAATGTTAATTAGGTAAAGGGGAGGTTTTAGCATGAATTTGCGATGAAAATAATGAAATTTAGGTTTTCAAATTTGAGGTTTTAGGGCCAAATCAAAAATTAAGGTTACATTAAATTAAATTAGGTAGTTGTAAAAGGTTAAAAGGGGTAAATTATGGGATTATACTAAAATTTGGATTTTAAAATTTTAGAATTTATTTAAAATCCAAAAATAATGATATTAAAAGTGCTAAATTAATGAAAAAGAACTATGTTAATGTTGAGTAATAGAAATTATATTCTTTTAGGTGCTGGAAGTTAGAGAGGAAAGTCGCCGAAAGGATAAACAACAATTTGGACACATCGAAGATTTTTTTTGCTTATATCTGAAGTACATAAATGTAGTTCTTTTAATTTCAGAATTTTCTTCTTCTCTAAAATTTCATTTAAAAGTGCCACATACTTTAGCATTATTATTCAGTTTAGCAATAGCATGTTCCTTTTTAAATGCAATGTACTTTGGCAGTATGTGATGGATAGTTTAGAATACATATTTATTTCTTTATATATATATATATTGGTGGAATTTTGAAAATGAGTTTTGAAAAATATTAGTTTTCTTTGGGAATTAGAATTGAGGTTGAATCTTAATTCTAAAAGTCAAACCAGCTCGTTCGGAAAAATATATCACCCCGAAGGATTAAAATAAAATCCCATAACGGCGTTCGGACATAGAATTATGTGATTCATCTCGAATATCATAGCTAGACTCTAAAGAGAACTTCACACGGCCCCGAGGGGACAAGGTAAAGATCAACTAAATGTCTGGTTATGATATTCGAAATGTGTACATGATTAGTACATATTTGATACTTCGTTATGGTTATTTAGGACATGAATATGTTATATGCATAAAGAGTATAAAAGAAAACATGGAAAATGTGAAAGGAAAAATGTTACAGATAAATGAAAAGTAAAACAGTCATATGGGCTGACATACAGACTTAGGCACATTAGTTACTACTACATGACATGCTTATTGTTTCTCTTTTTAGTTTAACAATATACTGTATCATAAAATTAGCATACATAATGTGTTTCTTTACCTTGTTTTCTAAAATTAATAAAATAGCATGCTACCTTCTGAGCTTTAGCTCACCCTAGTTGTGGAATACTTTTTAGGAAAGTTTGCTAATTTGTAATGGGTGACAGATATCCGTTTACCTATCATCATAGGGAAATGTCAAGGGATAGGTTCTCTTTTTGTTAATTTGATGTCATATGATAGATGACATGTACTCTTTGTAGTAGATTCACATGTATGTATTTATTGATGAAATAAAATATTGTTTATATTTAGTGGCTCTTTCTACTTTTGCTTGGTTGATTATTATGATATTTTATGTTGGAATGAAGATTTTAAATTTTTTGTATGACCGTTTGCTTCTTTTCTTGTTAATTTGAGCTTGTCGGGCGGGGACATGACAAGAGTGGTATCACAGACAAAGTTTTTAAATACTGATCAATATGAAAGAGCTAATAGGATAATTTTATATGTTATAGAATGTATAAGATGCATGTTTTATGAAATATTTAATATATTACATTGTGTTAAATCTCAGGGCCAAGGATCCTAAGAATGAAGTCACTGATGGAAATATAAGTGAAGTTAGGAGGGAGCTACCAGCTATAGTAGAACCTTTAAGTGGTAAGAATGATGCTACTATGAGAACATTCACTCAAATGATGGAAACAATGACATAACTAATTAAGATCTCTAAGACTTATGCTAATAGTTGTGGGAATCCTCCTATGGATAAGTACCTGAAGTTATTTCAAGATATGAGGCCCCCTTAATTCTCAGGGGGTGGACTGATAGAGGTTGAGAATTGGATTATAAGGATTGAAAAGATTAAAAAAGGTATATCTTATCCAGAGGATATGAAGGTTATACTAGCTACTTACGCCTTTAAAGAAGAGTCAGAGAGATGGTGGAACAAATAATTACAAGAGACTTTTGGAGGGTGACATAGTGGTCAAATATTGTGGGGAGAATTTTTTAAGGTGATTAAGCATTGGTTCGTACAGTTATCTATAGGAGGAAAATGTAGGATAAATTCATCAAGCATGTTCAAGGTGACCAATCTATTCTGTTGTATGAGGTCGAATTTACCAAGCTTTCTAGGTATGCCTCATAGTTTATACAAAATGCATAAGAGAAGTTCCATCATTTTCTATCTATACCGAAGGATATCAATATATAGCCTTTGATTCCTCTAGACATCAAGGATTATTCTATATTGGTGGAGACATATATAAGGATATAGATGGATTTATATGATACTTAGAGGAGGAGGGAATTTTAGAAAAGAAAGAATGAGGACAGTCAAAGCCCACACAGTTTGCTCAGTTTGGAAGGTCTACTTGGAAGAAACCTAAATCCAACACTTCTGACAGTAGTACTTCTTCTACTTTATGTAATATGTGTGTAAAGACCCATAAGGGTGAGTGCCTCTTTGGCACCAATACTTATTATTTGTGTCATCAGCCAAGACATATAACAAAGTCTGCACAAATTTTGGGACATCGACTTACTATAGAGGACATGACAGGTAGCTCTATTCCTCAGAGTGTAATATATAGACCTAGAGCTATGAAGTCTACTACATTTGCTCCATCTCAGGGTCAAACTCATACGACTGTCTAATTGCGAGTTTATGGATTATCCAAACAAGAAGTTAAGGACTCTCCTGATGTTATCACAGGTATAAAATTTTAATAATTGTCAATGAATTCTTTTATGATAAATAAAAAAAATGAATATTATGTTATATATGATATTATGGATAATTTTTATGTGTAACAAGCCTATTAATGTATTATTTGATATGGGAGCATCACACTATTTTATTTCAAAAGAGTTTGTCAAATCTGTCAATCTATATCCTTTAATTATGCTCAAGTCATTATCAATAGTAATGCCAGATGGAACTCATATGGAAAAAATAGAAATTGCCATGTATAATTGACTATTAGTGATAAGGACTTAGAAGCAGAGCTCATTATATTACCAATATCTAAGTTTGGTACAATGTTAGGCATGAATTGGTTATCTTGCCACTTTGTGATGATAGATTGTAAAAAAATGGAAATTAGATTTCATATTTTCCAGAAGAGGAAGAATTTAGATTTCAAGGGGAAAGAGGAATAACATCCATTATGGTTTCATCTTTGGAGGCTTATAAGTTATTGAGGAGAGGGCAAGATGGATTTTTGTCTTAAGTTAAGGATGTGATAAATGAAGCAAAAGAATTGAAAGATATACCAATTATGCTAGAGTATTCAGAGGTTTTTGCAAATGAGTTACTTGACTTACCTCCAATTAGAGAAATTAATTTTTTTATTGTACTAATTACCTGAGCTGAATCTATTGCTAAACCTCCCTATAGAATGGCAATAAAAAAACTATGGGAATTGAAAGATCAGTTGCAAGAATTACTTGGAAAGGGATTTATAAGACCTAGTACCTCACATTGGGGGTGCTGCTGTGCTTACTGTGAGGAAGAAGGATGGAAGTTCAAGGCTTAATATACATTATAGAGAATTAAACAAATTGATAGTGAAGAATAAATATCATTTCCCAAGAATTGATGATTTATTTAATCAGTTGGAAGGTGCCTCTCTATTTTAAAAGATTGATTTGAGGTTAGGGTATCATCAGCTTAGGATTAGGGAAGAAGATATAGCAAAGACTGCATTCAATACTAGATATGTGTATTACAAATTTATGATGATGCATTTCAGTTTTATAAATTCCGCTGATGTATTTATGGACCTCATGAATAGGTTTTTTAGGCCAATATTAGATTTATTTGTGATTGTGTTATAGATGATATTTTTGCTTACTCTCCAAATGAAGCAGCTCATGCTAATCACTTACATACTGTGTTGCAAACATTAAAGGGAAATGAGTTGTATGCTAAATTCTCTAAATATAAATTTTTGTTGAAGAGTGTAACTTTTCTAGGGCATGTAATCAGTAATGGAGCAATATGTGTGGATCAACATAAGGTACAAGCTATAGCGATTGGCTATGACCAGCTAGAGTAACTAATGGCAGGAGTTTTTTTGTAGCTGGTTACTATCAATTTGTTAAGGGATTTTCATGAATTGCTATGCCATTATCCAAATTAATCTAAAAGACAATGAAGTTTAAATGGTTAGCTCAGTGTGAAGAAGCTTTTCAAAAATTGAAGAAGTATTTGATGAGAGCTCTGGTATTAATTGTACCTTCAGGGTTAGATGAATTCCAACTTTATGGTGATGCTTCATAAAAAAGATTAGGATGTGTATTAATATAGAATGAAAGAGTTATTGCTTATGCCTCTATACAATAAAAAAAATTATGAAAAGAATTATCCAACTCATGATTTGGAATTAATTTCTATTATTTTAGCCTTGAAGATATCGAGACATTATTTGTATGGGGTAAGGTGTGAAATTTTTATCGACTATTAAATTTTAAAATACATCTTCACACAGAAAGAGTTAAATATAAGGCAGAGGAGATGGATGAAACTCATTAAAGAATATAATTTAAATGTCCAATATCATCTAAGTAAAGCAAATGTAGATGTTGATGCCTTGAGTAGAAAGCCTTCTAATAATGCCAATTGGATGATCACACAACAACATGAGTTGATAAAAGACATGAAAAAGCTAGAAATTTCAAAAGTTTAGCTTAATGATACAAAGATTTTGGTTTTAAATAAAATCATTATTCATTCAACATTAAAGGATAGGATACGAGAAGCCTTGTCACAAGATGTTGAATTTAAGAAAATCTTGGATATGGTGAATGCAATATATATATTAAAAAGAATGAATTTGATGAAGATAAATTGCAATGATATAGAGGCATAATTTGTATCCCAAATTTTGGAGATTTGTGAAAGGAGATTCTTCATGAAGCATATTATTCAAGTTATACTATTCATCCTAGAAGAAACAAAATATATCAAGATTTGAAAGAACTATTTTGGTGGCCCATGATAAAGAAAAGTGTAGTAGAAGTAGTAGATAAGTGTACTTCTTTCCAAATGGTCAAGATAAAACACTAGAAACCAGGTAAATTTTTACAACCCTTACCTATACCTGAATGGAAGTGGGAAGACATTGTGATAGATTTTGTAGTTGGTTTACCTAATTCCAGAAGTGGTTGTGATGTTATATAAGTGATAATTGAAAGATTAACCAAATCTGCACACTTCTTACCCATCAAGCAATATGATGATATTGAAAAATTAGCCAATATTTATGTTAATGAAATGGTCAAACGTCATGACATACCAAAATATATAGTATCAGATCGGGATGGGAGATTCACATTTAGATTGTGGAGTAAAGTTTAGGAAGCTATCAGAACAAAACTTACTTTTAGTACAACTTTTCACTCCAAACTGATGGTCAATCAAAAAAGAACAATTCAAACTTTAGAAAATTTGCTCAGGCTATGTGTACTTGATTTTGGTGGAAAGTGGGAAGCCCATTTACCATTGATTGAGTTTGCCTATAATAATAGTTTTCAGTCAACTATAGGTATGGCTCTTTATGAAGAACTGTATAGAAGAAAGTGTCTAACCTCTTTATATTTGGCTAAAGTTGGGGAGAGGAAAATTATTAGTACTAACTTGGTTGAAGATGCTACCAAGAAGATAAGATTGATCCAGACAAGTTAAAGGCTTTTTAGGATATACAAAATAAGTACTATGATGCTAAGCATAGACCAATTGAATTTGAAATTAGAGAGTTTATTTTCCTTAATGTTAGTCCAACGAAAGGTGTGAAAAGGTTTAGCAAAGTGAAAAAGTTGAGTCCCTAATATATAGGACCTTTTGAAATTTTAGGAAGAATTGGAAAGGTGCCCTATAGACTGATTCTGCCAACACATATGTGTGGAGTACATATTGTATTTCATATCTCTTCATTGAGAAAGTATATTTTAGATGAAGCTCATAAGATCATCACTGAATTAGTGGATATTCAACCAGATCTAACATTTATAGAAGAACATAACATAATCATAGATTATAATATTAAGCAACATTAAAGCAGAGAGATTCCTTTTATCAAGGTTTTATGGAAGCACATATCTGAAAAAAAAAAATGCTAGTTAAGGGAAAGAATGAGAAATGAAATAATGTTATCCTCATCTTATTGACTAAGGTATACCTATCTCCTCTTGTTTTTAAATTTTGAGGATGAATTTTTTATTAGGAAGGCTGAATTGTAAAATACAAATATATCAAATTGTAGTGTCGCAGTGCATTGCAACAAAAATAAATAAATTTTTAAAGTTGTCAAAATTTGATGAAATAAATTGTATTAAATTCTATATTAAATTTCAATCGATTTGGTGTAAAGGACTTAGGTTTAATTTCTCATGGTTTTGAAATTAAAAATTGGCAAACTTTGCTTATAGGCTAATTACTAAATAGCCCATCCATATTCTCAATAGCCTTAAGCATGAAAGGGCACATTCGTAATTAGCCTCCTCACCATCCAAATAGGCTAAAAGGGATTGAAACCTTCAGTTCCTTCATTCCATGCACGCTTTTTTGTTTGACCAAACACAAGAGAGGAGAAGAGGGTGGCGGGCAAGGGCTTCAAGCAAGCAATGGAAAGCGGTTTATGGCGATAATTTTTAGGTGAAATCAAAGAGGAAGCCTTAGGAAAGAAGAAGGTATGTTCCTAAACAAAAAATTCCATCTTTTTTGCTTAGATTTTCTTAGGTTGAAAATCTAGGGTTTTCCAAATTTTTAAAAGGAGAATGTTTAGGGAAGCTTAATGGTGAGTTCTAAACTTTAATTTTTATTTTCTTACAATATCTTGAGATTTCAAAATTAGGGTTTTTTCTGAAATTCAATTTATATGAGAATTCCTTAACAAATATTATTCCTAATAACCCTAGGAATGTTTTAAGGGTAAAAATTAAGATTTTCCATAATGTTATATTTTTTATAATTTTTAATTAAGGGAAATCCAAAAATAATCATACCCTAATTGTTTTAATTAAAGAAAAATTGAAAATAATCATGCAATAAATTTTAATTAAATAAAGTGGAGGTTTTAGAATGAATATGTGATATAAATATTGGAATTTTGGTTTCCAAATTTTGGGTTTTAGGGAAAAACCAAAAATTAAGGTTACTTTAAATTAAATTAGATAATTGTAAAAGATTAAAAAGGTTAAATTATGCAAATAAACAAAACTTTGGATTTTAAAAATTTAGGATTTATTTAAAATCCAAAAATAATTATATTAAAAGTGCTAAATTATTGAAAAAGAACTATGGTTAATGTTGGGTAATATAAATTATATTTTTTTAGGTATTGGAAGTGAGAGAGGTAAGACATCGAAAGGATAAACAGTGAATTAAGTACGTCCAAGATTTTGTTTGCTTATATCTGAAGTAGGTAAATGTAATTTTTTTAATTTAAGAATTTACTTCTTATGTAAATTTTTATTTAAAAGTGTTATATACTTTAGCATTATTATTCAGTTTAGTAATAGTATGTTCCTTATTTAAATGAAATATGCTTTGGCATTATGTGATGGATAGTTTAGAATGCATATCTATATCTTTTAAAATTTCTACATTTATAAAAGCATGAAAATGCTACATTAGATAGGGACATATGCTTGAATGAATGTTAACCACCCTCCTAGGATAATTATAGTATTATTGTATGTGTATGTTGGCATGGAGTAGCAATATGATAAAGGAAAAAAAAGGTAAAGGAAAAATGGTAAGGAAAATGGTGGAAAACGGATAAGGAAAATGGTAAAGGAAAAGTATGGCTCATCCGAGCAGATAGAAAATGAATGAATGATCATTAAAAATTTACCTGATCAATACAATTTTGATACTCCGTTATGGTTGTATAAGATATGAATATGTTATATGCATAAAGAGTATAAAAGAATACATGAAAAATGTGAAAGGAAAAAGGTTACAGACATATACAAAATGAATGAATGATCAATAAATATTTACCTGATCAATACAATTTTGATACTCCGTTATGGTTGTATAAGATATGAATATGTTATATGCATAAAGAGTATAAAAGAATACATGAAAAATGTGAAAGGAAAAAGGTTACAGACATATACAAAATAAAACTGTCCTATAGGATGACATACAAAATTAGGCACCCTAGTTACCATTGCATGACACATTTATTATTTCTTTATTTAGTTTATTAATGTATTGTACCATGAAATTAGCATACATGATGTGTTTTTTTACCTTTTTTTTCTAAAATTAAAAAATAACTTGTTACCCACTGAACTTGAACTCAACCTAATTGTGGAAAACTTTTTAGGAAAGTTTGGTAATTCATGATGGCTGGCAGATAGCCATTCACCTATCATCATAGTGAAATGCCAAGGGACAACTTGTCTTTTTGTTGTTTTTGATGTCATGTGATAGAATGTTACGTACTTTTTGTAGTAGATTCACATATATGTATTTATTGATGAAATAAAATGTTGTTTGGAGTTAGTGGCTCTTTCTTACTTTTGCTTGGATGATTATTATGATATGTTACATTGGAATGATGGTTTTAAATTTTTTGTATGACTGTTGTTTCCCGCCTTGTTAATTCGAGCTTATCGGACTGGGTCGTGACACAAATTTACTACTTAAAGAAGAAAGTGACTTTGTCTTAGAATAGAGAAAACTTTGTATTTTAGGGAATCAAAGATATTATTTCTTATCTGATTTATGCTATAGAAGTGGATAGGCTTTGGAGGAAAGATAGCCGAGTATTTTAGTATATATCAAAGATATGGGACTCTCTTTTGCATCTGTGAGTAGCGTCTTTATTGTTTTAAAGTTTATAAATGTCTTCACTAAGGAGTTAGTTACTTTACCACCAGATAGAGAGATGGAGTTTCGTATTGGATGTCCCCTAGAGAAATTCAGGAGGTTAAGGTGCATCTTCAAAAGTTGGTGGATCAAGGCTTTATCCATCTCACTATGCTTCCTTGGGGAGTAACTGTATTATTTGTTAAGAAAAAAGATTGTATCTTATGAATGTGTAATGACTATGTAGATCTGAATAAGAAGGATTTGAATTTGAGGTGGAGAAGTGTTTTGAGCTGATAAAAGGATTATGATTTATCTATTTAGTATTAGCTTTGTAAGGCAAATGTGGGAGCAAATGCTTTGAGTAGGAAGTCATCAAGAACTTCTTTTTCATTATTTACTTCTACATACTTTTGTAGGTATAAAAAGGATGTTGCTAGTGGGGGTCAAAATGCAAAGGGTGATTATAAAAGTACATAAAATTAAGCTCCAACATTCAGCAAGTACTTATAACAATCAACTTGAACAACATAATGAATTTTAAACATCATAAAAATGAATATAGCTCCTAGAGAAATATTTTCACTATGAAAGGCAGGAATCCAAGGGATACAAAACTTAATGAAAAACTTATCATCAGTAATACACACTTAAAAAAAAAAAAGCAAAGTCAACAGTTTATCAGGGACTTGCACGATAACCAAAGTTGCCCATCAAATGGGTGACTATCTCTGCTAACCCAGCTACCAAATCTTCATAGTCACTAATAAGTGACTCCTATGACTGAGCGAATCACCCATTTAAATTCCAACTTTGGTGACTTTTTTGGTGAATTAAACAAAAATAAATAAAATTGAGACAACTTTAAAATTTTTGCCCATTTTAATTTGTGTTGCAATCACGATTATTTTTTATAATAACCTAAACTTTTGTGAATTCTAAAAAATGAATTCCCCTTTAAATTTTATAAAATACACCATATTTGAATTAAGCACAATTGTCTTTCATTTCCAATTTATTTCAAGTGTAGAAGTTGTGTAAATTGGCTATAATATGAGTGGAAATTTAGTCTACATGTTTTCCATTTATTTGCTATTTTGTGTTGGTTGACTACTTCCTTACCCTATCATTTTATGCACTTAAAATCTAACCCTCCATACCCTTGAAAAGCTCTTGGGAAAGAACTTCAAGCATATTTTAACCATTCGAAAAGACATCACATGTGGGCACGCCAACTTTGTTTGAACTACTTGTGGTCGTTGCTCCTACTTTAATGGTCCCCTAACACCTTTAGTTTTTCCAAACTTACAACATACTCACATAGCTCATATTACAAGCTTCATTCAAGTGACACATTTATCATACTTTCATCCCCAGTATAAATCATAGGATAAACAAAATTAATCACTAAAATGTTCATCCTTATTAATTGTCTATAGTGGTAACTTCTTTCTGTTTTGAGCTTATCGTCCTGGCTGATACACGTATCGTCCAGGACGATCTGTTAATGACGCCTGCCTTAATTAAGAATCCTTGTTTAGATTTCTGTTTTAAGCCCGATCTTCTAGGACGATGTAAATATCATCATGGCCGATATGAGTAAAACCAGAAATTCTAAGTCTCTCAAGTGTGTGTGTGTAGGGTTACTTAGCATCAGTGTCTTTGAACATTACAAATAGACTCAAGAAGAGAAAAAAAAAGTACAGACTGACTCAACCCTAAACCTACGCAATCTTGAACAAGCTTCGTTAGTTGCAGTCCAAGAGAATCAATAGTGTTTGTCAATCATCAAAACATAAGTCATGAAAATAGATTTGCAACATCATTGAAGAACCCAACACATCACAAACGTTCTCTATTTTATCCTGCTCTCTCTAGGACCATTAATACATGCAATATATCTTTCAAAATATAAAAAATGTTTCCCTTGATTGTAATTCCACTATTAACATAGAGTAGGTAGAGTTCTAATGAGAGACAAATCATTATGAGCTTTCTTCTAGTGAATCCAATTGTTAGACTACATTGACAAATCATAGTAATATTGCTTTAGATGTATTTGCAAAGCTAATTATATCTCTAAGCTTATCAATGATGTGCTTAGTATTTATATCCCATCCTCGGCCATCAAGTTTAGAATATGGGTACAATAATGCACATGAAAGAGCCTTCATCCAAAAAATAACTTATTAACTCTAAATACATCTTTCAACGACTTAATCACCCTAGTATTATTCATTGTATTATTAACTAATATAATAATAAAGTTTAATTTTAATACCCAATCAAAAGGAGATTTATAGAGTGTATCAATTATCTCATATGTAGTATATGGTGGGGGAGAATGCAAAAAACTAATGCAACTTTTTTGTAATATCTAATTTGAATCAATATAATGTGTTATCACAATCATATACAATATTCTCACTACAAAAATATAAATTACTGGTAGAATTTTTGACCCGTGTTTTATCGAGAATAATTTTTTTGTCGAAAATCTACCATAAATATTAATTACTGATGGATTTGGTCATTTTTCGGTGAACATAACTGCCTAAAAATGATGTTTTTCTGTAGTGATTCTAATTTTTTCACTTCCATAAGTCTATGGTGAAACAGGTTTTATCTATACTTTTGAAAGTATTCTTAAGCTTCTATTTCTCTTTCTCATGCACTAATATATTATCATTGCATGTAGAAGGCATGAATATTTCATAAAAATATGAGAACATCAACTTCAAAACTTAATTAAAACCAAACTCTCTAATAATCAAGAAAGATTTTTCATTAATCAATATGAAATGGGCAATCATATCTTTAACTTTATCATGTTCATATTTAAATATAGTTAAAATAACTCCATTTTAATTTATTTGGGGATTTGTATTTTCATTTAGTTGAAAATGTAATTATTGTCAGTTTCTTCAAGGCTTGAATCTAATATGCATAATGCTCTAAGCACCTTGTAAATTTGGTGGTTGTGTAATAAACCATATTTTGATAGAGTCAATAAAATTTTTTACTAGTTATTATAAGTCAAATTTATAAATTGTCTTTGCCATAATATATATAATATTATGCTTTAATTATAATAATCTTATAGACCTCCGAAAGGACACTGCCGACTATAGAGTACAGAGGGTATATGACTGCACCACCCCGAGAGATAGAGGCGATCGCATGCCTCCACACTCCTCCAAATGGGCTAATGGGAGGGCAGATTAGAACATACATATGACTAACCATTGAGGATAGCGGCTCTCGCCAACGCACCCGATGGATAGTAGTATATACAACCTGATCTTAACAACAGGTTTTCCCCACCTAATACATCAGTTCGAGTGGGGTTTATTTGATGGTGAAGTTTCATTTCCTATGGGTGCAAGCCCCCGTGGTTAATTACATCTCGAGATTAGGGCTCGATAAAACTCTCGATTAAGGATCCGATACTATTCTTCCTAGATAAGGGATTAGTACACAAAAGGGGGACTAGGAAGTTACTACTCAAAAGGAAAGAAGGGGCTCAAGTGGCTTAGTCAACATGCATGGCTCACATTGATATCCAGATGGACTAAGGCATTGAGAAGGTGGAGAAAAGAAATCATACACTTAGAACACATAGAGAGAAAGGATGAAGGTGGCGTCATCCATATGACGCGGATAGGCAGGATTTACAGTCCCTGAAGTAAAAGAACTTACCCACCATTTAGGCTTACTACGAGACACCTAGTGTAGTAGCCTCGAATCCTAGATCTAAAGTGGGCTTAGTGTTTACCCAACACTAACACCCGTGTCATAGCTAATGCCCCCTAGGCTTATATCCTACTTAAAAAGGAAAGCCAGCTAACCACCTAAGCCCTTCAAAATCCATGTTGTCTAGTCTTTATGAAAGATGGGTAGGTAGTTTAGTATTTTGGAAGTAGTGACGACATTTATAGAGTTTCTTAATTGGCCCTGAATTTATATAGGGTGAATGCTCCTAGACCTAATGCAATTAAATTTTAATTTATTGAGTTTCTAATGAAATGCATGCTAATTGAAAAGTCTAAATCAGATATGCTTGAGAGTTTAAAAATAAGCTTATAAAAATAATTAAAAAAAAACTAGGCCTCCCTAGGTCCAACACTTTATCTTCATAGGCCAGATTATTTGAACTCTACCCGCAGGTGGGGAGGTGTCTTATTAGAAAGAGTAAGAGAAATGCAAAAATGTGCATGTGACCTTAGAAAGCTCTGGCTATTCCATATTTCATTAAGTTTCTAGGTTATTTAATTATTAAAATTTTAGAAATTGGTTACGAGTAAAAAAGATTTTTAGTCTTAAAGAGCCTAGCGAAAACATGCCACACACATGCAAGAAAAGAAACCTAAAAAAAGTAGGAAATTTCTAATACACAATCAATATAAACACATCAGTATAAATAATTTACAAAATGTAAAGTCTAAAGTTCGTGGCAAGTGCCACATAAATACAACCCAGGATCTGAAGAAAAGTTATGGTGGCTAGGCACCACCGAATAACATGGATTCTAATCCTAATAAATGACGCAAGTCTTAAAAGCTAGGAATTTCTTCTTCAATTCTTTTTCCTTAAGTTTATCATCTTTCTCTGGATCATCTCCCTTTGGATCGTCTCCCTCGGGCTCCGTCCTCCAAAAGGGTACCCAAAGACTAAGAAATTCACCGAGAGGCTAGGGGGCCTTTCTTATTCTCTTTGGGTACCAAGTGTTTAAAATGCTGGACTTTTGAAAACTTTCATAACTCAATAACAACAAATTATATTACATTTGAAAATAAAAATCTAGACCCGAACTCCTGCATGGTTATCATAAGCAATTAAATAAAAATATTTTAGTCAATCACATCCCAAGCAGTTAATATTTGCAAAAAAAAAAATATGCTTGGCCATGCACTTTTAATTTTAAGGGGGCTAAGCAGTCTTTGAAGCATCTACAAAAAAATAGTGTTAGTATTTAAAACTTTAATTAACAGTGCCCCCTTTATTAGCGCTGCATGAGCATGGCCACCTGTACAAGACTGATTTAGTATAAAAGAAACCCTAGCCCAAGGGAATTCTAATGCATAAATCACATAAGCAAAGCATAGAAAGCATAATAAAGAAATAAAAAATATCACCATAAGTCAAAGCAATCAAATAAATCAATATTCATGCCACAAGCAAGATCATCACAAAAAGTAGAAAGAAAAGCATAAAAAAGAAAACAGTGGCCCTAATCCTAAAGCTATAAGTGGTGCCCTAGAACATCTATGTGTGTGTAGCAGGCTTGTGTGGCTTTGGATAGGTCGGTCCTATGTAGGGTAGTTAATCCAAGTTGCCTAAACTTCAGATTTGTTGAAGGCCAAAAAAAAAATTTTTAATTAAAGTTCAAATATTAATGGTTTGGGGTCCATTTTAGTTAATTTAGTTTGTAGATCCATTTTAATATTTAGGATAGTGATATTTGAAGTTCAATTTATATTAGCCAATTTGTGAAAGTCCTGGGTCCTTCTAGGTGCTAAGCTAAGGGGGTCCATAAGGTCACTATAAGAAATGAGCTAGGTTTGGGTGTTTTAGTATTTTTATTAAATATCAGGGCTTACAAGGAGTAATTAGGCTTTGATTTTGCTAAATTTAAAATTTTCTAGGCAAATATATGAATTTTAGAAGATTCTTACAATTAAAGGAATTATTAAAATTGCTTAATTATGAGTGATTTTATGGTTTTGATCCAAATCAGCTCCAAATTGATTGGAATCACCCTGAAATATCATAAATGACCTAAGAAGATATTCTCAAATGTTTGGAGAAAATTTGATTTTTTTTATAATTTTTAATTATCTAATAAGGGCAAAAAGGTAATTTTTAATCGAGGTTGAATTAAGGATTAGATTGAAGTCTAACAAGGGGACCCTAATTATTTAAGATTAAGGGCTAAATTATAAATAATTCAAGCTATTATGGGAAATTTTATGATTTAAATGGATTTATTAAATTTTTTAGAAATTATTGAGGCCTAATTAATAGGTAAATTAGGGTTTGTTAATTAAGAGGTCTAAAAGTCTTAAAAATTTATAGAAAATTCTAAGAGGTTTAATATGTCACTAAGTTTAAGTGTTTAAAGTTTCAAGTCATTTGGGTATCTATCCTAGCTCCTATAATTTTTATAAGTTCACTAGACGGTTCTTTAATTATTATCCTTAGAGTGTCACTTTGTTAAAGGGGTTTAAAATCAAGTTACAGACTAACCCTTAGGGAAACATGCAAGGAGTACATAAATAAATAAACACACAAATTCCTAGGATCTAGGAGGGCCTAGGCTAAGTGTTCGTGCATCCTATACATGCAAGATATAATAAAGGAAAGTAATTAAGTGTGCTTATCAAAGCAATTAGTGAATAATTAGGACTCAACAACCCACTAATATGTTGCAAATTTGAGTTTATGGATTAGACTTTTGATGATAGTAAACATTCATGATTTCGTATGACTGCTTTGCCTACTAACTTTTCAGGTCCACAAGATCAAATTCAACTCAAGTCAGCTCAAGATCGTGTAGATTTAAGTTGAGTCAAGTCTGTATTTTTCCTTTCTTGAGTCAATTATAATCCTGATGCTAAGTAACCTTGCACACACACACACTTGAGGGGTTTTCTGAGTTTTTTCTGTTTTGAGTACATCGGCCTGAACGATGTTCATATCGGTCAGGACGATTCAACTAAAAATAGAAACCCTAATTAGGGAATCTTAGTTAAGCAGCCGTTATTAAGCAAATTATCCTGGACGATACTTGTATTAGCCAGGATGATAGGCTCAAGTCATAAAGAATCAGGTGTCATGATCAATTTAGGTATTTTTTTTTTTTTTTTAATTATTGGCTTGGACGATCTCCATATCGGCCTAGAAGATATAATATAATTATGCCTAAATTAATTTGTCAATTATGGAAAGCAATTAAGGCTGATTGATACGATCACATCGGCCGGGCCAATCGTAGAATCGACCGGGACGATGTCCTGGATGATTGACATCGAACAGACTCTATTCAGGGCGTTGTTCAGGACGATTGTACTCGAACTTGAACTAATCGGCCAGGATGATATTGTATCAGCCAGGACGATGTAACCAATTTTTTTCTGATTATCCTGAATAATCCCAGTTGATTGAGCTTATTTTGTACTGATCGGCCAAGGCGATATTGATATCAGCATGGACGATAAAGTCAGTTCTTGAAATTATATTTAAAGGACCCAAATTTTCTCATGCAACAATACCTTGAGTGCTGCTGTCTTGACCTGAGAGAGCCTTGGGAGAGGGGGAGAGAGAGAGAGAGGAACTTGTGAGGGGGAGTTTGTGAGAGGGTTCACAAAGGTTTCTCCAAGCAAGGTTCCAAGTCGTCGTCTCCGTTCTTCATCCTTCATCCTTGAGTGGTTCTTGGGAGGCCTACTTCAGCAAAGGTCTGGGTTCTCTGCCCGCTTCAAGAGAAAGCAAAAGGAGTCGATTCTCTGCTGCACCGGGGTTAGTGAAAAGGAGTCTGTTGTAAAGGCTTCTCCGCCTAGCTGTGGGAGCTAAAGTAGAGACACTTAGTTAGTGCAATACTTAGAGGGTGCCTCCGAGGAGTGGACGTAGGTCAAGGATTGATCGAACCACTAGAATCCGGTGTGATCTTTCTTTGTTTTGCTTCCGCATTTATTTATTTTTTGCACTGTGAATTTTTGTTGGTGATTTTGGTTTTAATGTTTGTGCTTTACTAAAGAAAAATTTTAAAAAACACATTCACCCCCTCTTAGTTAGCCTCGGGCTAGTTCTAAGGGCTTAACATCCTAATGAACTTTCATAATCCTCTCCCCAAGAATGCTATCCATGTTTAAATTTCAAAGTAGATCTCCCAAATTAGGAATTGACTAATATTAATTTTAAAATAATTTTAAAAATACATATAAATCTATATGAATTTTGGAAAATATGTAATTAATAATAATCAATTTATAAAATAGGAAATAGGGAGATCTACTGGCACCATCCCTAGCAAGACTTTAAAATAATGTAAAATAATTTTTATATGAAAATATTAGGATACTAATTATTATAAATAAACCTATATATCAAAACCACTAAGTAATACAGAAACTCACCAGAAAATAATCTTTGGCATTATGAAAAGTATTTTCAAAATAAAATTCATAATGTTTAAAATTAGAGTATTAATGTGTAAAAATTCAATTTTAAAATGAATTTACTATGATTTTCAAAGTTTAAAGCATTAAAAGCTATTTTAAAATGATTAAAGTAATTACGCATTTAAAAATATATTATTAAATTAGATTAAAATAAATATCCAAGCTCTAATTTTAAAATGATAAATATTAATAGTAAAAATAATAATTTAGATAATAAAATAATAAATATAAATAATTTTAAAAAACTTAAAAAGAGATTGTAATAATAATAATAAATAGAATAAAATATTTTTTATCATTTAAAAGTAATTAATTATTAATTAAATATAGGAAATATTTCATAATTATAATTTAAAATATAATTAACTTTTAAGAATTAATTTTATATTAAAATTAAAGAAAATGATTTTCTAAAAAAATTGATATCAATAATGAATATTTTTTAACTTAAAATAATTAAAAAAATAATTTTTAAATACAACGAATTTTAAAACCCATTTAAAATTTAATTTAAATTAATAAAAACAAAATTAGCAGTAGCCCCATACGTGGTAAGCTCCCATTGGCTCCGCAGTTTCGGGGATGCATTTTGGAAATCATTACCAATGATTGCACCGCTACGCAATCATTGGCAATGATTGCGCCGGCACAGGAATATGAGCCGCTTGACTTATCCATGTCGGCGGGCTCTCCCAGCCGCTTAAACTTATGTAGTTCTGAATGTTGGGCCAAGATCATGTCTGACAGAGGAGATGACTGCGGGATCGAATCCGCGGTCGAACAAATACAGCGGAACAACAAGATCTGAACCGTTGATTGCAATATCAATAGCTCAGATCGCTCGTAATACATGCGTTACGCTAAACCGAACCCTAAAACCAATAACCGCTTATTTTTCTTGATCCACTCGATAGATCTTAATGAAATTTTAAACATAGCTAAAAATTATGAAGAGCATTCATGGTAAACCATTTTAGCAGTCTAAAAAGTGCTTTAGGAGAAGCTATTTAACCTAAAGTGTTGTGACTTATTCTATGGGTTTTAAGGAGTTTTCAACATTGGATCTTTAAATCCTTGGCACGGTTGAGCTTTTAGATTGTCCTCGTATATACTCCCTGTTAAACTCGAGCCTTGAAACATCCTCGATCGATGGGAAAACAACTTGGAATGAATTTGATCTTGGTTGGCCGGAGATCTAACCATCGGCGATCTTTTACCCGTGGAATTGGATGGGGGAAAGTGAGGAGTCCAAGGAGCTCACACAAGCCAGGGATCTGGCTTGGTGGATCTTACAAGAAAGAAAATAGCAAAAAAAAGCCCCTAAGAACCCTTACTTTCTCATATTTAAAGCCATAACCCTATCATGGACGGTTGGGATGAGATCAAGAGCTAAATAGGAGGGAAATCAAGTGATTAAGCCATGCTTTGAATCAAGTGTTCATTTGGAAACCATTAAATCCATTAAAAGGGGTTAATTTGGGCTTTAACCAGTCAAAATTGACCCAATATGACTTTGGTTGACCAAGTCAAAGGTTAACTTGGTAAATCTAGTCCATTGGATCCAAGAGGTGAGAGGTTTTGAGCCTAGAATGGGTTTAAATTTGTTTGAAATCGGTTTGGGCTCAAACAGGTCTAAATGGGTCAACCTGGGTTGACCTGGTCATCCAAGTTGACCCAGGGAGAAGGTCTGGGCCTAATGGGTTGGGTCTGAAACACTGAGTCCAGGGGAGGTGAGAATTGAGCTCGAGGAGCTCTAAAATTGATTTGAAATCAAGGGAAAGTGTTTGGGTTGAAATTACTAGATGGACAAGAGGGGGGGGGTGAATTTTGAAAACTTTTTGATAATAGTTAAAACTTAAGCAGGAGTTCTAATATTTTTTATGTTTTAAAATTTTAACATGAAAATTTAAACAAATTTTTTTTTCACAAATTTTCCCAAGAAAATATTGAAAAATAAAATGCATGCAGTAATAAAAGACAATAACGAAAAAGCACACCGAGATTTTTATAGCGGTTCGGTCAAACCATGACCTACGTTCACTCCACGGAGTCCTCCACTCCGGGTATTTCACTACAAGCAATAGCTCTCATTTTGCCCCCCTTGGCAAGGCGGAGAAGCCCTTACAATACTCCCTTTCACCAACCCGACGTGGCGGAGTGCCAAACTCTGTTTTCACCCTCCTAGCGACGGCAGAGAACCTTCTTGTTTTACTCCCTCTTGGAGAAGGCAAAGTACCTCGAGGTCACAGATGTAGAAGAGCCTTTCCCCTTGGAGACCCTCCCACAAATTCTTCTAGGGCCATAGTAGGAGCAAGATGCAGCAAGTTCGGAGCAACCGTGTTATCTCCCTCACACCTCTTCTCCCTCACAACGCTCACCTTCTCCTTCCTCTCTCAAACCCTAAAGAACTTCTCAAGATCTCTCTCCCTCAGAATCCCTCTCTAACCACGTTCTCCTCTCTGATTCACACCCTCAAAATATGACAAGTTTTTCACCTCTAAACAGGCTCCAAAATCCCTGAGATTTCAAAAGTAGCCGTTACTATCGTACAGTACGGTTTCTAATCGTACAATATGATATGTATAAACAGACTTCGTCCTGGTACGAAGTGGTACGAACAGTTCAAAAACATTCGTACAGTACGATTATAAATTGTACGGTATGATCCATAACAATTTTGTTCGTACAGAACAATAGTAGGGACGATCAAACATCATCTCTGTTCATCATATGGTACGATTTACATCGCACAGTATGATGAGACAAAATTGAAGAGATCGTCCGGGACAATCTTCGGGATGATTATAAGTCATCTCTGTTCATCATAGTGTACGACTGGGTTCGTACAGTACGATGTTCAAATTATAATTAAGCCCGGATTTCTTGCGCTAACTACAGATTAAATTAAGTAAGTATTTAAACAAAATTATACAATATGAAGATATTCATACCGTACGAGCGGCGGAAAATAACTTACTTAAGTTAAAATGGCTGCTAGGGTTTTGGCTTTGAACATATCGTACAGTACGAATACATTCATACGATACAATCTATTCACAGAATCGTCCTACAAAGCTCTGATCATACGGTACGAAATAACCTCGTACAGTACGATCTGCAGAGAAAGAAAAACTCTAAATTTTTCATTTAAAAACACTCTCCCCCTGTGTGTGTGCATGATTGCTCAAACTTTTATGTATTTTGTGCCCAGACTCAAGAAAATAAAAATAAAATAAAATCAATAAAATACATTGCAGACTTGTACTCCTAATCTACCCATTCTTGAGTCTTCCTATCATCCTGAGTAGCTTTTGATCTTCCTGAAATGTTAGTACTTATGGACAATAGCAAATAAAATAATATTCAATGAATAGATGATTCAAACGACATTATTTGTCATCATCAAAATCTCAAACTCGGGGTCATGGGTTGCAACATGGGACAATTTGGGTCAACCCGAGTTGACCTGGTCAACCAAGTTGACCTAAGGCATGGGTTTGGGCTCAATAGACTCAATTTGACACACTAAGCACAAGGGATATGGTCTTAGGTCATGGCCAGGTCAATTTGACCAAATCAACCCTTTTGACCAAGGGTTGAGCAAAAGAGAGGTCAACAAATAGATCCCAATAGGAGCGGCGAACAAACTAGTAAACTGCTCGTATTGGTGTTTGTTGAAACTTGTTTAATATGAATTAGGTTGTTAAACCTAAGCTTATGTCCCAGCGGCTAACCAAAGGGAGGGGGATGAATTGGTAATTAAAAATTTATCCCTCTTTTAAAAATTTAATACCAAAAATAACTTTAATGAATTTTGTTGAAAACGTATTTCAACCACAAGTTAAAACATTAAAAAACAAAAGCAGCAAAAAAAAAAAATAAAAGACACAAGTTTTATAGTGGTTCGGTCAAACATGACATACATCTACTCTCCGGAGGCACCATCCGAGTATTGCACTAATACCACTAGTGACTCTCCTTTTGCACCCACAGCAAGGCTGAGAAGCCTTTACAAAACACTCTTCCACAACTACCCGGTGTGGCAGAGAATCGTCATCTTTTTTACACTCTCTAAGTGTTGGCAGAGTACCATCATCCTTTTACACTCTCTCGGTGTAGGTAGAGAACCCTTCGGCTGTTCACACTCTCCAAGTGTAGGCAGAGAACCCTTCGATTGTTCACACTCTCTAAGTGTAGGTAGAGAATCCTTCGCTGTTCACACTCTCCAAGTATAGGTAGAGAACCCTTCGGCTGTTCACACTCTCCAATTGTCAGCAGAGAACCGGATCTCCTTGACAGATCTTCTCACAAGAAATATAGCAGGACGAGAAAAAAGAGTGAAGTAATCACAAATCATAAGTAGAGATTCTTACCTTTGAGCACCAAGTGAATCCTTCACGCTCCAGTAGTAAGAATCCTCCTTCAAACACTCTCTCACACTCTCTCCTTTACTCTCCCTTCAGTTGACACAAAGATCAGTAGGCAAAAAGATTAAGTGACAGTTTACAAAGGACCTTTTATATGAAAGACATGAAAAACTGTCTAAAAATTGTTGATTTTCAAATCAATACGAACAGGATCGTCCCGTACGATCGTAATATCATCCCGTACGAATAGTGTAAAATCGTTACGTATGATTCCTTATATGCATTGGGATGAGGTGAGTTCGTACACGATGATTGTCCCATACGAACTAAGTTCATCCTGGGATGAACAGTTATATCAACAGTTAGTTTCGACAAATTATAGGACGTTCTCAAAATTTCAAGGGACACAACAATTTGTCCTAGGACGAATAGAAGTTTGTTTGGACGAAAAAATTTCCAGAGGGTCCTGGGATGAATATAGGATTTTGTCTGGACAAAAATTTTCTCGAGAGTTTCGTCCAAGGACAAACATAGAATTTCATCTGGACGAAAATTTTCCTAAGAGTTTCATCCTTGCACGAATATAGAATTCCATTTGGACGAAATTTTTTTTAAGAGTTTTGTCCTGGGACAAACAGGATGAATCTTCTGGACTATCAGCACAAAGTGAGAATCAAGAGCAGATCGTCCCGGGATGAATTAGAAAATTTATCTAGACGATCATGACTTAGAAAAATTTTCACTTCCTATTCATTCCATTGCTCTTCCAAGGGGATTAACTGACTTGATCGTCCCATACGAACAAGGTTCGTCCCGTACGATCAGTGTGATTTTTAAAGATCTCCCCAAGTGTGTGTATGCTAAGCTTATTCAATTAAAATCATATTTTCTCAAACTTAATTACAATAAAAATTACAAACTATCTCATGCTGAATTTTGATTTGAAGTCTTCATTAATTTGGAGTTTGATTATCGTGAAATGTTAGTCCACACAAGAGCAAAAATAATTTTTCTAAAAAGTGTTAGAAGAAACTAAAGCTTAAAATAATAATATTTGGAATTATCAAAACTATACAAGTTGCAAGAAGATAAAACATGCAAATATCAACTCTTTTAACAATCTCTCCCTTTTTGATGATGGCAAAATAATTATTATTTGTATAATTTTTAAATCCTAAGAATCTCCTAAACTACCCCTGAATTGATGAACATATGAAAATAAGGAGGCATTGCATAGCAAATATATCTCTCTTTTCTTTTCTTTTCTTTTATTTTAAAAAACAAACATATACCATACAAAAATAATACGATAACAGAAAAATAATACAAATATATGAAAACAATACGATAACAAAAAAATAATATAAACATTATTTTCTCCCCCTTTTTTACAACAGTAAAAAGAGAAGAAGAAAAAGAACAAAAATGTAAGCAGTCATATTATAATCCTTTGATAATTGATCCTTGAAAGTGATTGAAATAAATTTAGCAAATAAAATCAAATCATTAGGCAAATAAAAATGATTTATAGAATTTAAGAAGATATATAGCTTTTATAATAAAAAAGATATATCAAAAACATGAATCAATTTAGACACTGAGATAAAGAATATCATTGCATAAAGGATGAATATAAATTTTGTATATTTCAAATTTCAATAAGAAATAAAAATATACTGAAGATCAATTTGAATTAAGAGATTGAAAGATTATGGAATATAATAACTACCGCATGTGACGCTTTGTGCTTTTTTTTTAATAGTTGTGGCACATTTTTGTTCATCTTTTTTCTTGTGGTCTTATTTTGTGCCTCTTTTTCAAATTGTGAATCATTGCGCATTCCTTTTGATTTTTGTACATTTTTATATTTTTCAAGAGTAATCTTGATCTTTCCAAAATCAATAATAAAAAATTTCAAATTTTCTAAGTACAGCAATATTTATTGATAAATGAATTACAAAATAAGAAAATATCACAATTACAATAATAATATTAAACATTAATGTAGTCTAATAAGAGACATGAAATTGACAATCTTAATTACATCAAGTTATAAGCAAAACTTAAATTTAGAAAAAATTAGTTTTTACTAATGAATTTAATTTTATATTGCACTTCAAGGTATAATACTCTTAAGATCAAAACTTTTAGAGATTTTCATATAGGCTAACATATATTTCAACACAAAATTAAAACCAAGACAAGATAACTTATATTGATATAATGATAATGAATATTGCAATTTTGAGAAATGATATCAATACATCATAAAACATAAATGTTAAAACATAAATGAAAACTAACACATAACTAAAATATATCACAACACAAACTATCAAAGTACAATCGCATCGACTAAAGAAGATCATAAGAAAGTACATAAATCACTCTGATGGGCCCTAATCTGGAGGAGGAGGAGGAGGTACAGTACTGAAGAAATTAAAATAACTGCTTATCATAAGCATATTTTACCTTATATCATTTATCTGTTTTCGCATATATCCCATGTCTTGATTGTACTGAACATCCTACTACTGTAAGTGAGTTTTAATTTGATCAAATCTTTGATCAACATGAGACTCTAAACAATCAAATCTATGAACCAAATCTTGGTAATTTGGTTCACTAGCAGGGGTAGGTTCAGGTTCCTCTTTTAAGTCACTAATAACATGTGTTTTACGTAGTTCATCTTTATTGAAGATTGCCGTAAAAGATCCATCGTTGTAGTAGAGAGGTTCTTCAAAATCTTGATATGGATGAACCAATTCATACTTCTTCTCCAAAATGTAGGCTACAAGATATCCTAAGATAATATTTTTCTTTCTTTTATGGGCGACATGACCAATTTCAGAAAGTCCATAAATATAGTCAATGATTAATTGGGCTTCATCTATAGGTTGGTTAGTCATAATCAAATAGGTCACGGTAGAAAGTAGAGGAGTAATGTTAACTCGATTACCAGCTTTAGGTATAATAGAGGTACGAAGAACATGCTGAATGATACAAGCTTTTTGATTAAGAGATGATACTTTGGGTACATGAGTTAAAGTACCAACTCCTCTAAGAACATTGTTGATTTTAGACCTATCAAAATCGAAAGTAGTGGTCAAGGTATGGGCTCTAATTCCTTCAATTCTTAAGTTCAGAAAGATTCCTAAGTCCGCCTTGGTGATTTCTACTTTCTTCTTAAAAACATATGACTTTATGATAGAATGATCATAATCGAAGGACATGTTTGCTAGAAAATAGTGAAAGATTTCTTTGTTATAGAAGTGAATAAGAGTGTGGATGAGGCCAAATTGAGTGGAAGCAAACAAATTCATTACCTTAAAGTTTAGTTTATATTGTAGTAGAACTCTAGAAGTGGTGATCTGAGCAGAGGCAAATTTAGGAAATGACTCTTCATTGGCCTTGGACAGAAAGTTATAGCTAAAGTTTTTGGGTTGGACCCTTGGCTAGAACCTTTTGCCTTTTGCTAGAGCTTGCCATAGAGATATTCAAGGGAAATAGGGGTTTGAAAGGGATGTTTTAAGTGATGATAGTTGAGTTCAAATCCTGTCAATTTAATGAAATACGACTGTTCGTCAGATGAAATTAATTTCATCCCGTACGAATTTCAGTTCGTCCCGTACAAAAAAATTTCGTATGGACGAACGAATGCGTACAAAAATGAAACGGTATTTTGTAATCATGCAAATAACGATACATCCTTTCATACAGAATTTTGACCAAATGATTGTACAAACGAACATGTGTTCGTCCTGGACGATCAGATAATAAATATCATTTTAATGGCAGTTGAAACCGTCCCCCACATCGAATCATCAAGCGTTCGTTTGTACGAACCAATGGTTCGTACGGACGATCATGCATAATAAAAACTACCTTATCCATTTAATTGTCAATTCATCGTACATATGTTTGATAATTTTGTCCAGACGATCGTGATGATTGTACAGATGAAGTTAAAAATAAAACTAAAAAATTATATGCAAATTGTTCAAATCCGACGGTTAACACACTACATAATTTGTCCCGTACGAAAATAATTTCGTCCTGGACGGTTGCCACTCAGTTTTTCAAATCATGCACTAAAAAATCTAGATGTGAGAATTTTTCAAAAACGAAAACACAATAAAAACACGATAGAAAAATACACAAAATCACAAATACACATAAAACATTAACTAGAAAAACACACATCAAAGTTGCATAATCATTTTAATTAAGCATTCAAATCAATCACACCAAGGATTATTCTTATTGTACTGCAAGTATCAAAGGCTAAAGTTTTTATAAAAATGTCTACAAGTTGATTTTCTGTAGAAACATGAATGAGTTCAATTTCTCCTTTGGATACATGATCCCTTTTGAAATGATGCATGATGTCTATATGTTTGGTGCTTGAATGTTGAATAGGACTTTTAGAAATACAAATAGCACTAGTGTTATCATAATAAATGGAAATAGTGTCTATAGATAATCCTAAATCAATCAACTGTTGTTTCAACCAAAGTACTTGTGCCACATAACTTCCTAATGCAATGTATTAAGCTTTAGCAATAGATAGGGTTACTAAATTTTGTTTTCTACTAGGCCAAGAGACTAAAGAATTTCCAATAAACTGACATGTTCCAGAAGTGCTCTTTCTATCAACCCTATAACCTGCAAAGTCAAAATCTGAATAACCAATTATTTCAAATGAAGAGCTAAATTTAGGATACCAAATTCCTAAGTTCTGAGTTCCTAATAGATATCTTAAAATCCTTTTTACTGCTGTCAATTTTGATTCTTTTGGATCTGATTGAAATCTAGCACACAAATAAACACTAAACATGATATCGGGCCGGCTAGATGTCTAGTAAAGCAAAGATCCAATTATCTCTCTAGATTTCTTTTCATCAACAAATTTTCCCTTAGGGTCCTTATCCAACTAAACTGAGGAACTCGTAGGTGTACTAATAGGTTTAGCATTGTCCATTTCATACTTTTTGAGGATATCCTTAACATATTTAGACTTACTAAGAAATATTCCCTTCTCAATTTGCTTAATGCTAAAGCCTAGAAAGTAGCTTAAATCTCCTATTAGACACATCTCAAATTCACTACTCATTATTTTAGAAAAATCATCACAAAGATTTTTATTTAAAGATTCAAAGATGATGTCATCAATATAAATTTGTACAATGAGTATATCCTTACCAAATTTCTTCAAAAAGAGAGTTGTATCTACACTACCATTTTCAAATGATCTTTCAAGTAGGAAGTTGCTCAATATCTCATACTAAGCCCTAGGTGCCTGTTTTAATCCATATAATGCCTTTTTCAATTTAAAAATATGATTTGGATGTTTAGAATTTTCAAAACCTGGAGGTTGTTCTACATAAACATCCTCTTGAATTACTCTTTTTAAAAAGACACTTTTTACATCCATTTGATATAATTTAAATCCTCTAAAACAGGCAAAGGCTAGCAAAACCCTAATTGCTTCAATTCTAGCTACAGAGGTAAAAGTCTCCTCAAACTCAATCCCTTCAATCTGGTTATACCCCTTAGCAACTAATCTAGCATTATTTCTAATGACTACTCCTGAGTTATTCATTTTGTTTTTGAATACCCACTTAGTTTCAACTACACTTTGATCCTTTGGCCTTGCAGTTAACTCCCAAATTTTATTTCTTACAAATTGATTTAACTCTTCTTGCATAAATAAAATCCAAAATTCATCCAAAAGTGATTCATTAATATTTGTGGGTTCTATTGTTAAAATGAAGGCTGAATGATTGACTTCTTTGTTTAATCCACGCCTAGTCCCTACACCCTCACTAGGTTCACCAATTATCAATTCCTTTGGGTGGCTTTTAGAAAATCTCAAATCTCTAGGCAAATGGTTTTCTATCTCCAAGTTTTCTTTCAAAATTTCTTCCAAATTTTCTTCCAAATTTATTTTATCAATCTTTTGGGAGTTAATCTCAATCTCATCTTCTACAATATTTGGCTCTTCCAAAATTCTATATTCATCAAATACAACATGTGTGGTCTCCTCAATTGCCAAAGTTCTTTTGTTGAATACTCTATAAGATTTTCCAACACTTGAGTATCCTACAAAAATTTCTTCATAAGATTTTGGATCAAATTTTCCTAAGGCAGATTTTCCATTGTTATGAATAAACACATTGCAACAAAAAATATGCAAATGGGACAAATTAGGTGTTCTTCCTTTTAGCAACTCATAGAGTATTTTATTTAATTTAGATCTCACATTCACCCTATTTAGAATATAACATACAGTGCTAACCGCCTCAGCCCAAAAATATTTAGGTAGTGAGTATTCTGCCAACATGGATTGGGTGACTTCTATTAATGTTATATTTTTCCTTTCGACTTTCTCATTCTTTTGAGGGGTTCTAGGTGCAGAAAAGTTGTGATCAATTCCTTTCTCCTTACAAAGTCCTTAAATATTTCATTCTCAATTTCTCCTCCATGATCACTTTGTATAGTCTTAATTTCACATCCTAGCTTTCTATGAATCCAAGTTGAAAAGTTTCTAAATTTTTCAAATGATTCACTCTTATGAAATAAAAATCTAACCCATGTGAATCTAGAGTAATCATCCACAATCATAAATTCGTATACCTTCCCTCCTAGACTTACAGTTCCAACTGGTCCAAAAAGATCCATATGCAAAATCTCCAATGGTTTACTAGTTCTAAGATCTTTATTGGACTAAAAAGAGAACTTCACCTATTTTACTAATTAACATGTATCACAAAGGTGATCCTTAGTAAAATCTAGTTTAGTATACCTCTCAGTAGGTTCTTTTGGGTAATCTTCCTAAGGTTTTTCATGCTAGAGTGACAAAGTCTCCTATGCTAAAGTCATGACTCATCAGAAATAGTTTTTAAACAAAAAGTAGTAGGATTTTTAATGTAATTCAAATCTAGCATATACACATTGTTTACCCTTATACCATTTAAAATATAATTTTCATTTAGGCTTAATATGCAGCTAGTAGAAAAAAAATTTACACTGTATCCTTTATCACATAGCTACTTTATACTTAATAAATTATGCTTTAAGCCTTCTACTAACACATTCTTAATAAAAAAGTTTTTAAGATTTTCAATCATACCTAACCCAATCACATTCCTTGTGGTGTTATCTCCAAGCGTAATCTTACCTCCACTCCTGGCTTCCAGCGATATGAATTGTGTAGTATCTCCAATCATATGCTTTGAGCATCCACTATCCAGGTACCATATGCTCTCATGAGGTCTTGTGTGAGAGCGACCCTCTTCTTGATCTGACTGATCAAGATTATCGGCCATTAAGCATAGATTAGTGACTTCCTCTTCCTTTTCCATTTCTAACGAGTCCAAAGCTGAGTTCGCCCAGAAAGCTCTTTGGAATTTCTTCTTGCCTTTCTTCACAATTGGTTTCTCCTCTACCTTCTCCTTGCTAGGAATGGCTTTGAGTTTTGGGCAATCTATCTTAATATGTTCAGGTTTCCTACACTCATAGCAAATAACATCATTTAAAACCTTGACATTCCTATTAAATTTACCTCGATTCTAATGCTGGCATCACTTCTACTTCCTCTTCAGAAAGCTTTTGATTTGTCTAGTCATTAGTCCGATGTCGTCTTCATCCTCAAGTTTTGAGTGTTCACTCTCAGATTCCTTCACTTTTAGTGCTATGTTCTTCTCCCTACGTGATTCACCTGCATCAATCTTTCTTTGGCTAACTCCTTGCTCGTAAGCAATTAGCGATCCAAGAAGGTTGTCAATAGAGTAAATGTTTAGATCTTTTGACTCTATAATTGTAGTAATTTTAGCATCCTAAGTAATTGGAAAATAATGAAGTATCTTATTAATCATTTCAGCATTTATTAGTTCCCTACCCAATGCATATAAATAGGTGACTATTTGTGTGAATCTTGTGTACATATCAGAAATGGATTCATTTGGTTTCAATGCTCATAATTCATAATCATACAACAAGATATTAAGACTAAATTTCTTAACCTCATTAGTCCCCTTGTAAGTTATACAAAGTTTATCCCATATGTCCTTTCCACTTTTGCAAGTGAAAGCCCGTATGTAATCTTCAGATTTAAGTGCACAAAAGAAATTATTAAAGCATTTTGCATTAAGTTATGCTAAGTCACGTTCTTCTACTGTCCAGTCTATAAAAGGTGTTTCTACTCTAACTTCGTCAACTAATCTAGTTGGTTTTGTGTACCCTTTCTGAACTGAGATCTACATTCGGTAATCAAGTGGCTGTAAAAATGTAGACATGCATATTTTTCAAAAATCAAAAGGAATATTATCGAATAATGGAGGTCTAGTTATAGAGTAACCTTCAGGTGTATTTTGGTTTCTAAATGTATCCATCTACGTTAATCAAAAAGTAGTCTAAACTTATGATTTTAAAACAAATATCTAATACCACTTATTGAAACTTGTTTAATATGAATTAGGTTATTAAACCTAAGATTATGTCCCAGCGGCTAACCAAGAGGGGGGGGGGTGAATTGGTAATTAAAAATTTATCCCTCTTTTAAAAATTTTATATCGAAAATAACTTTAGTGAATTTTGTAGAAAACATTTTTGAACCATAAGTTAAAATATTAAAAAACAAAGCAGCAAAAACAAATAAAAGACACAAGTTTTATAGTGGTTCGATCAAATACGACCTATATCCACTTCCCGGAGGCACCCTCCGAGTATTGTACTAATATCATTAGTGACTCTCTTTTTGCACCCACAGCAAGGCAGAGAAGCCTTTACAAAACTCTCTTCCACCACTACCCGGTGCAGTGGAGAACCGTCATCTTTTTTACACTCTCTAAGTGTTGGCAGAGAACCGTTATCCTTTTACACTCTCCCGGTGTAGGTAGAGAACCCTTCAGCTGTTCACACTCTCCAAGTGTAGGCAGAGAACCCTTTGACTGTTCACACTCTCCAAGTGTAGGCAGAGAACCCTTCGGCTGTTCAACCCTTTGGCTGTTCAACCCTTTGGCTGTTCACACTATCCAAGTGTCGGTAGAGAACCAGATCTCCTTGACAGATCTTCTCACAAAAAATCTAGAAGGATGAGAAAAAAGAGTAAAGTAATCACAAATCACAAGTGGAGATTCTTACCTTTGAGTACCAAGTGAATCCTTCACGCTCTAATAGTAAGAATCCTCCTTTAAACACTCTCTCACACTCTCTTCTTGACTCTCCCTTCAGTTGACATGAAGATTAGTAGGCAAAAAGATTAAGTGATAGTTTACAAATGACCTTTTATATGAAAGACATAAAAAACTGTCTAAAAATTGCTGATTTTCAAATCAATACGAACAGGATCGTCTCGTACGATCGTAATATTGTCCCGTACGAACAGTGTAAAATTGTTGCGTACGATTCCTTATATACATTGGGATGAGTTGACTTCGTACATGATCATCATCCCGTATGAACTAAGTTTTTTAAAAAAGTGTTAGGAGAAAACAAAGCTTAAAATAATAATATTTGGAATCATCAAAACTATACAAGTTGCAAGAAGATAAAACATGCAAATAGCGACTCTCTTAACAGTATTGACCGAATGTGACAAGAAAAGTAGAGTAAAAAACATAAGTAAAGGTCACCAGAAGGTGAAAAGGTAGGAGAATTCTTTCATGGCCTTACCCTATGTCAAGGGCAGAGAGAAGGAAAGCACCGAGGTAAAGCAGAGTTCATTAGAAGGTGAAAAAGTAGGGGTCTCCTCTCTTGGCCTTACCCTATAGTAAGGGTAGAGCTGAGGAAAGAATCAGGAGGAAATTACAGATCGCCAAAAGGTGAAAAATTAGTGAGTTCCTCTCCTGGCCTTATCCTATAGCAAGGGCAAAGCCTAGGAGAGAACCAAATTAAAGTAGTAAGTAAACCAACTACCTGCCTGACCATATTGAAACAGTAAGGTTAAAGTTGAAAGGGGTGGTGCGAAATGCCTTCTTAGGACTCTGTCGGGCTCTCTCAACTAGGTAATTTGATGTCTACACAGAAAATATGCCTACACTAGCATAAAAGGAAAAAAAACATATGCCTAGTGTATGTGCCTGCGATAGGGTCTCTACTTGGCGCATATGTCAAAACTAATACAAAGTAAGAACACTCAACATGATCCCTGATGCATATGCCCACAATGACATGAAGAGAAAAAAGTGGTGAGGAATGCCTCACAGGGACTCTATCGGGCTCTGTCAATCAGGTAAGCTTCAACACCTGACTAACCATTTTGGTGGAGCAGATGAAGAAGGGCTCAATACTCACTCAATCATTTTGAATGAATGAATAAAGAGTCAGGACCTGACATCTTCCTGATCATAATAGGATATCAAAAAAGTAAAGGGTGGTGAGGAATGTCTCTCAGGGACACTGTCGGGCTCTCTCAACCAAGGAAGCTTCAAACACCTGCTTAACCTATTTGGCGCAGCAGATAAGGAAGGGATCAATACTCAATTGATCCTTTTGAACCACTGAGTAAAGATTCAGGGTTTAACGCCCACCTGATCACAATAGGACATCAGTAAAAAAGGGTAGTGAGGAATGCCTCCCAGAGACTCTGTCGGGCTCTCTCAACTAAGGAAGCTTCAACACATGCTTAACCAGTTCGGCGAAAAAGTATATGAAGAAAGGCTCAATACCCACTTGATCCTTTCAAACCAATGAGTAAAGATTTAGGGTTTGATGCCCTCCTAATCATAATAGGACATCAGAAAAAAAAGGGTAGTGAGAAATGCCTCCCAGGGACTCAGTCGGGCTCTCTCAACCAAGGACGCTTCAACACCTGCTTAACCAGTTCAGTGAAACATATGAGGAAGGGATCAATCCCCACTTGATACTTTCAAAATAGTGAGAAAAGAGTTAGGGTTTGACTCCCGCCTGATCACAACAAGACATTAGAAAAAAAGGGTGGTGAGAAATGCCTCTTAAGAACTTTATCAGACTCTCTCAACCAAGAAAGTTTCAACACCCGCTTAACCAGTTTGGTGTAGCCGATGAGGAAGGGATCAATACCCACTTAATCCTTTCAAACCAGTGAGTAAAGAATCAGGGTCTGACACCCGCCTGATCATAATATGACATCAGAAAAAAAGGGCGGTGAGGAATACCTCCTAGGGACTATGTCGGGCTCTCTCAACCAAGGAAGCTTTCACACCTGCTTAACCAGTTTGGTGCAGTATATGAGGAAGGGATCAATACACATTCTATCCTTTCAAACCAATTAGTAAAGAGTCAGGGTTTGATGCCCTCCTGATCACAATAGGACTTTAAAAAAAAAAGGGCGGTGAGGAATGCCTCATAAGGACTCTGTCGGACTTTCTCAACCAAGGAAGCTTCAACAGCTGCTTAACCAGTTCAGTGTAGTAGATGAGGAAGGGATGAATACCCACATAATCCTTTTGAACTAGTGATTAAAGATTCAGGGTCTGACACCTGCCTAATCATAATTGGACATAAGAAAAAAAGGGCGGTGAGGAATGCCTACCAGGGACTCTATCGAGCTCTCTCAACCAAGGAAGCTTCCACACCTGCTTAACTAGTTCAGTGCAACAGATAAGGAAGGGCTCAATACCCACTTAATTCTTTAGAACCAGAGAGTAAAGAGTCAGGGTGTGACGCCCACCTGATCACAACAAGACTTCAAAAAAAAAAAGGGATATGAGGAATGCCTCATAAGGACTCTATCGGACTCTCTCAACCAATGAAGCTTCAACATCTGCTTAACTAGTTTGATATAGTATATGAGGAAGGGATAAATTCCTACTTGATCCTTTCAAACCAGTAAGTAATGAGTCAGGGTCTAACTCCTACCTAATCACAACAGGACATCATAAAAAAAAGGGCGATGAGGAATGCCTCTTAGGGACTCTGTCAGGCTCTCTCAAATAAGGAAGCTTCAACACCTACTTAACCAGTTTAGTGTAGAAAATGAGGAAGGGTTCAATACCCACTTGATTCTTCCAAACCAGTGAGTAAAGAGTCAGGATGTAACACCGCCTGATCACAATAGGACATCATAAAAAAAAGGGCAGAGATGAATACCTCCCAAGGACTCTATCAGGCTCTCTCAGCCAAGGAAGCTTCAACACCTGCTTAACCAGTTCAGTATAGCAGATAAGGATGGGCTCAATATCCACTCGATCCTTTCAAACCATTGAGTAAAGAGCCAGGTTCTGACTCCCTTCTGATCACAACAGGACTTCAGAAAAAGGGCGGTGAGGAAATCCTCTTAAGGACTCTGTCGGGCTCTCTCAACTAAGGAAGCTTCAACACCTGCTTAACCTGTTTGACGTAGTAGATGAGGAAGGGATCAATATCCACTCGATCATTTTAAATGAGCGAATAAAGAGTTTGGCACAGTAGATAAGGAAGCTTTAATAAATACCTAACCAGTTTGGCACAGTAGATAAGGAAGGGCTCAATACCCACTTGATCCTTTCAAACTAGTGAGTAAAGAGTTAGGGTATGATGCCCGCCTAATCATAATAGGACATCAAAAAAAATAGGGCAGTGAGGAATGCCTCCTAGGGACTCTGTCGGGCTCTTTCAACTAAGGAAGCTTCAACACCTACCTAACCAATTTGGCGCAACAGATAAGGAAGGGCTCAATACTCACTTGATAATTTCAAATGAGTGAATAAAAAGTCAGGGTGGTGGGGTATGCCTTCCAGGGGTTCTGTTAGGCACCCCACCAAGTAAGTAACCGATCTATCTCACTGATTAGTTCGGTGCAATAGGGTAGAAGGCAAAAATCACCTCAACATCGACCTAAAATAGATTTGTGTTGGGATGTGAGGGAGAAAGTAAAGGTTATTATAGAAAAAATTTTAACAAAAAAGTTGGCTAAGAGTTCCCAAACTGACTTCTAGTTACCTCGTGGTATAGGACAAAACATCATGGCCACGGGTATCCAGATACCGAAGGAATTCCTCCAGCAACTTTATCAAAAGATTTAAAATAATATAGAGAATGGGGAATATGGTTAGCTTTGATAACCCATGACACATTCACCACACGAATGAAAATGGGAAGTATAATTATAGTTAATATAAGAAAAAAATTTATATATGGATAATGGATCAACACTATCACTCCCAACTAATATAGGTTGGTATGAACCCAATATCACATCCTTTAAGGATGAAATGAATTTATATATAGATAGTGGATTAACATAGCGACCCCCCAACTAACATGGGTTGATATGGACCCAGTATCACACATTTCAAGAGTTTAAGTGAGTGGTTTTGATATCCTAGACCCCGTTCAACTTATGTGAACAAACTGGGGAGCACAATCATAACAAAATTGGGATATGAATATAATTTATATATGGATAATGGATCAATATTACCACCCCCGAATAGTATGGGTTAGTATGGACCTAGTATATCATCTCAAAAAGAAGTTTGAATTATTGGTTTTAATATCCCAGACCATGCTTGGGGGTGTCAAGTGAAACTGAAAAGCACAATAATAATGAAATTGATATGAAAAAGAAATTAATAGAGCGATAATGGATCAACATCACCACACCTAACTAACACAAGTGGGGATGGACCTAATATCACCTATTATCAAAAGTTTAAATTATTGGGTTTTATATCCCAGACCACACTTGGGGGTACCAAGTGAAACTTGGTGAGAACAACTATCATGTCATGATTGATAGTAGAAAGGAGATTTTATAGGGACACTGGATCAACATTATCACACCTGACTAATGCTAGTGGGCATGGACCCAATATCACCTATAAAAAAAAGGATTTAAATTAGGGACATTGGATCAACATCATTACACATAATTAAATTAGGTGGGCATGGACCAAATATCACCTCTAAAAAGTGGATTTGAATTAGGGACATTGGATCAACATCATCATACTTGACTAATACAGGTGGGCATGGACTCAGTATCACCTCTTAAAGAAAGTTTGAATTTTTAGTTTTAATATCCCAGACCACACTTGAGAGTGCCAAGTGAAACTGGATAGAACAACTAGCGTATCACGATTGATAGAAGAAAGGAGTTTAAATAGGGACATTAGATCAACATCACCACATTTGACTAACGCATATAAGGATGGACCCAGTATCACATCTCAAAAAGGTTTGAATTATTAGTTTTTATATCCCAAACCACGCTTGGGGTAACAAGAGAAATTGGGGTAGAACAATTATCGTATCACGATAGATAGAATAAAGGAATTTATATAGGGACATTGAATTAACATCACCACACCTGACTAACACAGATTGGCATGGACCTAGTATCACCTCTTAATTTTGATATTCTAGACCACACTCGAGAGTGCCAAGTGAAACTGGGTAAGAACATCTATTTTATCATGATATATAGAAGAAAGGAATTCAAATAGGGACATTGGATCAACATCGCTAGACCTGATTAACCTTGGTGGGCAATGGACCCAGTATAACCTAGAGAAAAAGGATTTTATTTATTGATTTTGATAACCCAGACCACACTTGGGGGTGTTAAGTGAAGTTGGGGAAGAATGACTATCATATCATGATAAAAAATAGAAAGAAATTTATATAGGGACAATGAATCAACATCGCCACACCTGACTATCGTAAGTGGGCATGGACCCAATATCACCTATACAAAATGGATTTGAATTATTTGTTTTTCTATCTTAGTCCACGCTTAGGGTGACAAGCAAAACTGGGTGAAAACAATTATAATATCATGACTGATATAAGCAATATATCAATGTATCACCACACCTACCTACCATTAAGTGGGCATGGACCCAGTATCATATATATAAAATAGATTAGAATTAGAGACATTAGATCAACATCACCACACCTGACTAACCTATGTGGGTATGGACCCAGTATTACCTATAAAAATGAATTTGAATTGTTGGTTTTATGCATTGGCCCCAATGTGATTGATGTACATAAATAGAAGCATAAATATTCCTGCGGCGTATCAACGTATCACCCTTAAGGATAACCTTATATTATTCGTAACAAACATCATGTGATAGAGGACAAATCATCGTGGCCACACAGACTGTCGAAAAGTAAGAAGGCTCCTTTCATAGAAGGTAGGGGGCACTAGTCTGTAGGAAACTACTAGCACTAGCGGAAAGAGTGTCAGAATATTTTTGACGGGAATCCTTGATTCTCATTCCACACACCTAATGGGGAATAGGTTGCTTGCTAGTACTCTAACGTCAGAAGTCTCCTTCATTATCTAAGTTACCATCAACAACTAATACACCCATATATATTAAGTATCTATGAAAGGTAGGAAGGTGCCGGGGTTTGCTCGATGGTGTCAGGGTGAGAAAGCCGAGCGAACACAAAAACTTGATAGGAAGAAGAGAATTCATAAGGTACGGAATGACCTAGAAGGTTGGAGGGTAAGCGACCATAGCTAAGGAAAACTCTAACTAAGAAGGGAATCTAATTAAGAAAGAGATTCTAATTAAGAATAGGATGAATCTAATCTAAGGAGTACCAATCATATAGTACACACAAGAAAGAATAATATGAGATCCAAAGATGGAGAGAGAAACAAATGAAAGTGCACTGAAGGCACTTGAAAGTTTGTTAGGGATATTAAGCCCTTATGAACTAGCCCAAGGCTAACCAAGGGAGGGTGAATTGGTATGTTAAAAAATCTTTTATGATCAAAACACAAAACTTAATCAAACCCAAATTCACCACAAATAAAATCAAAGTGTGAAAAATAAATGTGGAAATAATAAAGGAAAGAACACACCAGATTTATAGTGGTTCGGTCAAACCTTGACCTTCGTCCACTCCTCGGAGGCACCCTTTGAGTATTGCACTAAAACTCAGTGTATCACCTTTAGCCCCCACAGCTAGGCAGAGAAGCCTTTACAAAATCACTTCCACCTTTCTTGGTGCAGTGGAGTAGCTGAGCCCTTTGACACCAAAGAGATCTTCTTCTTCCCAAAACTTTCCTCAAGATAAGCCTTGAATCCGATGGTACTAAGGTGCAAGCTTGCCGTAGCAACAGTGTGGAACCCTCTCCACACTCCCTTCAAACTCCCTTCAAGGATCTTTTCCCTTTCTCAAACTCCACACTTTTCTCTCTCTCTTTTAAGCTCTCTCTTCAAGTTTTCTTCAAGCTTCAATGGCTACCAAAGACACTCTTCATGAGAAAGCAAGAGGACTTTAAATATATTTGCAAAAATGACATTATCATCCTGGATGATCGTTGGATCGTCCCATACGATATGCATAAAAAGAGGGCTTCAAAAATCCCTAAAAACTCAATCTTGGCGCCAAATATCATCCAGGATGATTACATGATCTTATTATACGATATGCTTAAAAAGAGGGCTTCAGAAAACCCTAAAAACTCAATTTCGGTGCCTATAATCATCCTGGATGATCACAGGATCATCAAGTATTATGTGCAGAATTTAACCTGATAGTCCTGGATGATATTTGGATAGTCCAGGACGATTAGTACAAAAATTTTCAGAACATCAAGGACGATATCGTGGATCATCTAGGTCGATTAGAAGTAAAATTATGGTATTTCGACTTGTATGATTTAGGAAAATCATGTATGTCGGTAAATATCATCCTGTATGATATACAGATCGTCCAGGACAATCAGATTGAAAAAAATAACCATAATTAATCTCCTAATCACAGGATCAATTTAGGCATGATTTGTATTGATCGTCTTAGACGATCCAGATCATCAAGGATGATTAGAACAAAAATTAAATCTTAAAATCTTGCCTAAAATAGCATTGGCGGCTATTTTCTAAGATTATAGAGGATCGTCCTCGACGATCCAAAAATCGTCCAGTACGATTAGTTCAAAACTTGATCTTTTGGATTTCACTAGATCTCATTCCATTGAGTGTGTGTGCATGATCACCAAGCAAGCATACACCTTATAAGACTTGACTCAAGAAATCAAAATTACATCCATGAATATTACATACCCTTTTACAATATATAATTATTTAACCCAATCTTGAGCTCCAATTTTTTGTTTGATGTTGCATGATTTTTTAAAAATGTTAGTATACACAAACAAACATATATTGTAAATACAAGTAGACAATAGAAAGTGAGCCATAATATTTATTATCATCAAAAGCATAAACTCATAAGCTCGAGTTGTAATAATCTTGCCCTTTTTTATGATGACACATATTACTGATTGAATTTACAAAATTAAAAAAAATTTCTCCTAATCTCCAACTCACTAGAATAAAAATTTAAAAATAGGGGAAGACAAAAATTTTTGTTGTTTTTATTTTTTATTTAAAAAAAAAATAAAAAACAAATACAAATATAACATTACATTCTTCCTCTTTGACATTATCAAAAAGAGGAGGGGCACAAACAATCAGAATAATAAAAAAAATAAAAAATAAAACGATCCCTGATCTAGTGAAAAAAATCAAATATTCTTAAAATAAGAAAGTTATCTTTGGATTTTATTTAAAAACGTAGTAAGGAATGAATTGATAACACAAAATTCAGAAAAGGTTAGAAATCATGAAATCGTCAATCTAAGCTCAAGTTCTTTTAAAGATTCAAAAACTTTTTAATCTAATATCTAAATTAAGAAAAAAATTAGAAAAAAAATACTAATTTTTTTAAAAACTCCTTTCATAAAATATATCAAATAGAAGTTTAATACAAAAATTGGTGAATAAGGAATCATGATTTTTAAGCTCAAGTATCAAAAATATCAAGGATTTTCTTAAGTTTTAAGAAGTATAAGAAAGATAAGCATTACTTTTTGTGTGCTCATTTTATGCCTCTTATCAGTTTTTGGAGCACTTTGCTCATCTTTTATTTTTTGATACACTTTGTGTATATTTCTCAATTTGACGTTATTACGCATCTTTTGATTTGACATCATTGGCCACTTTTTTTATTTAGCATCATTGGACATTTTTTTAATTAAATATGCTTTTTTTTTATTTTAAAAAAAGTAAACCAATTCTATTAATAGAATGAATTACTTGATTAAAAAAATTATGAGGTAAATTCAACAACTTGCAAAAGATTCCTATGCGATAAATAAAATGTAGGGAGATGAAAAAGATCAGTTTCAAAATTCAATTTATAATATAATGAAGATTTTGAATTAAAAATAAAATAACCTTTTTAAGAAAAGAGATAGAGAGACAAAATCATGAGTTTCCTTCCTTTGACTTTTTTTAGAGAAATCAACCACAACTTACATAAGAATTCAAGCAAAATAAGAGGTAGGTTTTTCATTTAAGGTGAACATGTGTGTTGACCAGAGAGAACTTCACAAAAAGAAAAGTAAAAATAAATTAAAAATTTAACGAAAAAGAAAAGAAAGGAAATAAATAATGATTAATAATCCAAAGAAAAATACACAAAAACTAACAAAACATGCATACATAGAAAAATAAACTAGCAAATAGTGGTTTAAACATCATCTTGCTCCTAGTCTGATGATTTAGAAGCTAGGTTTGTCCAGGAGATTTTTTGCTTTTCATTATTTTTCATTTTTACAACATTCTTAGCCTTACCCTTTTCTTTTACAGAAAGAGTTCTCAAATTAGGGTACTGATTTTTCATATATTTAGGTTTCTCGCATCCAAAGTAAATAACATTAGAATTAATCTTAACATTCTTATCATTTTTTATTTTATTCTACTTTTGTTGATGCTTATACTTTGGAGAGCTTTTTAAATTGCTTGATAAGTCATCGCTTTCGTCACCAACTAAGCCACTTTTCTCTGAGTCTTCAGTGTTTAACACTATCATCTCACCTGCATCCATAAGTCTTTGACCCAAACTTTGCTCGTAGGCAATGAGTGAGCCAATCAAATTATCAATAAAATATTCATTCAAATTTTTTGATTCACAAATAACAACAACTTTGATATCATATTTGTCAAGTAAACAATATAGAATTTTATTGACTTTTTTAAAGTTTGAAAATTCTTTACCTAAAGCATGCAATAATGTCACAATTTGAATAAACCTAGTATACATGTCTAAGATCATCTCATAATATTTCATGCAAAATAATTCATAATCATACATTAAATTATTTAATATGAAATGCTTAATTTTATTAGTGCCTTTGTATATAACGTGTAATTTATCCCAAATTTCATTGCCAGTAGAGCACGTGAAAACAAACATAAAATCATCATAATTTAAAGCACATAAAAAAATAGTTTACTGATTTAGCATTCAATTGAGCATTGATTTATTTTTCTCTGCTCTATTGAATAAAAGAAATATTAGTTTTAATTCCATCTATAATACGTGACAGTATAAAATAACCAGTTAAAATCATTTACCATATTTAAAAATAAATAGATTACAAGAAAGTAGACATGCGAATTTTTCAAAAATTAAAAGTGATATTTTCAAATAAAGGTGGTATGGTGATTGAATAATATTCTGTAAAATTACGATTACAAAAATTAGCCATGGATCAAAATTCAAATAGTTTTTAAACTTAATTTTATGAATCCCATACTAATACCACTTGAAAGTGCACTGAAGGCACTTGAAAGTTTGTTAGGGATATTAAGCCCTTATGAACTAGCCCAAAGCTAACTAAGAGAGGGTGAATTGGTATGTTAAAAAATCTTTTACGATCAAAACATAAAACTTAATGAAACCAAAATTCACCACAAAGAAAATCAAAGTGTGAAAAATAAATGCAAAAATAGTTAAGAAAAGAACACACAAGATTTATAGTGGTTCGGTCAAACCTTGACCTACATTCACTCCTTGGAGGTACCCTTAGAGTATTGCACTAAAACTCAATGTCTTTCTTTTAGCCCCCACAGCTAGGCGGAGAAGCCTTTATAAATAACTTCCACCTTCCCCGATGCGGCAGAGTAGCCGGGCCCTTTGACACCAAAGAGATCTTCTTCATCCCAAAACTTTTCTCAAAATAAGCCTTGAATTCAATGGTAGTAAGGTACAAGTTTGACAGAGCAACCATGTGGAACCCCCTCCAAACTCCCTTGAAACCCCCTCCAGGGATCTTCTCCCTCTCTCAAACTCCACCCTTTTCTCTCTCCTTTTCAAGATCTATGTTTAAGTTTTCTCCAGAAGAGTGAAGCTTCAATGGCTGCCAAATACACTCTTCATGAGAAAGCAAGAGGTCTTTAAATAGATTTGCAAAACTGACATTATCATCCAGGATGATCACCAGATAGTCCCGTATGATATACATAAAAAGAGAGCTTCAAAAAACCATAAGAACTCAATTTTGGTGCCAAATATCATCCAGGATGATCGCATGATCATCCCGTACAATATACTTAAAAAGAGGGCTTAAAAAAACCCTAAAAACTCAGTTTTGACGCCCAGAATCATCCTGTACGATCACAGGATCGTCTAGTATGATGTGCAGAATTTGACCTGATAGTCCTAGAATATATTTGGATAGTGTAGAAGGATTAGTATAAAAATGTACAGATCATCCAGGACGATATTGTGGATCTTCCTGGATGATTAGAAAAAAAATTATGGTATTTCGGCTTGGACGATTTAGGAAAATCAAGTATGTCAGAAAATATCATCCTGTACGATATACAAATCATCCAAGATGACCAGAATGAAAAAATTAACTATAATTAATCCCCTAATCACAGGATCAATTTAGGCATGATTTATATTGATCATCCTGGATGATCCATATCGTTTAGGATGATTAGAACAAAATTTAAATCTTAAAAACCTTCCTAAATTAGGATTAGCAACTATTTCCTAAGATTATAAAGGATCATCCTGAACGATTCAAAAATCATCCATTACAATTAGTTCAAAATTTGATCTTCAGGATTTAACTAGATCTCGCTCCCTTGAGTGTGTGTGTGTGGTCACCAAGCAAGAATACACCCTATAAGACTTGACTCAAGAAAACAAAATTACATCCATGATTATTATAGACCCTTTTACAACATAACATAATTCAACCCAATCTTGAGCTATAATTTTTTGTTTGATGTTGCATAGTTTTCCTTAAATGTTAGTATACAAACAAACATATATTAAAAATATAAGTAAACAACAGAAAGTGAGCCATAATATTTGTTATCATCAAAAACATAAACTCATAAGCTCGAGTTGCAACAATGAGTCCCACTGTGGTCACCAGAAACCTGTGGACCTCCGAAAGGACACTGCCAAAAGACTGCACCATCTTGAGAGATAGAGACGATTGTGGGCCTTTGTGCTCCTCGCAAAAGAGCTAATGGGAGGACATATTAGAGCGTACATATGATTAACAATTGAGGATAGCAGCTCTCACCAGTGCACCCCAATGGATAGTAATATAAATGACCTGATCATAACAACTGGTTTCCCCCACCCAATACATCAGCTCAAGTGGGGTTTATTTGATGGTAGAGTTCCATTTCATATGGGCACAAGCCCCCGTGATTAATTATATCTCGAGTCTAGGGCCTAAGAAAACTCTCTATTAAGGATCCGATATTATTCTTTTCAGACAAGGGATTGGTACACAAAAGGGGGACTAGGAAGTTACTACTCAAAAGAAAAGAAGGGGCTTAAGTGGCTTAGTCAACATGCATGGCTTACACTTATATTCGGATGGACTAAGGCATTGAGAAGGTGGAGAAAAGAAATCATGCACTCAGAACACACAGAGAGAAAGGATGAAGGTGGCATCATCTATGTGACGTGTATAGGTAGGATTTATAATCCCTGAAGAAAAGAAACTTACCCACCATTTAGGCCTACTACGAGATGCCCAGTGTAGTAGCCTCGAATCCTAGATCTAAAGTGGGCTTAGTGTTTACCTAGCATTAGCACTCGTGTCCTAGCTAATGCACTATTGTAGTGCTTCAAAATCCATATTATTCAATCTTTATGAAAGATGGGTAGGTATTTTAGTATTTTGAAAGTAGGGCCGATGTCTAGAGAGTTTCCTAATTGGTCATGAACTTATTTAGGATAAATGCTCATAAAGCTAATGCAATTAAACTTTAATTTAGTGAGTTTCTAATGCAATGCATACTAATTGATAAGTCCAAATCAGATATTCTTGAGAGTTTAAAAATATGCTTATAAAAATAATTTTTAAAAAAGACTGGGCCTCCTTAGGTCCGGTACTTCGTCCTCATAAGCCAGAATATCCAGACTCTACCTGTAGGCAGGGAGGTGTCTTATTAGAAAGAGTACAAGAAATGCCAAAATATACATACGACCCGTATAACTCTAGCTATTCCCTAGGTTGTTAAGTTTATAGGTTATTTAATTCTTAAAATTTTAGAATTTGGTTATGAGTAGAAAAGATTTTTAGTCTTAAATACCCTAGCAAAATATGCCACACACATGCAAGAAAGAAACCTAAAAAAAGTAGGCAATTTCTAATACGCAATCAATATAAACACATCAATATAAATAATCTACAAAAAGTAAGGTCCAAAGTTTGTGGCAAGTGCAACATAAATACAATCTAGGGTCTGCAAAAAAGTAGTGATGGTCAAGCTCCACCGACAATAACCTAGATTCTAATCCTAATAAATGATGCAAGTCTTAAAAGCTAGACATTTCATCTTCAAGTGGATCATCCTTCTCTAGATCATCTCCCTTTGGATCATCTCCTTTGGGCTCCGTCTGGTTTGTCCTCCAGATGGGTACCCAAATGAATAAGAAATTCTCTGAGAGGGGGCTTTCTTATTCTATTTGGGTAACAAGTGTTTGAAATGCCAGATTTTTAAAGACTTTCACAACTCAATAACAACAAATTACATTATATTTGAAAATAAAAATCTAGACCCGGACTCCTGCATGGTTATCCTAAGCAATTAAATAAAAATATTTCAATCAATCATATCCCAAGTAATTAATGTTTGCAGAAAAATAAACACGCTTGGCCACGTTCTTTTAATTTTAAGGGGGCTAAGTAGTCTCTGGAGCATCTGCTTAAAACATCATTAGTATTTAAAGCTTTAATTATCAACGCCCCCTTTATTAGCGCTACATGAGCGTGGCTACCTGCGCAAGACTAAATTAGTATAAAGGAAACCCTAGCCCATGGGCATTCTAATGCACAAATCACAACAGCTAAGCATAGAAAGAATAATAAAGAAATAAATAATCATTACCACAAGTCAAAGTAATAAAACAAATTAACATTCATGCCACAAATAAGATCATTACATAAAGCAGAAAGAAAAGCATAAAAAAGAAAACATCAGCCTTAATCTTAGATCTAGAAGTGGTACCCTAGCACATCTATATGTGTGTAGCAGGCTTGTGTGGCTTTAGATAGGTCCTATGTAGGGTAGTTAATTCAAGTTGCCAAAAGTATAGATTTGTTGAAGGCTAGAAAAGAAAATTTTTAAAATTCAAATATTAATGGTTTGGAATCTATTTTAGTTAATTTAGTTTGTGAATTCATTTTAATATTTAGGGTAGTGATATTTGAAATTTAAATTATATTAGCCAATTTTGAAAAGTCTCGGGTCCTCCTAGGTGCTAGGCTAAAGGGGACCAGAAGATTATTATGTGAAATGGGCTAGGTTTTACTATTCTAGCATTTTAATTAAATATTAGTGCTTACAAAGAGTAATTAAGCTTTAAGTTTGCTAGATTTGAAGTTTTCTAGGTAAAGATATGAATTTTAAAAGATTTGGGTAATTAAAGGAATTATTAAAATTGCTTAATTAGGAGTGGTTTTATGGTTTTGATTTAAATTAGCTCCAAACTGATTAGAATCACCCTGAAAGGTCAAAAATTACCTAAGAAGATGTTCCCATGTCTTTGGAGAAAATTTGGAATTTTCAATAATTTTTAATAATTTTTTCTTATATCATAAGGACAAAAAGGTAATTTTTAGTCAAGGTTGAATTAAGGATCAAATTGAAGTCTAACTAGGGGGCCCTAATTATCTAAGGTCAAGGGCTCAATTCTAAATAATATAAACTATTATGGGAAATTTTCTGATTTAAATTGGATTTATTAAAAATTTTAGAATTTATCAGGGCCTAATTAACGGGTAAATTAGGATTTATTAATTAAGGGGTTTAAAAAGTCCTAAAAATTTCTATAAAATTTTGGGGTTTAATATGTCACTAAGTTTAAGTGTTTAAAGTTTCAAGTCATTCAGGGATCTATCCCAGTTCCTAGAATTTTTCTAAGTTCGTTGGACAGGTCCTTAATTATTGTCCTTAGGGTGTCACTACGTTAAAGGAGTTTAAATCAAGTTTTGGACTAACCCATAGGGATACATGTAAGGAGTACGTAATTAAATAAACATGCTAATTCCTAGGATCTAGGAGGGCCTAGGCTAAGTGCTCGTGCATCCTATACATG